>NW_027275886.1:0-320000 GCF_030028105.1 Mobula birostris
TGAGGTTTCAGGGTACTCAGAGGCACATGATAAAAATAGGCTGTAGTCAGCATGGTTTCCTCAAGGGAAAATCTTGCCTGACAAATCTGTGGAAATTCTTTGAAAGATATAACAAGCAGGATAGACAAAGGAGAATCAGTTGATGTTGTGTACTTGGATTTTCAGAATGCCTTTGCCAAGGTGCCACACATGAGGCTGCTTAACAAGCTATGAGCTCATGGTATTACAGGAAAGATTCTAGCATGGATAAAGCAGTGACTAATTGGCAGAAACCAAAGAGTAGGAATAAAGGGAGCCTTTTCTGGTTGGTTGTTTGTGACGAGTGGTGTTCCACAGGGGTCTGTGTTGGAACCAATTCTTTTTACGTTATAACATATATGTTAATGATTTGGATGTTGAAATTGATGGCTTTGATGCAAAGTCTGTAGATGAAGATAGGTGGAGGGGCTGGTAGTTTTGAGGAAGTAGAGAGGCTACAGAAGGACTTAGACAGATTAGAAGAAAAGACAAAGGAATGGCAGATGGAATATAGTTTCAGGAAGTGTATGATCATGCATTTTCATAGAAGGAACAAAAGTGTAGACTATTTTCTAAAAAGGGAGAAAATTCAAAATCAGAGGTACAAAGGGAGAGAGTTCAAAGGAGGTTCACAAAAATTATTCTAAGATTAAATGGGTTGTCATATGAAGAGCATTTGATGGCTCTGGGGCCTGTATTCACTAGAATTCAGAAGAATGAGGGGTGAACGAACTGAAACCTCTTGAATGGTGAAAGATCTTCATGGAGTGGGTGTGGAGAGGATGGTGTGAGAGTCTGAGATGAGATAACACACCTCAGAATTCGGGGGTGGGGGTGGGGGAATTATCATTTTTAGATTGATGAGAAGGAATTTCTTTAGCTAGACAGTGGTGAATCTGTGGAACTCTTTGGCATCTGTGGAGGCCAAATCTTTATGTATATTTAAGGCAGAGGTTGATAGATTTTTGATTGGTCAGGGCATGAAGGGATATGGGGAGAAGGCAGGAGATTGGGGCAGAAGGAAAATTGGTTCAGACATGATGAAATGGTGGAGCAGACTCGATGAGCCAAATGGGCTAGTTCTGCTACTGTATCTCATGGTCTTATAGACTAAAAGGTCAGCACAGCATCGTGGGCTGAAGTGCCTGTTCTGTGCTGTAATATTCTAAACTTGTGGGTAATCAATGAGATGCCATAGAAGTTTTGATGAAAGTTTGTTGACCTGATATTTGTACCGTTGATATCCATGGATGCTGCCTGACCTGCCGAGTATTTCCAGTGTTTTGATTTTATCCCATTCCACATGTCATGCTGACTTCACTTCAACAATGTGTAGATACAGACAGTACAAAATTATGACTAGCACTCTGGAATTAATTACTGTGCACAGGTAATTTGAGACATCATTTGGAAAGACCTTGCCAGAACCCGAAGTTTGTTTGTACTGAAGCAGATCCTGTCCAACTGGTTTGTGGTGGTGAGTAGCTGGTGAGGCTGCTCAGAAAGCTCAGCGTGTTTAGTCTGCCTGCTCTGGCTCTTACAGCCAATGGGACATCGACCGTCTCGACTTCACCACTCCTCTCTCCAATCCTAACCTCACTCCTTCCGAACGCACTGCTCTCCACTCTCTCTGCGTTAATCCTTACCTCACCATCAAACCCGCGGATGTGTGGGGGAGGGGTGGTTGTAGTTGTCTGGCAGACTAACCTCCATCTTGCTGAGGCCTGCAACAACTGTCAGACAACTTCTCTTATTTACCCCTGGAACAGGAGCACCAGGCCATTGTCTCCCACACTATCACTCACCTTATTAACTCTGGGGATCTATCAGCCACTGCCTCTAATCTCATAGTTCCCTCACCCTGCACCTCCCGTTTCTACCTCCTACCCATGATCCACAAATCTGTCAGTCCAGGTAGACCCATTTTTTTCTGCTTGTTTCTGCCCCATTGAACTTGTATCTGGATACTTCGACTCAGTTTTATCCCCCCAGTTCCCTTCCTACCTACCTCCATGACCCTTCACATGCTGTTGATCTTTTCAATGTTTTCAAGCTCCCTGGCCCCAATCATCCTATTTTCACATTCCCACTCCCACTCCCTTATACACTTCCATCTCCCACCAAGGAAGGGCTCGAAGCTTTCTGCTTCATTCTGGACACCAGACCCAACTAGTTCCCCTCCTCCGTCTAGCGGAACTTGTCCTCGCCCTCAATAATTTCTCCTTTGGCTCCTCACACTTCCTTCAAACAAAAGGAGTAGCCGTGGGCACTCGCATGGGTCCCAGTTATGCCTGCCTTTTTGTCGGTTACATGAACAGCCTATGTTCCAAGCCTATACTGGTGTCCATCCTGCAGTTTTCCTACGCTACATCGATGACTGCGTCCTGCATCCATGTGGAGTTCATTGACTTCATTAACTTTGCCTCCAACTTCCACCACGCCCTCAAATTTATTTATTTTATTTTTTATTTTTCATGTTATTAACACACGAGGGGTGATTGATAAGTTTGTGGCTTAAGGTAGACAGCGTCAATTTTAGAAAACCTAGCACATTTATTTTTCAACATTGTCCCCTCCTACACATACGAACTTAGTCCAGCAGTCGTGGAGCATACGGATCCCTTCTTTGTAGAAGTGGTCCACAGCAAGTGTGATTGATAAGTTCGTGGCCTAAGGTAATAGGAGATGAGTTATTAACTTCAAATTTCTGCATTTATCACTCAGAGTTGAATTGCATGTGCATGTAATGAGAGTGTCTTTGACCTCCAGGTGGTCCACAGCAAGGGTAATTGATAAGTTTGTGGCCTACAGTAGAAGGAGATGAGTTATACAGCTCTCATTACATGCACGTGCAGTGCAAGTCTTTGAGTGAAAAAGAAAGGGGCTTTCCTTCCTCCACCATCAACACTGTCCTCAACCACATCTCTACCATTTTACGCACGTCTGCCCTCACCCCATCTTCCTGCCACCCTACCATGGATAGGGTTCCTCTTGTCCTCACCTACCACCCCACCAGCTTCTGCGTCCAGCACATAATTCCCCGTAACTTCCACCTTTCTCCAACGGGATCCCACCACCAAGCACGACTTTCCCTCCCCCAACTTTCTGATTTCTGCAGGGATCGTTCCCTATGTGACTCCCTTGTCCATTCGTCTCTCTCCACTGATCTCCCTCCTGGCACTTAAATCCTTGCAAACAGAACAAGTGCTACACCTGCCCCCACACCTCCTTCACTACCATTCAGGGCTCCAAACAGTCCTTCCAGGTGAGGTGACACTTCACCTGTTGGGGTCATCTACTACATCCTGTGCTGCTGGTGTGGCCTCCTGTATATCGGTGAGGCCTGACATAGATTGGGACACTGCTTCGCTGAGCCGCTGCACACGGTGTGCCAGAACAAGTGGGATATCCCAGTAGCCACCCATTTTAATTCCACTTCCTATTCCCATTGCGACATGACAGTCCACGGCCTCTCCACTGCCACGAGGACACACCATGGTGGAGGAGCAACACCTATTTTCTGTCTGCTAGCTTCCAACTGATGGCATGAACATTGCTTTCTTGAACTTCTGGTAATGACCCCCCCACCCCCTTCACAATTCCCCATTCCTAATTACTTCTCACAGCTTATCTCCTTACCTACCCATCGTCTCCCTGCTGCTCTTCCCTCTTCCCTTTCTTCCATGGTCTTCTGTCCTCTCCTATAAGATTCCCTCTTCTCCAGCCCTTTCACCAATCGATTTCCCAGCTCTTTACTTCACCCCTCCCCCTGTCAGTTTCACTTATCAGCTTGTGTTTCATCCTCTCCTCCCCCCCACCCACCTTCTAACTCCGACCGCTCATCATTTATCTCCAGTCCTGACGAAACTTCACTGTTTGCTCTATTCCATAGAAGCTGCCTGAGTTCTTCCAGCATTGTATGTGTGTTGCTTGGATTTCCAGCATCTGCCGATTTTCTCTTGTTTGCGGTTAGAAAGGGGAACCGAGTCCAAATATCCGAGCAGCAGCGTGTTCAAAGCTGGAGAGAGACACCTTCCTCACAGGGTGCGGGCGCCTGAACTCTTACCTTTCCCGGCCATACCACAATGGCTTTGGTCACCTCGCAGTCACGGCGGGTAGTGCTGTTGTCTCTCAGCCCCAGAGATGTTGGTTTGATGCCGACTTCCACTGCTAACTGTGTGGAGACAGGCCGATTGGTAACAGAGTCACAGAGAGATCTCGTACGGAGACAGGGTGATTTGTAACAGATGTAACCGGGTGACCATTGGATCTTATTCAGCATCGCTAAAAGTGTACTTAGGCATCCATCCAGGTAATGCTAGAATAAGTTGTCTGTGCCTTTAGGGGAGAGGGTGATGGCACTATGCACGCGCGGGATAGCGGGCAGACCGTCTTGCTCCCTGCTGAAGACGTGGTAAAGCGTTGGGATTTGGTTCCTCCCGAGGCTGGGCATGGTGAGGGAAGATTTCCACGAGTGAAGAAATCAACGCTGGGTAGCGTGGCTCACCTCACCATCCAAGATTGCCCCTACCGTATTAGTTCTGGTATTTTTACACTGCATCCGCAATTCTGTCCATACACGAGGGTGTGAATCGGAAGCTAAACTGAGATTGTAACGGCAAGAACTGGTTGTAAATTCATTCGTTTTGTTTCGCGACCCTCTTCTGGCACTTAAACATCGAAAACCGATAAAGGAATTAAAATCCGAAAAAGTCTTTGTTGTCCTGAGCGTGTACTTTTCCCCAGGCTACACAGAATTAGAGAGAGATCTCGTACGGAGACAGGGTGATCGGTAACAGAGTCACAGAGAGATCTAGTATGGAAACAGGCCAATTGATCACAGACATCTCGTACTGAGACAAGGTGATCAGTAACAGAAAGATCTTGTACTGACACAGGGTGATCAGTAACAGAGACAGAGAGATCTCGTACCGTGCCAGAGTGATTGGTAAGAGTCACAGGGTGATTGGTAACAGAGTCAGAGAGAGATCTCGTTACAGACACAGGGTGATCGGTAACGGAGACACAAAGTGATCTCGTACAGAGACAACAGGAATTCTGCAGATGCTGGAAATTCAAGCAACACACATAAAAATTGCTGGTGAACGCAGCAGGCCAGGCAGCATCTCTAGGAAGAGGTTACTCACTCTTCCTTCAGTTAGTCCTGAAGGGTCTCGGCCTGAAACGTCGACTGCACCTCTTCCTAGAGATGCTGCCTGGCCTGCTGCGTTCACCAGCAACTTTTATGTGTGTTGCTCGTACAGAGACAGTCCGGTGACTAACAGAGACACAAGGTACGGAGACAGTCCAATCCATTACAGAGAGATCACATATGGAGAGAGGCCGATCGGTAACAGTCACAGGGTGATCTCGTTTGGTGACAGGCCACTTGGTAACAGCGTCACAGAGATCTTGTATGGAAACAGGCTGATAGGACAGATGATAAAATAGCATGCAGTCAGATTGTCAGGAAGGGCAGGCAGGTGATGGGACTTAGTTTCAGCCAACAAACTGAGCATCAAATCATTAGAGATGCAGAACCAGAAACGATAGCAAATACAGTACTCAAGGTGTTGTATCTAAATGGACGTAGAAAAATAAGGTGATTGATCTTGTTGTAATATTACAAATTGCCAGGTATGATGTTGTGGCCATTACTGAATCATGGCTGAAGGATGGTTGTAGTTGGGAGCTGAATGTCCAAGGTTACTCATTGTATTGGGGTGGGGGGGCAGGAAGGTAGTCTGAGGGGGTGTTGTGGCAAGTAAAGAATGGCATCAAATCAGTAGAAAGATGTGACATAAGATCGGAAGACATTGAATCCTTGTATGTTGAGTTAAGAAACTGCAAAGGAAAAGGATGTTGGTGGTAGTTATATACAGGCCTGGGAGGGGGACCACAGATTACAATGGGAAGTAGAAAAGGCAAGTTATGGTAGTCATGGGCGATTTTAACCTGAAGATCAATTGGGAAAATCAGGTTAGTAATGGATCTCAAGAGAGTGAGTTTGTTGAATGTTTAAGAGATGGCTTTCTAGAGCAGTTTGGCGTTGACCCTACAAGGGGATCAACTATACTGGATTGGGTGTTATGTATTGAACCAGAGATTAGGGAGCTTGAGGTAAAAGAACCCTTAGGAACCAGTGATCACAATATGATTGTGTTCAACTTGAAATTTGATCAGGAGAAAGTGAAGTCTGATGTAGCAGTATTTCAGTGGAGTAAGGGAAATTACAGTGGTATGAGAGAGGAGTTGGCCGAAGTAAATTGGAAGTAGCTGCTGTCAGGGATGTTAGCAGAGCAGCAATCGTGTGCATTTCTGGAAAAAATGTGGAAGGTGCAGGACATATGTATTCCAAAAATGAAGAAATACTGAAATGGTAAAATAGTACAACCATAGCTGAGAAGCAAAAGAAAGGGCATACATCAAAGCAAAAATTAATGGGAAGGTAGGGGATTGGGAATATTTTAGACTAAAAAAATCATTAGAAGGGAAAAGATGAAATATGAAAGCAAGCCAGCAAATCATATCAAAGTGGATAGTAAAAGTTTTTTCAAGCATGTTAAAAATAAAAGAGAGGTGAGAGTGGATATAGGATTGCTAGAGAAACAATAACGGGGACAAGGAGTTGGTAGATGGACTAAATGAGTATTTTGCATCAGTCTTCACTGTGGAAGACACTAGTAGTGTGCCAGATGTTGAAAGGTGTGAGGGAAGAGAAGTGAGTGCAGTTATTATTACAAGGGAGAAGGTGCTCAAAAAGCTGAAAGACCCAAGGGTAAGTAAGTCACCCAGATCAGATGAACTGCACCCTAGGGTTCTGAAAGAGGTAGAGACTGTGGAGGCATTAGTAACGTTCTTTCAAAAATCATTGGACTGTGGCACTGGAAAATTGCAAATGTCACTTCACTCTTTAAGAAAGGAGGAGGGCAGCAAAAAGAAAATTATAGACCAGTTAGCCTGACCTCAGTAGTTGGGAAGATGTTGGAGTCAATTGTTAAGGATGAGCTGATGGAGTACTTGGTGACACAGGACAAGATAGGACAAAGTTAGCAGGACAAAGTTCAGGGAAAAATTCTGCCTGACGAACCTGTTGGAATTCTTTGAGGAGATTATAAGTAGGATAGGTAAAGGGGATGCAGTAGATGTTGTATATTTGGACTTTCAGAAGACCTTTGACAAAGTGCCACACATGAGGCTGCTTACGAAGTTAAAAACCCATGGTATTACAGGAAAGTTACTAACATGGTTAGAGCATTCATTGACTGGAAGGAGGCAGCCAGTGGGAATAGAAGGATCCTTGTCTGGTTGGCTGCCAGTGACTAGTGGTGTTCTGCAGGGGTCAGTGTTGGAACCACTTCTTGTTATGATGTATATCAATGATTTAGATGATGGAATAGATGGCTTTGTTGCCAAGGTTGCAGATGAGACAAAGATTGGTGGAGGGGCAAGTTGTGTTGAGGAAACAGGTAGGATGCAGAAGGACTTAGGCAGATTAGGAGAATGGGCAAGAAAATGGCAAATGAAATACAAGGTTGGAAAATGCATGGTCTTGCAATTTAATAGTGGAAATAAATGTGCAGCCTATTTTCTAAATGGGGAGAAAATCCAGGAATCTGAGATGCAAAGGGACTTCAAAGTCCGATTGGTAACAGAGTCACAGAGTGATCTCATTCGGAGACAGGCCAATCAGCAACAGAGTCACAGAGAGATCTCGTAAGGAGACAAGTCATTTGGGAAAGAGGGGCTGGGGGCAAGAGGGTGCGTGAAATGGGTAAGAGAGGGTGGGGAAGAGAGGGCGGGAAAGGGGGAAAGAGATGAGGTAAGAGATGGGGAAAAAAGGGGAGGGGGAGGGAGAAGGGATGGAAGAAGAGAAGAGATGGGTATGAGATGGGGAAGGAGAAGGGAAAGAAAGAGTTAGGGGAAGGAAAGAAGAGATGTGAAAGAGATGTCAAAGAGGTGAGGAAGTGGTGGTGAAGAAGTGGGAAATACGGGGTTGGAGGGGAAGAAAAGATGGGGATGAGAAGATAGGGACGTGTGGATTGAAGGGGAGGAGAAAGAAAGACGTGGAGAAGAGGGTTTGAATTAATGGGAAAGAGAGAGATAGAAGGAAGAGATTGGGGTATAGATAAAGGTGACAGATGGGGTAAAGAGAGGCAGAAGAGATGGCAGTTGGAAAACTGGTGGGGCAAAATGGATCTGGGGGGAAGAGGATGAAGTGATGATTGAGAATGGCTGAGGAGCTGGGGGACAGAGATAGGGGTTTGAGTCGGAGGGGGACAGAGATGGGGGGACGGAGTTGGAGGGAAGGGAGTCGGGGGTCAGGGAGATGGGGGACGGGGTCGGGGTTGGGAAGGAAGGAGTCGGGGGGAGGGGGGACAGAGTCGGGGGGGCGGGGAGATGGAGTCGGGGGGACAGAGTTCGGGGGACCAGGGAGAACATGTTGGAAGGCACCCTCGGGATCTGAAGGAAGTCTGCTTGAGTGCTCAGCGTGTTGGTGGGTGTAGGGACCAGCGACTGTTGACAGTGCATGAGTGTTCAGTGTGTTGGGTGGAGGGACTAGCGTCTGTTCTGATTGTGCTTGAGTGCACAGTGAGTTGGTGGGTGTAGGGACCAGCGTCTGTTGATAGTGCTTCAGGGCTCAGTGTGTTGGTGGGTGTAGGGTCCAGCGACTGTTGACAATGCATTGGTGCTCTGTGTGTTGGGTGGAGGGAACAGCGTCTGTTCAGATTGTGCTTGAGTACACAGTGTGTTGGTGGTTGTAGGGACCATCGTCTGTTGACAGTGCTTGAGTGCTCAGTGTCTCGGTGGCTGTAGGGACCAGAGACTGTTGACAGTGCATGAGTGCTCAGTGTATTTGCGGGTGTAGGGACCAGCACCTTTTGACTGTCCTTGAGTGCTCAGTATGTTGATGGGTGTAGGGACCAGCGACTGTTCACAATGCTTGAGTGCTCAGTGTGTTGAGTGCATGGACCAGCGACTGTTGACAGTGCATGGGTGCACAGTGAGTTGGTGGGTGTAGGCACCAGTGTCTGTTGACAGTGCTTGAGGGCTCAGTGTGTTTGTGGGTGTAGAGACCAGCGTCTGTTGACAATGCTTGAATGCTCAGTGTGGTGGGTGTAGGGACCAGCGACTGTTGACAGTGCATGGGTGCTCAGTGTGTTGGGTGGAGGGACCAGCGTCTGTTCTGATTGCGCTTGAGTGCACAGTGGGTTGGTGGGTGTAGGGACCAGCGTCTGTTAACAGTACTTGAGTGCTCAGTGTGCTGGGTGTAGGGACCAGCATCTGTTGATACTGCTTGAGGGCTCACTGTGTTCGGTCTAGGAACCAGCGTCTCTTGACTGTGCTTGCGTGTTCAGCCTGTTGGTGAGTGTAGGGACCAGCAACTGTTGACAGTGCATGAGTGCTCAGTGTGTTGGGTGGAGGAACCAGCGTCTGTTCTGATTGTGCTTCAGTGCACAGTGTGTTGCTGGGTGTAGGGCCCAGCGTCTGTTGACAGTGCATGAGTGCTCAGTGTGTTGGTGGGTGTAGGGACCATCGTCTGTTGACAGTGCAGGAGTGCTCTGTGTGCTGGGTGTAGGGACCAGTGTCTGTTGACAGTGCTTGAGTGCTCAGCGTGTTGGTGGGTGTAGGGACCAGCCACTGTTAATAGTGCTTGAGAGCTCAGTGTGTTGGTGGGTGTAGGGACCAGCGAATGTTGACAGTGCATTGGTGCTCAGTGTGTTTGCGGGTGTAGGGACCAGCGACTGTTGACAGTGCATGAGTGCTCAGTGTGTTGGGTGGAGGGACCAGCGTCTGTTCTGATTGTGCTTGAGTGCACAGTGTGTTGGTGGGTGTAAGGACCAGCGACTGTTGATAGTCCTTGAGTGCTCAGTGTGTTGGGTGTAGGGACCAGAGACTGTTGCCAGTGCTTGAGTGCTCAGTGTGTTGAGTGTAGTGACCAGCGACTGTTGACAGTGCATGAGTGCTCAGTGTGTTGGTGGGTGTAGGGACCAGCGACTGTTGTCAATGGTTGAGTGTTCAGTGTGTTGGGTGGAGGGACTAGCGTCTGTTCTGATTGTTCTTGAGTGCACAGTGAGTTGGTGGATGTAGGGACCAGCGTCTGTTGATAGTGCTTCAGGGCTCAGTGTGTTGGTGGGTGTAGGGTCCAGCGACTGTTGACAATGCATTGGTGCTCTGTGTGTTGGGTGGAGGGAACAGCGTCTGTTCAGATTGTGCTTGAGTACACAGTGTGTTGGTGGTTGTAGGGACCATCGTCTGTTGACAGTGCTTGAGTGCTCAGTGTATTGGTGGGTGTAGGGACCAGCGACTGTTGACAGTGCATGAGTGCTCAGTGTGTTTGCGGGCGTAGGGACCAGCACCTTTTGACTGTCCTTGAGTGCTCAGTATGTTGATGGGTGTAGGGACCAGCGACTGTTCTGATTGCGCTTGAGTGCTCAGTGTGCTGGGTGTAGGGACCAGCGTCTGTTAACAGTACTTGAGTGCTCAGTGTGCTGTGTGTAGGGACCAGCATCTGTTGATACTGCTTGTGGGCTCAGTGTGTTGGGTCTAGGGACCAGCGTCTGTTGACTGTGGTAGAGTGCTTAGCGTGTTGGTGGGTGTAGGGACCAGCGACTTTTGACAGTGCATGAGTGCTCAGTGTATTGGTGGGTGTAGGGACCAGCGACTGTTGACAGTGCATGAGTGCTCAGTGTGTTTGCGGGCGTAGGGACCAGCACCTTTTGACTGTCCTTGAGTGCTCAGTATGTTGATGGGTGTAGGGACCAGCGACTGTTCGCAATGCTTGAGTGCTCAGTGTGTTGAGTGCATGGATCAGCGACTGTTGACAGTTCATGGGTGCTCAGTGTGTTGTGTGGAGGGACCAGCATCTGTTGATAGTGCTTGAGGGCACAGTGTGTTGGTGGGTGTAGGGACCAGCGTCTGTTGACAATGCTTGAGTGCTCAGTGTGGTGGGTGTAAGGACCAGCGACTGTTGACAGTGCATGGGTACTCAGTGTGTTGGGTGTAGGGACCAGCGTCTGTTAACAATACTTGAGTGCTCAGTGTGTTGTGTGGAGGGACCAGCATCTGTTGATAGTGCTTGAGGGCACAGTGTGTTGGTGGATGTAGGGACCAGCATCTGTTGACAATGCTTGAGTGCTCAGTGTGTTGGGTGTAGGGACCAGCGTCTGTTAACAGTACTTGAGTGCTCAGTGTGCTGGGTGTAGGGACTAGCATCTGTTGATACTGCTTGAGGGCTCACTGTGTTCGGTCTAGGAACCAGCGTCTCTTGACTGTGCTTGCGTGTTCAGCGTGTTGGTGAGTGTAGGGACCAGCAACTGTTGACAGTGCATGGGTGCTCAGTGTGTTGGGTGGAGGAACCAGCGTCTGTTCTGATTGTGCTTCAGTGCACAGTGTGTTGCTGGGTGTAGGGCCCAGCGTCTGTTGACAGTGCATGAGTGCTCAGTGTGTTGGTGGGTGTAGGGACCATCGTCTGTTGACAGTGCAGGAGTGCTCTGTGTGCTGGGTGTAGGGACCAGTGTCTGTTGACAGTGCTTGAGTGCTCAGCGTGTTGGTGGGTGTAGGGACCAGCCACTGTTAATAGTGCTTGAGAGCTCAGTGTGTTGGTGGGTGTAGGGACCAGCGAATGTTGACAGTGCATTGGTGCTCAGTGTGTTTGCGGGTGTAGGGACCAGCGACTGTTGACAGTGCATGAGTGCTCAGTGTGTTGGGTGGAGGGACCAGCGTCTGTTCTGATTGTGCTTGAGTGCACAGTGTGTTGGTGGGTGTAAGGACCAGCGACTGTTGATAGTCCTTGAGTGCTCAGTGTGTTGGGTGTAGGGACCAGAGACTGTTGCCAGTGCTTGAGTGCTCAGTGTGTTGGCGGGTGGAGGAACCAGCAACTGTTGACAAGGCTTGAGTGCTCAGTGTGTTGGTGGGTGTAGGGACAAGCGTCTGTTGACAGTGCATGCGTGCTCAGTGTGTTGAGTGTAGCGACCAGCGACTGTTGACAGTGCATGAGTGCTCAGTGTGTTGGTGGGTGTAGGGACCAGCGTCTGTTGACAATGCTTGAGTGCTCAGTGTGGTGGGTGTAAGGACCAGCGACTGTTGACAGTGCATGGGTACTCAGTGTGTTGGGTGTAGGGACCAGCGTCTGTTAACAATACTTGAGTGCTCAGTGTGTTGTGTGGAGGGACCAGCATCTGTTGATAGTGTTTGAGGGCACAGTGTGTTGGTGGATGTAGGGACCAGCACCTGTTGACAATGCTTGAGTGCTCAGTGTGTTGGGTGTAGGGACCAGCGTCTGTTAACAGTACTTGAGTGCTCAGTGTGCTGGGTGTAGGGACTAGCATCTGTTGATACTGCTTGAGGGCTCACTGTGTTCGGTCTAGGGACCAGCATCTGTTGACTGTGCTTGCGTGTTCAGCGTGTTGGTGGGCGTAGGGACCTGTGGCTGTTGACAGTGCATGAGTGCTCAGTGTCTTGGTGGGTGTAGGGTCCAGCGACTGTTGACAATGCATTGGTGGTCTGTGTGTTGGGTGGAGGGAACAGCGTCTGCTCAGATTGTGCTTGAGTACACAGTGTGTTGGTGGTTGGAGGGACCATCGTCTGTTGACAGTGCTTGAGTGCTCAGTGTTTTGGTGGGTGTAGGGACCAGCGACTGTTGACAGTGCATGAGTGCTCAGTATATTTGCGGGTGTAGGGACCAGCAGCTTTTGACTGTCCTTCAGTGCTCAGTATGTTGATGGGTGTAGGGACCAGCGACTGTTCACAGTACTTGAGTGCTCAGTGTGTTGAGTGCATGGACCAGCGACTGTTGACAGTGCATGGGTGCTCAGTGTGCTGGGTGTAGGGAACAGCGTCTGTTGACAGTGCATGAGTGCTCAGTGTGCTGGGTGTAGGGCCCAGTATCTGTTGATAGAGCTTGAGGGCACAGTGTGTTGGTGGGTGTAGCGACCAGCGAATTTTTGACAGTGCTTGTGTGTTCATTGTGCTGGGTTTAGGGCCCAGCGTGTGTTGAGAGAGGTTGATGGCACAGTGTGTTAGTGGGTGTAGGGACCAGCGTCTGTTGACAGGACATGAGTGCTCACTGTGTTGGTGGGTGTAGGGACTAGTGACTGTTGTCAATGGTTGAGTGTTCAGTGTGTTGGGTGGAGGGACTAGCGTCTGTTCTGATTGTGCTTTAGTGCACAGTGAGTTGGTGGGTGTAGGGACCAGCGTCTGTTGACAGTGCTTGAGTGCTCAGTGTGTTGGTGGGTGTAGGGGCCAGCGTCTATTGATAGTGCTTGAGGGCTCAGTGTGTTTGTGGGTGTGGGGACCAGCGTCTGTTGACAGTGCTTGAGTGCTCAGTGAGTTGGTCGGTGTAGGGGCCAGCGTCTGTTGATACTGCTTGTGGGCTCAGTGTGTTGGGTCTAGGGACCAGCGTCTGTTGACTGTGGTTGAGTGCTTAGCATGTTGGTGGGTGTAGGGACCAGCGACTTTTGACAGTGCATGAGTGCTCAGTGTATTGGTGGGTGTAGGGACCATTGTCTGTTGACAGTGCAGGAGTGCTCAGTGTGTTGGGTGTAGGGGCCAGCGACTGTTGACAGTGCTTGAGTGCTCAGTGTGCTGGGTGTTGGGGCCAGCCTCTATTGATAGTGTTTGAGGGCTCAGTGTGCTGGGTTTAGGGCCCAGCGTGTGTTGAGAGAGGTTGATGGCACAGTGTGTTGGTGGGTGTAGGGACCAGCGTCTGTTGACAGTGCTTGAGTGCCTAGTGTTTTGGTGGGTGTAGGGACCAGCGACTGTTGACAGTGCATGAGTGCTCAGTATATTTGCGGGTGTAGGGACCAGCAGCTTTTGACTGTCCTTGAGTGCTCAGTATGTTGATGGGTGTAGGGACCAGCGACTGTTCACAGTACTTGAGTGCTCAGTGTGTTGAGTGCATGGACCAGCGACTGTTGACAGTGCATGGGTGCTCAGTGTGCTGGGTGTAGGGCCCAGTATCTGTTGATAGAGCTTGAGGGCACAGTGTGTTGGTGTGTGCAGGGACCAGCGTCTGTTGACAGGACATGAGTGCTCAGTGTGTTGGTGGGTGGTGGGACTAGCGACTGTTGACAATGGTTGAGTGTTCAGTGTGTTGGGTGGAGGGACTAGCGTCTGTTCTGATTGCGCTTGAGTGCACAGTGAGTTGGTGGGTGTAGGGACCAGCGTCTGTTGACAGTGCTTGAGTGCTCAGTGTGTTGGTGGGTGTAGGGGCCAGCGTTTGTTGATACTGCTTGTGGGCTCAGTGTGTTGGGTCTAGGGACCAGCGTCTGTTGACTGTGGTTGAGTGCTTAGCGTGTTGGTGAGTGTAGGGACCAGCGACTTTTGACAGTGCATGAGTGCTCAGTGTATTGGTGGGTGTAGGGACCAGCGACTGTTGACAGTGCATGAGTGTTCAGTGTGTTTGCAGGTGTAGAGACCAGCACTTTTTGACTGTCCTTGAGTGCTCAGTATGTTGATGGGTGTAGGGACCAGCGACTGTTCACAATGCTTGAGTGCTCAGTGTGTTGAGTGCATGGATCAGCGACTGTTGACAGTTCATGGGTGCTCAGTGTGTTGTGTGGAGGGACCAGCATCTGTTGATAGTGCTTGAGGGCACAGTGTGTTGGTGGGTGGAGGGACCAGCGTCTGTTGACAATGCTTGAGTGCTCAGTGTGGTGGGTGTAAGGACCAGTGACTGTTGACAGTGCATGGGTACTCAGTGTGTTGGATGTAGGGACCAGCGTCTGTTAACAATACTTGAGTGCTCAGTGTGCAGGGTGTAGGGACCAGCGTCTGTTGATACTGCTTGAGGGTTCACTGTTTTCGGTCTAGGGACCAGCGTCTGTTGACTGTGCTTGCGTGTTCAGCGTGTTGGTGGGTGTAGGGACCAGCGACTGTTGACAGTGCATGAGTGCTCAGTGTGTTGGGTGGCGGGACCAGCGTCTGTTCTGATTCTGCTTGAGTCCACAGTGTGTTGGTGGGTGCAGGGAGCAGCGTCTGTTGACAGTGCATGAGTGCTCAGTGTGCTGGGTGTAGGGGCCAGCGACTGTTGACAGTGCTTGAGTGCTCAGTGTGCTGTGTGTTGGGGCCAGCCTCTATTGATAGTGTTTGAGGGCTCAGTGTGCTGGGTTTAGGGCCCAGCGTGTGTTGAGAGAGGTTGATGGCACAGTGTGTTGGTGGGTGTAGGGACCAGCGTCTGTTGACAGTGCTTGAGTGCTCAGCATGTTGGTGGGTGTAGGGACTAGCGACTGTTGACAATGGTTGAGTGTTCAGTGTGCTGGGTGTAGGGCCCAGCATCTGTTGATAGAGTTTGAGGGCACAGTGTGTTGGTGGGTGCAGGGATCAGCGACTGTTGACAGTGCATGAGTGCTCAGTGTGCTGGGTGTAGGGACCATCGTCTGTTGACAGTGCAGGAGTGCTCAGTGTGCTGGGTGTAGGGACCAGCGTGTGTTGACGGTGCTTGAGTGCTCAGTGTGTTTGCGGGTTTAGAGACCAGCGACTCCTGACAGTGGTTGAGTGTTCAGTGTGTTTGTGGGTGTAGGGTCCAGCGCCTTTTGACAGTGCTTGAGTGTTCAGTGTGTTGGGTGTAGGGCCCAGCGTGTGTTGATAGAGGTTGATGGCACAGTGTGTTGGTGGGTGTAGGGACCAGCGTCTGTTGAAAGGACATGAGTGCTCACTGTGTTGGTGGTTGTAGGGACCATCGTCTGTTGACAGTGCAGGAGTGCTCAGTGTGCCGGGTGTAGGGACCAGCTTCTGTTGACAGTGCTTGAGTGCTCAGCATGTTGGTAGGTGTAGGGACTAGCGACTGTTGTCAATGGTTGAGTGTTCAGTGTGTTGGGTGGAGGGACTAGCGTCTGTTCTGATTGTGCTTGAGTGCACAGTGAGTTGGTGAGTGTAGGGACCAGTGTCTGTTGACAGTGCTTGAGTTGTCAGTGTGCTGGGTGTCGGAGCCAGCGTCTATTGATAGTGCTTGAGGGCTCAGTGTGTTGATGGGTGTAGGCACCAGCGACTGTTGACAGGGCATGAGTGCTCAGTGTGTTTGTGGGTGTAGGGACCACCACCTTTTGACTGTCCTTGAGTGTTCAGTATGTTGATGGGTGTAGGGACCAGCCACTGTTGACAATGCTTGAGTGCTCAGTGTGTTGGGTGTAGGGACCAGCGTCTATTGATAGTGCTTGAGGGCTCAGAGTGTTGGTGGGTGTAGGGTCCAGCGACTGTTGACAATGCATTGGTGTTCTGTGTGTTGGGTGGAGGGAACAGCGTCTGTTCAGATTGTGCCTGAGTACACAGTGTGTTGGTGGTTGTAGGGACCATCGTCTGTTGACAGTGCTTGAGTGCTCAGTGTATTTGCGGGTGTAGGGACCAGCACCTTTTGACTGTCCTTCAGTGCTCAGTATGTTGATGGGTGTAGGGACCAGCGACTGTTCACAATACTTGAGTGCTCAGTGTGTTGAGTGCATGGACCAGCGACTGTTGACAGTTCATGGGTGCTCAGTGTGTTGTGTGGAGGGGCCAGCATCTGTTGATAGTGCTTGAGGGCACAGTGTGTTGGTCGGTGTAGGGACAGCGTCTGTTGAAAATGTTTGAGTGCTCAGTATGGTGGGTGTAGGGACCAGCGACTGTTGATACTGCTTGTGGGCTCAGTGTGTTGGGTCTAGGGACCAGCGTCTGTTGACTGTGGTTGAGTGCTTAGCATGTTGGTGGGTGTAGGGACCAGCGACTTTTGACAGTGCATGAGTGCTCAGTGTATTGGTGGGTGTAGGGACCATTGTCTGTTGACAGTGCAGGAGTGCTCAGTGTGTTGGGTGTAGGGGCCAGCGACTGTTGACAGTGCTTGAGTGCTCAGTGTGCTGGGTGTTGGGGCCAGCCTCTATTGATAGTGTTTGAGGGCTCAGTGTGCTGGGTTTAGGGCCCAGCGTGTGTTGAGAGAGGTTGATGGCACAGTGTGTTGGTGGGTGTAGGGACCAGCGTCTGTTGACAGTGCTTGAGTGCCTAGTGTTTTGGTGGGTGTAGGGACCAGCGACTGTTGACAGTGCATGAGTGCTCAGTATATTTGCGGGTGTAGGGACCAGCAGCTTTTGACTGTCCTTGAGTGCTCAGTATGTTGATGGGTGTAGGGACCAGCGACTGTTCACAGTACTTGAGTGCTCAGTGTGTTGAGTGCATGGACCAGCGACTGTTGACAGTGCATGGGTGCTCAGTGTGCTGGGTGTAGGGCCCAGTATCTGTTGATAGAGCTTGAGGGCACAGTGTGTTGGTGTGTGCAGGGACCAGCGTCTGTTGACAGGACATGAGTGCTCAGTGTGTTGGTGGGTGGTGGGACTAGCGACTGTTGACAATGGTTGAGTGTTCAGTGTGTTGGGTGGAGGGACTAGCGTCTGTTCTGATTGCGCTTGAGTGCACAGTGAGTTGGTGGGTGTAGGGACCAGCGTCTGTTGACAGTGCTTGAGTGCTCAGTGTGTTGGTGGGTGTAGGGGCCAGCGTTTGTTGATACTGCTTGTGGGCTCAGTGTGTTGGGTCTAGGGACCAGCGTCTGTTGACTGTGGTTGAGTGCTTAGCGTGTTGGTGAGTGTAGGGACCAGCGACTTTTGACAGTGCATGAGTGCTCAGTGTATTGGTGGGTGTAGGGACCAGCGACTGTTGACAGTGCATGAGTGTTCAGTGTGTTTGCAGGTGTAGAGACCAGCACTTTTTGACTGTCCTTGAGTGCTCAGTATGTTGATGGGTGTAGGGACCAGCGACTGTTCACAATGCTTGAGTGCTCAGTGTGTTGAGTGCATGGATCAGCGACTGTTGACAGTTCATGGGTGCTCAGTGTGTTGTGTGGAGGGACCAGCATCTGTTGATAGTGCTTGAGGGCACAGTGTGTTGGTGGGTGGAGGGACCAGCGTCTGTTGACAATGCTTGAGTGCTCAGTGTGGTGGGTGTAAGGACCAGTGACTGTTGACAGTGCATGGGTACTCAGTGTGTTGGATGTAGGGACCAGCGTCTGTTAACAATACTTGAGTGCTCAGTGTGCAGGGTGTAGGGACCAGCGTCTGTTGATACTGCTTGAGGGTTCACTGTTTTCGGTCTAGGGACCAGCGTCTGTTGACTGTGCTTGCGTGTTCAGCGTGTTGGTGGGTGTAGGGACCAGCGACTGTTGACAGTGCATGAGTGCTCAGTGTGTTGGGTGGCGGGACCAGCGTCTGTTCTGATTCTGCTTGAGTCCACAGTGTGTTGGTGGGTGCAGGGAGCAGCGTCTGTTGACAGTGCATGAGTGCTCAGTGTGCTGGGTGTAGGGGCCAGCGACTGTTGACAGTGCTTGAGTGCTCAGTGTGCTGTGTGTTGGGGCCAGCCTCTATTGATAGTGTTTGAGGGCTCAGTGTGCTGGGTTTAGGGCCCAGCGTGTGTTGAGAGAGGTTGATGGCACAGTGTGTTGGTGGGTGTAGGGACCAGCGTCTGTTGACAGTGCTTGAGTGCTCAGCATGTTGGTGGGTGTAGGGACTAGCGACTGTTGACAATGGTTGAGTGTTCAGTGTGCTGGGTGTAGGGCCCAGCATCTGTTGATAGAGCTTGAGGGCACAGTGTGTTGGTGGGTGCAGGGATCAGCGACTGTTGACAGTGCATGAGTGCTCAGTGTGCTGGGTGTAGGGACCATCGTCTGTTGACAGTGCAGGAGTGCTCAGTGTGCTGGGTGTAGGGACCAGCGTGTGTTGACGGTGCTTGAGTGCTCAGTGTGTTTGCGGGTTTAGAGACCAGCGACTCCTGACAGTGGTTGAGTGTTCAGTGTGTTTGTGGGTGTAGGGTCCAGCGCCTTTTGACAGTGCTTGAGTGTTCAGTGTGTTGGGTGTAGGGCCCAGCGTGTGTTGATAGAGGTTGATGGCACAGTGTGTTGGTGGGTGTAGGGACCAGCGTCTGTTGAAAGGACATGAGTGCTCACTGTGTTGGTGGTTGTAGGGACCATCGTCTGTTGACAGTGCAGGAGTGCTCAGTGTGCCGGGTGTAGGGACCAGCTTCTGTTGACAGTGCTTGAGTGCTCAGCATGTTGGTAGGTGTAGGGACTAGCGACTGTTGTCAATGGTTGAGTGTTCAGTGTGTTGGGTGGAGGGACTAGCGTCTGTTCTGATTGTGCTTGAGTGCACAGTGAGTTGGTGAGTGTAGGGACCAGTGTCTGTTGACAGTGCTTGAGTTGTCAGTGTGCTGGGTGTCGGAGCCAGCGTCTATTGATAGTGCTTGAGGGCTCAGTGTGTTGATGGGTGTAGGCACCAGCGACTATTGACAGGGCATGAGTGCTCAGTGTGTTTGTGGGTGTAGGGACCACCACCTTTTGACTGTCCTTGAGTGTTCAGTATGTTGATGGGTGTAGGGACCAGCCACTGTTGACAATGCTTGAGTGCTCAGTGTGTTGGGTGTAGGGACCAGCGTCTATTGATAGTGCTTGAGGGCTCAGAGTGTTGGTGGGTGTAGGGTCCAGCGACTGTTGACAATGCATTGGTGTTCTGTGTGTTGGGTGGAGGGAACAGCGTCTGTTCAGATTGTGCCTGAGTACACAGTGTGTTGGTGGTTGTAGGGACCATCGTCTGTTGACAGTGCTTGAGTGCTCAGTGTATTTGCGGGTGTAGGGACCAGCACCTTTTGACTGTCCTTCAGTGCTCAGTATGTTGATGGGTGTAGGGACCAGCGACTGTTCACAATACTTGAGTGCTCAGTGTGTTGAGTGCATGGACCAGCGACTGTTGACAGTGCATGGGTGCTCAGTGTGTTGTGTGGAGGGGCCAGCATCTGTTGATAGTGCTTGAGGGCACAGTGTGTTGGTGGGTGTAGGGACCAGCGTCTGTTGAAAATGCTTGAGTGCTCAGTATGGTGGGTGTAGGGACCAGCGACTGTTGACAGTGATTGAGGGCTCAGTGTGTTGGTGGCTGTAGGCACCAGCGACTGTTGACAGTGTATTGGTGCTCAGTGTGTTTGCGGGTGTAGGCACCAGCGACTGTTGACAGTGCATGAGTGCTCAGTGTGTTTGCGGGTGTAAGGACCAGCGCCTTTTGACAGTGCTTGAGGGCACAATGTGTTGGTGGGTATAGGGACCAGCGTCTGTTGACAGTGCATGGGAGCTCAGTGTGTTGGGTGGAGGGACCAGCGTCTGTTCTGATTGCGCTTGAGTGCACATTGGGTTGGTGGGTGTAGGGACCAGCGCCTGTTGACAGTGCTTGAGTGCTCAGTGTGTTGGGTGGAGGGACCAGCGTCTGTTAACAGTACTTGAGTGCTGAGTGTGCTGGGTGTAGGGACTAGCATCTGTTGATACGGCTTGAGGGCTCACTGTGTTCGGTCTAGGGACCAGCGTCTGTTGACTGTGCTTGCGTGTTCAGCGTGTTGGTGGGTGTAGGGACCAGCGACTGTTAACAGTGCATGACTGCTCAGTGTGCTGGGTGTAGGGTCCAGCTTCTGTTGATAAAGCTTGAGGGCACAGTGTGTTGGTGTGTGTAGGGACCACCGCCTGTTGACAGTGCATGAGCGCTCAGTGTGTTGGTGGTTGTAGGGACCACCGCCTGTTGACAGTGCTTGAGTGCTCAGTGTGCTGGGTGTAGGGACCAGTGTCTGTTGACAGTGCTTGAGTGCTCAGTGTGCTGGGTGTAGGGACCAGTGTCTATTGATAGTGCTTGAATGCTCAGTGCGTTGGGTGTAGGGACCAGCGACTGTTGACAGTGCATGAGTTCTCAGTGTGTTAGTGGGTGTAGTTACCAGCATCTGTTAATAGTGCATGAGTGCTCAGTGTGCTGGGTGTAGGGACCAGCATGTGTTGACAGTGGTTGCGTGCTCAGCATGTTGGTGGGTGTAGGGACTAGCGACTGTTGACAATGGTTGAGTGCTCAGTGTGTTGCGTGGAGGGACTAGCGTTTGTTCTGATTGCGCTTGTGTGCACAGTGTGCTGTTGCGTGCAGGGACCAGTGTCTGTTTACAGTGCCTGAGTGCTCAGTGTGTTGGTGGCTGCAGGGATCAGCGACTGTTGACAGTGCATGAGTGCTCAATGTGCTGGGTGTAGGGCCCAGCGTCTGTTGATAGAGCTTGAGGGCTCAATGTGTTGGTGGGTGTAGCGACCAGCGTCTGTTGACAGTGCATGAGTGCTCAGTGTGTTGGTGGGTGTAGGGACCATCGTCTGTTGACAGTGCAGGAGTGCTCAGTGTGCTGGGTGTAGGGACCATCGTCTGTTGACAGCGCAGGAGTGCTCAGTGTGCTCGGTGTAGGGACCAGCTTCTGTTGACAGTGCTTGAGTGCTCAGCATGTTGGTGGGTGTAGGGACTAGCGACTGTTGTCAATGGTTGAGTGTTCAGTGTGCTGGGTGTCGGGGCCAGCGTCTATTGATAGTGCTTGAGGGCTCAGTGTGTTGGTGGGTGTAGGGTCCAGTGACTGTTGACAGTGATTTGGTGCTCAGTGTGTTGGGTGTGGGGACCAGTGACTGTTGATAGTGCTTGAGTGCTCAGTGTGTTGGTGGGTGTAGGGTCCAGCGACTGTTGACAGTGAATTGGTGCTCAGTGTGTTGGGTGTGGGGACCAGTGACTGTTGATAGTGCTTGAGTGCTCAGTGTTCTGTGTGTAGGGACCAGCGTCTGTTGATACTGCTTGTGGTATCAGTGTGTTGGGTCTAGGGACCAGCGTCTGATGACTGTGGTTGAGTGCTCAGCGTGTTGGTGGGTGTAGGAACCAGCGACTGTTGACAGTGCATGGGTGCTCAGTGTGTTGTGTGGAGGGGTCAGCGTCTGTTGATAGTGCTTGAGGGCACAGTGTGTTGGTGGGTGTAGGGACCAGCGTCTGTTGAAAATGCTTGAGTGCTCAGTATGGTGGGTGTAGGGACCAGCGACTGTTGACAGTGATTGAGGGCTCAGTGTGTTGGTGGGTGTAGGCACCAGCGACTGTTGACAGTGCATTGGTGCTCAGTGTGTTGGTGGGTGTCGGCACCAGCGACTGTTGACAGTGCATTGGTGCTCAGTGTGTTTGCGGGTGTAGGGACCAGCGTCTGTTGACAATGCCTGAGTGCTCAGTGTGGCGGGTGTAGGGACCAGCGACTGTTGACAGTGCATGGGAGCTCAGTGTGTTGGGTGGAGGGACCAGCGTCTGTTCTGATTGCACTTGAGTGCACAGTGGGTTGGTGGGTGTAGGGACCAGCGACTGTTAACAGTACTTGAGTGCTCAGTGTGCTGGGTGTAGGGATTAGCATCTGTTGATACTGCTTGAAGGCTCACTGTGTTCGGTCTAGGGACCAGCGTCTGTTGACTGTGCTTGTGTGTTCAGCCTGTTGGTGGGTGTAGGGACCAGCAACTGTTGACAGTGCATGAGTGCTCAGTGTGTTGGGTGGAGGGACGAGCGTCTGTTCTGATTGTGTTTCAGTGCACAGTGTGTTGCTGGGTGCAGGGACCAGCGTCTGTTAGCAGTACTTGAGTGCTCAGTGTTCTGTGTGTAGGGACCAGCGTCTGTTGATACTGCTTGTGGTATCAGTGTGTTGGGTCTAGGGACCAGCGTCTGTTGACTGTGGTTGAGTGCTCAGCGTGTTGGTGGGTGTAGGGACCAGCCACTGTTGAAAGTGCATGAGTGCTCAGTGTGTTTGTGGGTGTAGGGACCAGCACCTTTTGACTGTCCTTGAGTGCTCAGTATGTTGATGGGTGTAGGGACCAGCGACTGTTCACAATGCTTGAGTGCTCAATGTGTTGAGTGCATGGACCAGCGACTGTTGACAGTTCATGGGTGCTCAGTGTGTTGTGTGGAGGGACCAGCGTCTGTTGATAGCGCTTGAGGGCACAGTGTGTTGGTGGGTGTAGGGACCAGCGTCTGTTGACAATGCTTGAGTTGTCAGTGTGGTGGGTGTAAGGACCAGCGACTGTTGACAGTGCATGGGTGTTCAGTGTGTTGGGTGTAGGAACCAGCGTCTGTTAACAATACTTGAGTGTTCAGTGTGCTTGGTCTAGGGAGCAGCGTCTGTTGATACTGCTTGAGGGTTCACTGTGTTCGGTCTAGGGACCAGCGTCTGTTGACTGTGCTTGCGTGTTCAGCGTGTTGGTGGGTGTAGGGACCAGCGACTGTTGACAGTGCATGAGTGCTCAGTGTGTTGGATGGAGGGAGCAGCGTCTGTTCTGATTGTGCTTGAGTGCACAGTGTGTTGGTGGGTGCAGGGAGCAGCGTCTGTTGACAGTCATTGAGTGCTCAGTGTGTTGTGTGGAAGGACCAACTTTTGTTGATAGTGCTTGAGGGCACAGTGTGTTGGTGGGTGTAGGGACCAGCATCTGTTGACAATGCTTGAGTGCTCAGTGTGGTGCATGTAGGGACCAGTGACTGTTGACAGTGCATGGGTGCTCAGTGTGTTGGGTGGAGGAACCAGTGTCTGTTCGGATTGCGCTTGAGTGCACTGTGAGTTGGTGGGTGCAGGGACCAGCGACTGTTGACAGTGATTGAGGGCTCAGTGGGTTGGTGGGTGTAGGCACCAGCGACTGTTGACAGTGCTTGAGTGCTCAGTGTGTTGGGTGTAGGGACCAGCGTCTGTTGATACTGCTTGAGGGCTCACTGTGTTCGGTCTAGGGACCAGCGTCTGTTGACTGTGCTTGCGTGTTCAGCGTGTTGGTGGGTGTAGGGACCAGCGACTGTTGACAGTGCATGAGTGCTCAGTGTGTTGGATGGAGGGAGCAGCGTCTGTTCTGATTGTGCTTGGGTGCACAGTGTGTTGGTGGGTGTAGGGAGCAGCGTCTGTTGACAGTCATTGAGTGCTCAGTGTGCTGGGTGCAGGGTCCAGCTTCTGTTGATAGAGCTTGAGGGCACAGTGTGTTGGTGTGTGTAGGGACCACCGCCTGTTGACAGTGCATGAGCGCTCAGTGTGTTGGTGGTTGTAGGGACCATCGTCTGTTGACAGTGCAGGAGTGCTCAGTGTGCTGGGTGTAGGGACCAGTGTCTGTTGACAGTGCTTGAGTGCTCAGTGTGCTGGGTGTTGGGGCCAGCGTCTATTGATAGTGCTTGAATGCTCAGTGCGTTGGGTGTAGGGACCAGCGACTGTTGACAGTGCATGAGTTCTCAGTGTGTTGGTGGGTGTAGTTACCAGCATCTGTTAATAGTGCATGAGTGCTCAGTGTGCTGGGTGTAGGGACCAGCATGTGTTGACAGTGGTTGCGTGCTCAGCATGATGGTGGGTGTAGGGACTAGCGACTGTTGACAATGGTTGAGTGTTCAGTGTGTTGCGTGGAAGGACTAGCGTTTGTTCTGATTGTGCTTGTGTGCACAGTGTGTTGTTGCGTGCAGGGACCAGCGTCTGTTGACAGTGCATGAGTGCTCAGTGTGTTGGTGGATGTAGGGACCATCGTCTGTTGACAGTGCAGGAGTGCTCAGTGTGTTGGTGGGTGTAAAGACCATGGTCTGTTGACAGTGCAGGAGTGCTCAGTGTGCTGGGTGTAGGGACCAGCGTCTGTTGACAGTGCAGGAGTGCTCAGTGTGTTGGTGGGTGTAGGGACCATCGTCTGTTGACAGTGCAGGAGTGCTCAGTGTGCTGGGTGTAGGGACCAGCGTGTGTTGACAGTGCTTGAGTGCTCAGTGTGTTTGCGGGTTTGGAGACCAACGACTCTTGACAGTGGTTGAGTGTTCAGTGTGTTTGTAGGTGTAGGGTCCAGCGCCTTTTGACAGTACTTGAGTGTTCGGTGTGCTGGCTGTAGGGCCCAGCGTGTGTTGATAGAGGTTGATGGCACAGTGTGTTGGAGGGTGTAGGGACCAGCGACTGTTGACAGTGCATGAGTGCTCAGTGTGTTGGATGGAGGGAGCAGCGTCTGTTCTGATTGTGCTTGAGTGCACAGTGTGTTGGTGGGTGCAGGGAGCAGCGTCTGTTGACAGTCATTGAGTGCTCAGTGTGTTGTGTGGAGGGACCAACTTCTGTTGATAGTGCTTGAGGGCACAGTGTGTTGGTGGGTGTAGGGACCAGCATCTGTTGACAATGCTTGAGTGCTCAGTGTGGTGCATGTAGGGACCAGCGACTGTTGACAGTGCATGGGTGCTCAGTGTGTTGGGTGGAGGAACCAGTGTCTGTTCTGATTGCGCTTGAGTGCACTGTGAGTTGGTGGGTGCAGGGACCAGCGACTGTTGACAGTGATTGAGGGCTCAGTGTGTTGGTGGGTGTAGGCACCAGCGACTGTTGATAGTGCATTGGTGCTCAGTGTGTTTGCGGGTGTAGGCACCAGCGACTGTTGACAGTGCATGAGTGCTCAGTGTGTTTGCGGGTGTAGGGACCAGCGCCTTTTGACAGTGCTTGAGGGCACAATGTGTTGGTGGGTGTAGGGACCAGCGTCTGTTGACAATGCCTGAGTGCTCAGTGCGGTGGGTGTAGGGACCAGCGACTGTTGACAGTGCATGGGAGCTCAGTGTGTTGGGTGGAGGGACCAGCGTCTGTTCTGATTGCGCTTGAGTGCACAGTGGGTTGGTGGGTGTAGGGACCAGCGTCTGTTGACAGTCATTGAGTGCTCAGTGTGCTGGGTGTAGGGACTAGCATCTGTTGATACTGCTTGAGGGTTCACTGTGTTCGGTCTAGGGACCAGCGTCTGTTGACTGTGCTTGCGTGTTCAGCGTGTTGGTGGGTGTAGGGACCAGCGACTGTTGACAGTGCATGAGTGCTCAGTGTGTTGGATGGAGGGAGCAGCGTCTGTTGTGATTGTGCTTGAGTGCACAGTGTGCTGGTGGGTGCAGGGAGCAGCGTCTGTTGACAGTCATTGAGTGCTCAGTGTGTTGGGTGGAGGGACCAGCCTCTGTTCTGATTGTGCTTGAGTGCACAGTGTGTTGGTGGGTGCAGGGAGCAGCGTCTGTTGACAGTCATTGAGTGCTCAGTGTGTTGGGTGGAGGGACCAGCCTCTGTTCTGATTGTGCTTGAGTGCACAGTGTGTTGGTGGGTGCAGGGAGCAGCGTCTGTTGACAGTCATTGAGTGCTCAGTGTGTTGGGTGGAGGGACCAGCCTCTGTTCTGATTGTGCTTGAGTGCACAGTGTGTTGGTGGGTGTAGGGAGCAGCGTCTGTTGACAGTCATTGAGTGCTCAGTGTGCTGGGTGTAGGGTCCAGCTTCTGTTGATAAAGCTTGAGGGCACAGTGTGTTGGTGTGTGTAGGGACCACCGCCTGTTGACAGTGCATGAGCGCTCAGTGTGTTGGTGGTTGTAGGGACCACCGCCTGTTGACAGTGCTTGAGTGCTCAGTGTGCTGGGTGTAGGGACCAGTGTCTGTTGACAGTGCTTGAGTGCTCAGTGTGCTGGGTGTTGGGACCAGTGTCTGTTGACAGTGCATGAGCGCTCAGTGTGTTGGTGGTTGTAGGGACCACTGCCTGTTGACAGTGCAGGAGTGCTCTGTGTGCTGGGTGTAGGGACCAGTGTCTGTTGACAGTGCTTGAGTGCTCAGTGTGCTGGGTGTTGGGGCCAGTGTCTATTGATAGTGCTTGAATGCTCAGTGCGTTGGGTGTAGGGACCAGCGACTGTTGACAGTGCATGAGTGCTCAGTGTGTTGGAGGGTGTAGGGACCAGCGTCTGTTGACAGGACATGAGTGCTCACTGTGTTGGTGGTTGTAGGGACCATCGTCTGTTGACAGCGCAGGAGTGCTCAGTGTGCTCGGTGCAGGGACCAGCTTCTGTTGACAGTGCTTGAGTGCTCAGCATGTTGGTGGGTGTAGGGACTAGCGACTGTTGTCAATGGTTGAGTGTTCAGTGTGCTGGGTGTCGGGGCCAGCATCTATTGATAGTGCTTGAGGGCTCAGTGTGTTGGTGGGTGTAGGGTCCAGCGACTGTTGATAGTGAATTGGTGCTCAGTGTGTTGGGTGTGGGGACCAGTGACTGTTGATAGTGCTTGAGTGCTCAGTGTTCTGTGTGTAGGGACCAGCGTCTGTTGATACTGCTTGTGGTATCAGTGTGTTGGGTCCAGGGACCAGCGTCTGTTGACTGTGGTTGAGTGCTCAGCGTGTTGGTGGGTGTAGGAACCAGCGACTGTTGACAGTGCTTGGGTGCTCAGTGTGTTGTGTGGAGGGGCCAGCGTCTGTTGATAGTGCTTGAGGGCACAGTGTGTTGGTGGGTGTAGGGACCAGCGCCTGTTGAAAATGCTTGAGTGCTCAGTATGGTGGGTGTAGGGACCAGCAACTGTTGACAGTGCATGAGTGCTCAGTGTGTTGGGTGGAGGGACGAGCGTCTGTTCTGATTGTGTTTCAGTGCACAGTGTGTTGCTGGGTGCAGGGACCAGCGTCTGTTAGCAGTACTTGAGTGCTCAGTGTTCTGTGTGTAGGGACCAGCGTCTGTTGATACTGCTTGTGGTATCAGTGTGTTGGGACTAGGGACCAGCGTCTGTTGACTGTGGTTGAGTGCTCAGCGTGTTGGTGGGTGTAGGGACCAGCCACTGCTGAAAGTGCATGAGTGCTCAGTGTGTTTGTGGGTGTAGGGACCAGCACCTTTTGACTGTCCTTGAGTGCTCAGTGTGTTGATGGGTGTAGGGACCAGTGACTGTTCACAATGCTTGAGTGCTCAATGTGTTGAGTGCATGGACCAGCGACTGTTGACAGTTCATGGGTGCTCAGTGTGTTGTGTGGAGGGACCAGCGTATGTTGATAGCGCTTGAGGACACAGTGTGTTGGTGGGTGTAGGGAGCAGCGTCTGTTGACAATGCTTGAGTTGTCAGTGTGGTGGGTGTAAGGACCAGCGACTGTTGACAGTGCATGGGTGTTCAGTGTGTTGGGTGTAGGAACCAGCGTCTGTTAACAATACTTGAATGTTCAGTGTGCTTGGTCTAGGGAGCAGCGTCTGTTGATACTGCTTGAGGGTTCACTGTGTTCGGTCTAGGGACCAGCGTCTGTTGACTGTGCTTGCGTGTTCAGCGTGTTGGTGGGTGTAGGGACCAGCGACTGTTGACAGTGCATGAGTGCTCAGTGTGTTGGATGGAGGGAGCAGCGTCTTTTCTGATTGTGCTTGAGTGCACAGTGTGTTGGTGGGTGCAGGGAGCAGCGTCTGTTGACAGTCATTGAGTGCTCAGTGTGTTGTGTGGAGGGACCAACTTCTGTTGATAGTGCTTGAGGGCACAGTGTGTTGGTGGGTGTAGGGACCAGCATCTGTTGACAATGCTTGAGTGCTCAGTGTGGTGGGTGTAGGGACCAGCGACTGTTGACAGTGCATGGGTGCTCAGTGTGTTGGGTGGAGGAACCAGTGTCTGTTCGGATTGCGCTTGAGTGCACTGTGAGTTGGTGGGTGCAGGGACCAGCGACTGTTGACAGTGATTGAGGGTTCAGTGTGTTTGCAGGTGTAGGGACCAGCGCCTTTTGACAGTGCTTGAGTGCTCAGTGTGTTTGCAGGTGTAGGGACCAGCGCCTTTTGACAGTGCTTGAGGGCACAATGTGTTGGTGGGTGTAGGGACCAGCGTCTGTTGACAATGCCTGAGTGCTCAGTGTGGTGGGTGTAGGGACCAGCGACTGTTGACAGTGCATGGGAGCTCAGTGTGTTGGGTGGAGGGACCAGTGTCTGTTCTGATTGCGCTTGAGTGCACAGTGGGTTGGTAGGTGTAGGGACCAGCGCCTGTTGACAGTGCTTGAGTGCTCAGTGTGTTGGGTGTAGGGACCAGCGTCTGTTGATACTGCTTGAGGGCTCACTGTGTTCGGTCTAGGGACCAGCATCTGTTGACTGTGCTTGCGTGTTCAGCGTGTTGGTGGGTGTAGGGACCAGCGACTGTTGACAGTGCATGAGTGCTCAGTGTGTTGGATGGAGGGAGCAGCGTCTGTTCTGATTGTGCTTGAGTGCACAGTGTGTTGGTGGGTGCAGGGAGCAGCGTCTGTTGACAGTCATTGAGTGCTCAGTGTGCTGGGTGTAGGGTCCAGCTTCTGTTGATAGAGCTTGAGGGCACAGTGTGTTGGTGTGTGTAGGTACCACCGCCTGTTGACAGTGCATGAGCGCTCAGTGTGTTGGTGGGTGTAGGGACCACCTCCTGTTGACAGTGCAGGAGTGCTCAGTGTGCTGGGTGTAGGGACCAACGTCTATTGACAGTGCTTGAGTGCTCAGTGTGCTGGGTGTTGGGGCCAGTGTCTATTGATAGTGCTTGAATGCTCAGTGCGTTGGGTGTAGGGACCAGCGACTGTTGACAGTGCCTGAGTTCTCAGTGTGTTGGTGGGTGTAGTTACCAGCATCTGTTAATAGTGCATGAGTGCTCAGTGTGCTGGGTGTAGGGACCAGCATGTGTTGACAGTGGTTGCGTGCTCAGCATGATGGTGGGTGTGGGGACTAGCGACTGTTGACAATGGTTGAGTGTTCAGTGTGTTGCGTGGAGGGACTAGCGTTTGTTCTGATTGCGCTTGTGTGCACAGTGTGTTGTTGCGTGCAGGGCCCAGCGTCTGTTGATAGAGCTTGAGGGCACAGTGTGTTGGTGGGTGTAGCGACCAGCGTCTGTTGACAGTGCAGGAGTGCTCAGTGTGCTGGGTGTAGGGACCAGCGTGTGTTGACAGTGCTTGAGTGCTCAGTGTGTTTGCGGGTTTGGAGACCAGCGACTCTTGACAGTGGTTGAGTGTTCAGTGTGTTTGTGGGTGTAGGGTCCAGCGCCTTTTGACAGTGCTTGAGTGTTCGGTGTGCTGGCTGTTAGGCCCAGCGTGTGTTGATAGAGGTTGATGGCACAGTGTGTTGGAGGGTGTAGGGACCAGCGTCTGTTGACAGGACATGAGTGCTCACTGTGTTGGTGGTTGTAGGGACCATCATCTGTTGACAGTGCAGGAGTGCTCAGTGTGCTGGGTGTAGGGACCAGCTTCTGTTGACAGTGCTTGAGTGCTCAGCATGTTGGTGGGTGTAGGGACTCGCGACTGTTGTCAATGGTTGAGTGTTCAGTGTGTTGGGTGGAGGGACTAGCGTCAGTTCTGATTGTGCTTGAGTGCACAGTGAGTTGGTGAATGTAGGGACCAGTGTCCGTTGACAGTGCTTGAGTTGTCAGTGTGCTGGGTGTCGGGGCCAGCGTCTATTGATAGTGCTTGAGGGCTCAGTGTGTTGATGGGTGTAGGGACCAACGACTGTTGACAGGGCATGAGTGCTCAGTGTGTTTGTGGGTGTGGGGACCACCACCTTTTGACTGTCCTTGAGTGTTCAGTATGTTGATGGGTGTTGGGACCAGCGACTGTTGACAATGCTTGAGTGCTCAGTGTGTTGGGTGTAGGGACCAGCGACTGTTTACAATGCTTGAGTGCTCAGTGTGTTGGGTGTAGGGACCATCATCTGTTGACAGTGCTTGAGGGCTCGGTGTGTTGGTGGTTGTAGGGACCAGCGACTGTTGACAGTGAATTGGTGCTCAGTGTGTTGGGTGTGGGGACCAGTGACTGTTGACAGTGCATGAGTGCTCAGTGTGTTTGCGGGTGTAGAGTCCAGCCCCTTTTGACAGTGCTTGAGTGCTCAGTATGTTGAGTGGAGAGACCAGTGTCTGTTCTGATTGTGCTTGAGTGCACAGTCTGTTGGTGGGTGTAGGGAGCATCGTCTGTTGACAGTGCTTGAGTACTCAGTGTCTTGGTGGGTGTAGGGACCAGCGACTGTTGACAGTGCATGAGTGCTCAGTGTATTTGCGGGTGTAGGGACCAGCACCTTTTGACTGTCCTTGAGTGCTCAGTATGTTGATGGGTGTAGGGACCAGTGACTGTTCACAATACTTGAGTGCTCAGTGTGTTGAGTGCATGGACCAGCGACTGTTGACAGTGCATGGGTGCTCAGTGTGTTGTGTGGAGGGACCAACTTCTGTTGACAGTGCATGAGTGCTCAGTGTGTTTGCAGGTGTAGGGACCAGCGCCTTTTGACAGTGCTTGAGGGCACAATGTGTTGGTGGGTGTAGGGACCAGCGTCTGTTGACAATGCCTGAGTGCTCAGTGTGGTGGGTGTAGGGACCAGCGACTGTTGACAGTGCATGGGAGCTCAGTGTGTTGGGTGGAGGGACCAGCGTCTGTTCTGATTGCGCTTGAGTGCACAGTGTGTTGGTGGGTGTAGGGACCAGCGCCTGTTGACAGTCATTGAGTGCTCAGTGTGCTGGGTGTAGGGTCCAGCTTCTGTTGATAGAGCTTGAGGGCACAGTGTGTTGGTGTGTGTAGGGACCACCGCCTGTTGACAGTACATGAGCGCTCAGTGTGTTGGTGGTTGTAGGGACCATCGTCTGTTGACAATGCAGGAGTGCTCAGTGTGCTGGGTGTAGGGACCAGTGTCTGTTGACAGTGCTTGAGTGCTCAGTGTGCTGGGTGTTGGGGCCAGTGTCTATTGATAGTGCTTGAATGCTCAGTGCGTTGGGTGTAGGGACCAGCCACTGTTGACAGTGCATGAGTTCTCAGTGTGTTGGTGGGTGTAGTTACCAGCATCTGTTAATAGTGCATGAGTGCTCAGTGTGCTGGGTGTAGGGACCAGCATGTGTTGACAGTGGTTGCGTGCTCAGCATGATGGTGGGTGTAGGGACTAGCGACTGTTGACAATGGTTGAGTGTTCAGTGTGTTGCGTGGAGGGACTAGCGTTTGTTCTGATTGCGCTTGTGTGCACAGTGTGTTGTTGCGTGCAGGGACCAGCGTCTGTTGACAGTGCCTGAGTGCTCAGTGTGTTGGTGGCTGCAGGGATCAGCGACTGTTGACAGTGCATGAGTGCTCAGTGTGCTGGGTGTAGGGCCCAGCGTCTGTTGATAGAGCTTGAGGGCACAGTGTGTTGGTGGGTGTAGCGACCAGCGTCTGTTGACAGTGCATGAGTGCTCAGTGTGTTGGTGGGTGTAGGGACCATCGTCTGTTGACAGTGCAGGAGTGCTCAGTGTGCTGGGTGTAGGGACCAGCGTGTGTTGACAGTGCTTGAGTGCTCAGTGTGTTTGCGGGTTTGGAGACCAGCGACTCTTGACAGTGGTTGAGTGTTCAGTGTGTTTGTAGGTGTAGGGTCCAGCGCCTTTTGACAGTGCTTGAGTGTTCGGTGTGCTGGCTGTAGGGCCCAGCGTGTGTTGATAGAGGTTGATGGCACAGTGTGTTGGAGGGTGTAGGGACCAGCGTCTGTTGACAGGACATGAGTGCTCACTGTGTTGGTGGTTGTAGGGACCATCATCTGTTGACAGTGCAGGAGTGCTCAGTGTGCTGGGTGTAGGGACCAGCTTCTGTTGACAGTGCTTGAGTGCTCAGCATGTTGGTGGGTGTAGGGACTCGCGACTGTTGTCAATGGTTGAGTGTTCAGTGTGTTGGGTGGAGGGACTAGCGTCTGTTCTGATTGTGCTTGAGTGCACAGTGAGTTGGTGAATGTAGGGACCAGTGTCCGTTGACAGTACTGGAGTGCTCAGTTTTCTGTGTGTAGGGACCAGCGTCTGTTGATACTGCTTGTGGTATCAGTGTGTTGGGTCCAGGGACCAGCGTCTGTTGACTGTGCTTGCGTGTTCAGCGTGTTGGTGGGTGTAGGGACCAGCGACTGTTGACAGTGCATGAGTGCTCAGTGTGTTGGATGGAGGGAGCAGCGTCTGTTCTGATTGTGCTTGAGTGCACAGTGTGTTGGTGGGTGCAGGGAGCAGCGTCTGTTGACAGTCATTGAGTGCTCAGTGTGTTGTGTGGAGGGACCAACTTCTGTTGATAGTGCTTGAGGGCACAGTGTGTTGGTGGGTGTAGGGACCAGCATCTGTTGACAATGCTTGAGTGCTCAGTGTGGTGCATGTAGGGACCAGCGACTGTTGACAGTGCTGTGTGCTCAGTGTGTTGGGTGGAGGAACCAGTGTCTGTTCGGATTGCGCTTGAGTGCACTGTGAGTTGGTGGGTGCAGGGACCAGCGACTGTTGACAGTGATTGAGGGCTCAGTGTGTTAGTGGGTGTAGGCACCAGCGACTGTTGATAGTGCATTGGTGCTCAGTGTGTTTGCGGGTGTAGGCACCAGCGACTTTTGACAGTGCATGAGTGCTCAGTGTGTTTGCAGGTGTAGGGACCAGCGCCTTTTGACAGTACTTGAGGGCACAATGTGTTGGTGGGTGTAGGGACCAGTGTCTGTTGACAATGCCTGAGTGCTCAGTGTGGTGGGTGTAGGGACCAGCGACTGTTGACAGTGCATGGGAGCTCAGTGTGTTGGGTGGAGGGACCAGCGTCTGTTCTGATTGCGCTTGAGTGCACAGTGGGTTGGTGGGTGTAGGGACCAGCGCCTGTTGACAGTGCTTGAGTGCTCAGTGTGTTGGGTATAGGGACCAGCGTCTGTTAACAGTAGTTGAGTGCTCAGTGTGCTGGGTGTAGGGACTAGCATCTGTTGATACTGCTTGAGGGCTAACTGTGTTCGGTCTAGGGACCAGCGTCTGTTGACTGTGCTTGCGTGTTCAGCGTGTTGGTGGGTGTAGGGACCAGCGACTGTTGACAGTGCATGAGTGCCCAGTGTGTTGGATGGAGGGAGCAGCGTCTGTTCTGATTGTGCTTGAGTGCACAGTGTGTTGGTGGGTGCAGGGAGCAGCGTCTGTTGACAGTCATTGAGTGCTCAGTGTGTTGTGTGGAGGGACCAACTTCTGTTGATAGTGCTTGAGGGCACAGTGTGTTGGTGGGTGTAGGGACCAGCATCTGTTGACAATGCTTGAGTGCTCAGTGTGGTGCATGTAGGGACCAGTGACTGTTGACAGTGCATGGGTGCTCAGTGTGTTGGGTGGAGGAACCAGTGTCTGTTCGGGTTGCGCTTGAGTGCACTGTGAGTTGGTGGGTGCAGGGACCAGCGACTGTTGACAGTGATTGAGGGCTCAGTGTGTTGGTGGGTGTAGGCACCAGCGACTGTTGATCGTGCATTGGTGCTCAGTGTGTTTGCGGGTGTAGGCACCAGCGACTGTTGACAGTGCATGAGTGCTCAGTGTGTTTGCGGGTGTAGGGACCAACGCCTTTTGACAGTGCTTGAGGGCACAATGTGTTGGTGGGTGTAGGGACCAGCGTCTGTTGACAATGCCTGAGTGCTCAGTGTGGTGGGTGTAGGGACCAGCGACTGTTGACAGTGCATGGGAGCTCAGTGTGTTGGGTGGAGGGACCAGCGTCTGTTGACTGTGCTTGCGTGTTCAGCGTGTTGGTGGGTGTAGGGACCAGCGACTGTTGACAGTGCATGAGTGCTCAGTGTGTTGGATGGAGGGAGCAGTGTCTGTTCTGATTGTGCTTGAGTGCACAGTGTGTTGGTGGGTGCAGGGAGCAGCATCTGTTGACAGTCATTGAGTGCTCAGTGTGCTGGTGTTAGGGTCCAGCTTCTGTTGATAGAGCTTGAGGGCACAGTGTGTTGGTGTGTGTAGGGACCACCGCCTGTTGACAGTGCATGAGCGCTCAGCGTGTTGGTGGTTGTAGGGACCATCGTCTGTTGACAGTGCAGGAGTGCTCAGTGTGCTGGGTGTTGGGGCCAGCGCCTATTGATAGTGCTTGAATGCTCAGTGCGTTGGGTGTAGGGACCAGCGACTGTTGACAGTGTATGAGTTCTCAGTGTGTTGGTGGGTGTAGTTACCAGCATCTGTTAATAGTGCATGAGTGCTCAGTGTGCTGGGTGTAGGGACCAGCATGTGTTGACAGTGGTTGCGTGCTCAGCATGATGGTGGGTGTAGGGACTAGCGACTGTTGACAATGGTTGAGTGTTCAGTGTGTTGCGTGGAGGGACTAGCGTTTGTTCTGATTGCGCTTGTGTGCATAGCGTGTTGTTGCGTGCAGGGACCAGCGTCTGTTTACAGTGCCTGAGTGCTCAGTGTATTGGTGGCTGCAGGGATCAGCGACTGTTGACAGTGCATGAGTGCTCAGTGTGCTGGGTGTAGGGCCCAGCGTCTGTTGATAGAGCTTGAGGGCACAGTGTGTTGGTGGGTGTAGCGACCAGCGTCTGTTGACAGTGCATGAGTGCTCAGTGTGTTGGTGGGTGTAGGGACCATCGTCTGTTGACAGTGCAGGAGTGCTCAGTGTGCTGGGTGTAGGGACCAGCGTGTGTTGACAGTGCTTGAGTGCTCAGTGTGTTTGCGGGTTTGGAGACCAGCGACTCTTGACAGTGGTTGAGTGTTCAGTGTGTTGGGTGTAGGGCCCAGCGTGTGTTGATAGAGGTTGATGGCACAGTGTGTTGGAGGGTGTAGGGACCAGCGTCTGTTGACAGGACATGAGTGCTCACTGTGTTGGTGGTTGTAGGGACCATCATCTGTTGACAGTGCAGGAGTGCTCAGTGTGCTGGGTGTAGGGACCAGCTTGTGTTGACAGTGCTTGAGTGCTCAGCATGTTGGTGGGTGTAGGGACTAGTGACTGTTGTCAATGGTTGAGTGTTCAGTGTGTTGGGTGGAGGGACTAGCGTCTGTTCTGATTGTGCTTGAGTGCACAGTGAGTTGGTGAATGTAGGGACCAGTGTCCGATGACAGTGCTTGAGTTGTCAGTGTGCTGGGTGTAAGGACCAGCGCCTGTTGACAGTGCTTGAGTGCTCAGTGTGTTGGGTATAGGGACCAGCGTCTGTTAACAGTAGTTGATTGCTCAGTGTGCTGGGTGTAGAGACTAGCATCTGTTGATACTGCTTGAGGGCTCACTGTGTTCGGTCTAGGGACCAGCGTCTGTTGACTGTGCTTGCGTGTTCAGCGTGTTGGTGGGTGTAGGGACCAGCGACTGTTGACAGTGCATGAGTGCTCAGTGTGTTGGATGGAGGGAGCAGCGTCTGTTGACAGTCATTGAGTGCTCAGTGTGTTGTGTGGAGGGACCAACTTCTGTTGATAGTGCTTGAGGGCACAGTGTGTTGGTGGGTGTAGGGACCAGCATCTGTTGACAATGCTTGAGTGCTCAGTGTGGTGCATGTAGGGACCAGTGACTGTTGACAGTGCATGGGTGCTCAGTGTGTTGGGTGGAGGAACCAGTGTCTGTTCGGATTGCGCTTGAGTGTACTGTGAGTTGGTGGGTGCAGGGACCAGCGACTGTTGACAGTGATTGAGGGTTCAGTGTGTTGGTGGGTGTAGGCACCAGCGACTGTTGATCGTGCATTGGTGCTCAGTGTGTTTGCGGGTGTAGGCACCAGCGACTGTTGACAGTGCATGAGTGCTCAGTGTGTTTGCAGGTGTAGGGACCAGCGCCTTTTGACAGTGCTTGAGGGCACAATGTGTTGGTGGGTGTAGGGACCAGCGTCTGTTGACAATGCCTGAGTGCTCAGTGTGGTGGGTGTAGGGACCAGCGACTGTTGACAGTGCATGGGAGCTCAGTGTGTTGGGTGGAGGGACCAGCGTCTGTTCTGATTGCGCTTGAGTGCACAGTGTGTTGGTGGGTGTAGGGACCAGCGCCTGTTGACAGTCATTGAGTGCTCAGTGTGCTGGGTGTAGGGTCCAGCTTCTGTTGATAGAGCTTGAGGGCACAGTGTGTTGGTGTGTGTAGGGACCACCGCCTGTTGACAGTACATGAGCGCTCAGTGTGTTGGTGGTTGTAGGGACCATCGTCTGTTGACAATGCAGGAGTGCTCAGTGTGCTGGGTGTAGGGACCAGTGTCTGTTGACAGTGCTTGAGTGCTCAGTGTGCTGGGTGTTGGGGCCAGTGTCTATTGATAGTGCTTGAATGCTCAGTGCGTTGGGTGTAGGGACCAGCCACTGTTGACAGTGCATGAGTTCTCAGTGTGTTGGTGGGTGTAGTTACCAGCATCTGTTAATAGTGCATGAGTGCTCAGTGTGCTGGGTGTAGGGACCAGCATGTGTTGACAGTGGTTGCGTGCTCAGCATGATGGTGGGTGTAGGGACTAGCGACTGTTGACAATGGTTGAGTGTTCAGTGTGTTGCGTGGAGGGACTAGCGTTTGTTCTGATTGCGCTTGTGTGCACAGTGTGTTGTTGCGTGCAGGGACCAGCGTCTGTTGACAGTGCCTGAGTGCTCAGTGTGTTGGTGGCTGCAGGGATCAGCGACTGTTGACAGTGCATGAGTGCTCAGTGTGCTGGGTGTAGGGCCCAGCGTCTGTTGATAGAGCTTGAGGGCACAGTGTGTTGGTGGGTGTAGCGACCAGCGTCTGTTGACAGTGCATGAGTGCTCAGTGTGTTGGTGGGTGTAGGGACCATCGTCTGTTGACAGTGCAGGAGTGCTCAGTGTGCTGGGTGTAGGGACCAGCGTGTGTTGACAGTGCTTGAGTGCTCAGTGTGTTTGCGGGTTTGGAGACCAGCGACTCTTGACAGTGGTTGAGTGTTCAGTGTGTTTGTAGGTGTAGGGTCCAGCGCCTTTTGACAGTGCTTGAGTGTTCGGTGTGCTGGCTGTAGGGCCCAGCGTGTGTTGATAGAGGTTGATGGCACAGTGTGTTGGAGGGTGTAGGGACCAGCGTCTGTTGACAGGACATGAGTGCTCACTGTGTTGGTGGTTGTAGGGACCATCATCTGTTGACAGTGCAGGAGTGCTCAGTGTGCTGGGTGTAGGGACCAGCTTCTGTTGACAGTGCATGAGTGCTCAGTGTGTTGGATGGAGGGAGCAGCGTCTGTTCTGATTGTGCTTGAGTGCACAGTGTGTTGGTGGGTGCAGGGAGCAGCGTCTGTTGACAGTCATTGAGTGCTCAGTGTGTTGTGTGGAGGGACCAACTTCTGTTGATAGTGCTTGAGGGCACAGTGTGTTGGTGGGTGTAGGGACCAGCATCTGTTGACAATGCTTGAGTGCTCAGTGTGGTGCATGTAGGGACCAGCGACTGTTGACAGTGCTGTGTGCTCAGTGTGTTGGGTGGAGGAACCAGTGTCTGTTCGGATTGCGCTTGAGTGCACTGTGAGTTGGTGGGTGCAGGGACCAGCGACTGTTGACAGTGATTGAGGGCTCAGTGTGTTAGTGGGTGTAGGCACCAGCGACTGTTGATAGTGCATTGGTGCTCAGTGTGTTTGCGGGTGTAGGCACCAGCGACTTTTGACAGTGCATGAGTGCTCAGTGTGTTTGCAGGTGTAGGGACCAGCGCCTTTTGACAGTACTTGAGGGCACAATGTGTTGGTGGGTGTAGGGACCAGTGTCTGTTGACAATGCCTGAGTGCTCAGTGTGGTGGGTGTAGGGACCAGCGACTGTTGACAGTGCATGGGAGCTCAGTGTGTTGGGTGGAGGGACCAGCGTCTGTTCTGATTGCGCTTGAGTGCACAGTGGGTTGGTGGGTGTAGGGACCAGCGCCTGTTGACAGTGCTTGAGTGCTCAGTGTGTTGGGTATAGGGACCAGCGTCTGTTAACAGTAGTTGAGTGCTCAGTGTGCTGGGTGTAGGGACTAGCATCTGTTGATACTGCTTGAGGGCTAACTGTGTTCGGTCTAGGGACCAGCGTCTGTTGACTGTGCTTGCGTGTTCAGCGTGTTGGTGGGTGTAGGGACCAGCGACTGTTGACAGTGCATGAGTGCCCAGTGTGTTGGATGGAGGGAGCAGCGTCTGTTCTGATTGTGCTTGAGTGCACAGTGTGTTGGTGGGTGCAGGGAGCAGCGTCTGTTGACAGTCATTGAGTGCTCAGTGTGTTGTGTGGAGGGACCAACTTCTGTTGATAGTGCTTGAGGGCACAGTGTGTTGGTGGGTGTAGGGACCAGCATCTGTTGACAATGCTTGAGTGCTCAGTGTGGTGCATGTAGGGACCAGTGACTGTTGACAGTGCATGGGTGCTCAGTGTGTTGGGTGGAGGAACCAGTGTCTGTTCGGGTTGCGCTTGAGTGCACTGTGAGTTGGTGGGTGCAGGGACCAGCGACTGTTGACAGTGATTGAGGGCTCAGTGTGTTGGTGGGTGTAGGCACCAGCGACTGTTGATCGTGCATTGGTGCTCAGTGTGTTTGCGGGTGTAGGCACCAGCGACTGTTGACAGTGCATGAGTGCTCAGTGTGTTTGCGGGTGTAGGGACCAACGCCTTTTGACAGTGCTTGAGGGCACAATGTGTTGGTGGGTGTAGGGACCAGCGTCTGTTGACAATGCCTGAGTGCACAGTGTGGTGGGTGTAGGGACCAGCGACTGTTGACAGTGCATGGGAGCTCAGTGTGTTGGGTGGAGGGACCAGCGTCTGTTGACTGTGCTTGCGTGTTCAGCGTGTTGGTGGGTGTAGGGACCAGCGACTGTTGACAGTGCATGAGTGCTCAGTGTGTTGGATGGAGGGAGCAGTGTCTGTTCTGATTGTGCTTGAGTGCACAGTGTGTTGGTGGGTGCAGGGAGCAGCATCTGTTGACAGTCATTGAGTGCTCAGTGTGCTGGTGTTAGGGTCCAGCTTCTGTTGATAGAGCTTGAGGGCACAGTGTGTTGGTGTGTGTAGGGACCACCGCCTGTTGACAGTGCATGAGCGCTCAGCGTGTTGGTGGTTGTAGGGACCATCGTCTGTTGACAGTGCAGGAGTGCTCAGTGTGCTGGGTGTTGGGGCCAGCGCCTATTGATAGTGCTTGAATGCTCAGTGCGTTGGGTGTAGGGACCAGCGACTGTTGACAGTGTATGAGTTCTCAGTGTGTTGGTGGGTGTAGTTACCAGCATCTGTTAATAGTGCATGAGTGCTCAGTGTGCTGGGTGTAGGGACCAGCATGTGTTGACAGTGGTTGCGTGCTCAGCATGATGGTGGGTGTAGGGACTAGCGACTGTTGACAATGGTTGAGTGTTCAGTGTGTTGCGTGGAGGGACTAGCGTTTGTTCTGATTGCGCTTGTGTGCATAGCGTGTTGTTGCGTGCAGGGACCAGCGTCTGTTTACAGTGCCTGAGTGCTCAGTGTATTGGTGGCTGCAGGGATCAGCGACTGTTGACAGTGCATGAGTGCTCAGTGTGCTGGGTGTAGGGCCCAGCGTCTGTTGATAGAGCTTGAGGGCACAGTGTGTTGGTGGGTGTAGCGACCAGCGTCTGTTGACAGTGCATGAGTGCTCAGTGTGTTGGTGGGTGTAGGGACCATCGTCTGTTGACAGTGCAGGAGTGCTCAGTGTGCTGGGTGTAGGGACCAGCGTGTGTTGACAGTGCTTGAGTGCTCAGTGTGTTTGCGGGTTTGGAGACCAGCGACTCTTGACAGTGGTTGAGTGTTCAGTGTGTTGGGTGTAGGGCCCAGCGTGTGTTGATAGAGGTTGATGGCACAGTGTGTTGGAGGGTGTAGGGACCAGCGTCTGTTGACAGGACATGAGTGCTCACTGTGTTGGTGGTTGTAGGGACCATCATCTGTTGACAGTGCAGGAGTGCTCAGTGTGCTGGGTGTAGGGACCAGCTTGTGTTGACAGTGCTTGAGTGCTCAGCATGTTGGTGGGTGTAGGGACTAGTGACTGTTGTCAATGGTTGAGTGTTCAGTGTGTTGGGTGGAGGGACTAGCGTCTGTTCTGATTGTGCTTGAGTGCACAGTGAGTTGGTGAATGTAGGGACCAGTGTCCGATGACAGTGCTTGAGTTGTCAGTGTGCTGGGTGTAAGGACCAGCGCCTGTTGACAGTGCTTGAGTGCTCAGTGTGTTGGGTATAGGGACCAGCGTCTGTTAACAGTAGTTGATTGCTCAGTGTGCTGGGTGTAGAGACTAGCATCTGTTGATACTGCTTGAGGGCTCACTGTGTTCGGTCTAGGGACCAGCGTCTGTTGACTGTGCTTGCGTGTTCAGCGTGTTGGTGGGTGTAGGGACCAGCGACTGTTGACAGTGCATGAGTGCTCAGTGTGTTGGATGGAGGGAGCAGCGTCTGTTGACAGTCATTGAGTGCTCAGTGTGTTGTGTGGAGGGACCAACTTCTGTTGATAGTGCTTGAGGGCACAGTGTGTTGGTGGGTGTAGGGACCAGCATCTGTTGACAATGCTTGAGTGCTCAGTGTGGTGCATGTAGGGACCAGTGACTGTTGACAGTGCATGGGTGCTCAGTGTGTTGGGTGGAGGAACCAGTGTCTGTTCGGATTGCGCTTGAGTGCACTGTGAGTTGGTGGGTGCAGGGACCAGCGACTGTTGACAGTGATTGAGGGTTCAGTGTGTTGGTGGGTGTAGGCACCAGCGACTGTTGATCGTGCATTGGTGCTCAGTGTGTTTGCGGGTGTAGGCACCAGCGACTGTTGACAGTGCATGAGTGCTCAGTGTGTTTGCAGGTGTAGGGACCAGCGCCTTTTGACAGTGCTTGAGGGCACAATGTGTTGGTGGGTGTAGGGACCAGCGTCTGTTGACAATGCCTGAGTGCTCAGTGTGGTGGGTGTAGGGACCAGCGACTGTTGACAGTGCATGGGAGCTCAGTGTGTTGGGTGGAGGGACCAGCGTCTGTTCTGATTGCGCTTGAGTGCACAGTGTGTTGGTGGGTGTAGGGACCAGCGCCTGTTGACAGTCATTGAGTGCTCAGTGTGCTGGGTGTAGGGTCCAGCTTCTGTTGATAGAGCTTGAGGGCACAGTGTGTTGGTGTGTGTAGGGACCACCGCCTGTTGACAGTACATGAGCGCTCAGTGTGTTGGTGGTTGTAGGGACCATCGTCTGTTGACAATGCAGGAGTGCTCAGTGTGCTGGGTGTAGGGACCAGTGTCTGTTGACAGTGCTTGAGTGCTCAGTGTGCTGGGTGTTGGGGCCAGTGTCTATTGATAGTGCTTGAATGCTCAGTGCGTTGGGTGTAGGGACCAGCCACTGTTGACAGTGCATGAGTTCTCAGTGTGTTGGTGGGTGTAGTTACCAGCATCTGTTAATAGTGCATGAGTGCTCAGTGTGCTGGGTGTAGGGACCAGCATGTGTTGACAGTGGTTGCGTGCTCAGCATGATGGTGGGTGTAGGGACTAGCGACTGTTGACAATGGTTGAGTGTTCAGTGTGTTGCGTGGAGGGACTAGCGTTTGTTCTGATTGCGCTTGTGTGCACAGTGTGTTGTTGCGTGCAGGGACCAGCGTCTGTTGACAGTGCCTGAGTGCTCAGTGTGTTGGTGGCTGCAGGGATCAGCGACTGTTGACAGTGCATGAGTGCTCAGTGTGCTGGGTGTAGGGCCCAGCGTCTGTTGATAGAGCTTGAGGGCACAGTGTGTTGGTGGGTGTAGCGACCAGCGTCTGTTGACAGTGCATGAGTGCTCAGTGTGTTGGTGGGTGTAGGGACCATCGTCTGTTGACAGTGCAGGAGTGCTCAGTGTGCTGGGTGTAGGGACCAGCGTGTGTTGACAGTGCTTGAGTGCTCAGTGTGTTTGCGGGTTTGGAGACCAGCGACTCTTGACAGTGGTTGAGTGTTCAGTGTGTTTGTAGGTGTAGGGTCCAGCGCCTTTTGACAGTGCTTGAGTGTTCGGTGTGCTGGCTGTAGGGCCCAGCGTGTGTTGATAGAGGTTGATGGCACAGTGTGTTGGAGGGTGTAGGGACCAGCGTCTGTTGACAGGACATGAGTGCTCACTGTGTTGGTGGTTGTAGGGACCATCATCTGTTGACAGTGCAGGAGTGCTCAGTGTGCTGGGTGTAGGGACCAGCTTCTGTTGACAGTGCTTGAGTGCTCAGCATGTTGGTGGGTGTAGGGACTCGCGACTGTTGTCAATGGTTGAGTGTTCAGTGTGTTGGGTGGAGGGACTAGCGTCTGTTCTGATTGTGCTTGAGTGCACAGTGAGTTGGTGAATGTAGGGACCAGTGTCCGTTGACAGTACTGGAGTGCTCAGTTTTCTGTGTGTAGGGACCAGCGTCTGTTGATACTGCTTGTGGTATCAGTGTGTTGGGTCCAGGGACCAGCGTCTGTTGACTGTGCTTGCGTGTTCAGCGTGTTGGTGGGTGTAGGGACCAGCGACTGTTGACAGTGCATGAGTGCTCAGTGTGTTGGATGGAGGGAGCAGCGTCTGTTCTGATTGTGCTTGAGTGCACAGTGTGTTGGTGGGTGCAGGGAGCAGCGTCTGTTGACAGTCATTGAGTGCTCAGTGTGTTGTGTGGAGGGACCAACTTCTGGTGATAGTGCTTGAGGGCACAGTGTGTTGGTGGGTGTAGGGACCAGCATCTGTTGACAATGCTTGAGTGCTCAGTGTGGTGCATGTAGGGACCAGCGACTGCTGACAGTGCTGTGTGCTCAGTGTGTTGGGTGGAGGAACCAGTGTCTGTTCGGATTGCGCTTGAGTGCACTGTGAGTTGGTGGGTGCAGGGACCAGCGACTGTTGACAGTGATTGAGGGCTCAGTGTGTTAGTGGGTGTAGGCACCAGCGACTGTTGATAGTGCATTGGTGCTCAGTGTGTTTGCGGGTGTAGGCACCAGCGACTTTTGACAGTGCATGAGTGCTCAGTGTGTTTGCAGGTGTAGGGACCAGCGCCTTTTGACAGTACTTGAGGGCACAATGTGTTGGTGGGTGTAGGGACCAGTGTCTGTTGACAATGCCTGAGTGCTCAGTGTGGTGGGTGTAGGGACCAGCGACTGTTGACAGTGCATGGGAGCTCAGTGTGTTGGGTGGAGGGACCAGCGTCTGTTCTGATTGCGCTTGAGTGCACAGTGGGTTGGTGGGTGTAGGGACCAGCGCCTGTTGACAGTGCTTGAGTGCTCAGTGTGTTGGGTATAGGGACCAGCGTCTGTTAACAGTAGTTGAGTGCTCAGTGTGCTGGGTGTAGGGACTAGCATCTGTTGATACTGCTTGAGGGCTAACTGTGTTCGGTCTAGGGACCAGCGTCTGTTGACTGTGCTTGCGTGTTCAGCGTGTTGGTGGGTGTAGGGACCAGCGACTGTTGACAGTGCATGAGTGCCCAGTGTGTTGGATGGAGGGAGCAGCGTCTGTTCTGATTGTGCTTGAGTGCACAGTGTGTTGGTGGGTGCAGGGAGCAGCGTCTGTTGACAGTCATTGAGTGCTCAGTGTGTTGTGTGGAGGGACCAACTTCTGTTGATAGTGCTTGAGGGCACAGTGTGTTGGTGGGTGTAGGGACCAGCATCTGTTGACAATGCTTGAGTGCTCAGTGTGGTGCATGTAGGGACCAGTGACTGTTGACAGTGCATGGGTGCTCAGTGTGTTGGGTGGAGGAACCAGTGTCTGTTCGGGTTGCGCTTGAGTGCACTGTGAGTTGGTGGGTGCAGGGACCAGCGACTGTTGACAGTGATTGAGGGCTCAGTGTGTTGGTGGGTGTAGGCACCAGCGACTGTTGATCGTGCATTGGTGCTCAGTGTGTTTGCGGGTGTAGGCACCAGCGACTGTTGACAGTGCATGAGTGCTCAGTGTGTTTGCGGGTGTAGGGACCAACGCCTTTTGACAGTGCTTGAGGGCACAATGTGTTGGTGGGTGTAGGGACCAGCGTCTGTTGACAATGCCTGAGTGCTCAGTGTGGTGGGTGTAGGGACCAGCGACTGTTGACAGTGCATGGGAGCTCAGTGTGTTGGGTGGAGGGACCAGCGTCTGTTCTGATTGCGCTTGAGTGCACAGTGGGTTGGTGGGTATAGGGACCAGCGCCTGTTGACAGTGCTTGAGTGCTCAGTGTGTTGGGTGTAGGGACCAGCGTCTGTTGATACTGCTTGAGGGCTCACTGTGTTCGGTCTAGGGACCAGCGTCTGTTGACTGTGCTTGCGTGTTCAGCGTGTTGGTGGGTGTAGGGACCAGCGACTGTTGACAGTGCATGAGTGCTCAGTGTGTTGGATGGAGGGAGCAGCATCTGTTCTGATTGTGCTTGAGTGCACAGTGTGTTGGTGGGTGCAGGGAGCAGCGTCTGTTGACAGTCATTGAGTGCTCAGTGTGCTGGTGTTAGGGTCCAGCTTCTGTTGATAGAGCTTGAGGGCACAGTGTGTTGGTGTGTGTAGGGACCACCGCCTGTTGACAGTGCATGAGCGCTCAGCGTGTTGGTGGTTGTAGGGACCATCGTCTGTTGACAGTGCAGGAGTGCTCAGTGTGCTGGGTGTTGGGGCCAGCGCCTATTGATAGTGCTTGAATGCTCAGTGCGTTGGGTGTAGGGACCAGCGACTGTTGACAGTGTATGAGTTCTCAGTGTGTTGGTGGGTGTAGTTACCAGCATCTGTTAATAGTGCATGAGTGCTCAGTGTGCTGGGTGTAGGGACCAGCATGTGTTGACAGTGGTTGCGTGCTCAGCATGATGGTGGGTGTAGGGACTAGCGACTGTTGACAATGGTTGAGTGTTCAGTGTGTTGCGTGGAGGGACTAGCGTTTGTTCTGATTGCGCTTGTGTGCATAGCGTGTTGTTGCGTGCAGGGACCAGCGTCTGTTTACAGTGCCTGAGTGCTCAGTGTATTGGTGGCTGCAGGGATCAGCGACTGTTGACAGTGCATGAGTGCTCAGTGTGCTGGGTGTAGGGCCCAGCGTCTGTTGATAGAGCTTGAGGGCACAGTGTGTTGGTGGGTGTAGCGACCAGCGTCTGTTGACAGTGCATGAGTGCTCAGTGTGTTGGTGGGTGTAGGGACCATCGTCTGTTGACAGTGCAGGAGTGCTCAGTGTGCTGGGTGTAGGGACCAGCGTGTGTTGACAGTGCTTGAGTGCTCAGTGTGTTTGCGGGTTTGGAGACCAGCGACTCTTGACAGTGGTTGAGTGTTCAGTGTGTTGGGTGTAGGGCCCAGCGTGTGTTGATAGAGGTTGATGGCACAGTGTGTTGGAGGGTGTAGGGACCAGCGTCTGTTGACAGGACATGAGTGCTCACTGTGTTGGTGGTTGTAGGGACCATCATCTGTTGACAGTGCAGGAGTGCTCAGTGTGCTGGGTGTAGGGACCAGCTTGTGTTGACAGTGCTTGAGTGCTCAGCATGTTGGTGGGTGTAGGGACTAGTGACTGTTGTCAATGGTTGAGTGTTCAGTGTGTTGGGTGGAGGGACTAGCGTCTGTTCTGATTGTGCTTGATTGCACAGTGAGTTGGTGAATGTAGGGACCAGTGTCCGATGACAGTGCTTGAGTTGTCAGTGTGCTGGGTGTAAGGACCAGCGACTGTTGACAGTGCATGGGTGTTCAGTGTGTTGGGTGTAGGGACCAGCGCCTGTTGACAGTGCTTGAGTGCTCAGTGTGTTGGGTGTAGGGTCCAGCGTCTGTTGATACTGCTTGAGGGCTCACTGTGTTCGGTCTAGGGACCAGCGTATGTTGACTGTGCTTGCGTGTTCAGCGTGTTGGTGGGTGTAGGGACCAGCGACTGTTGACAGTGCATGAGTGCTCAGTGTGTTGGATGGAGGGAGCAGCGTCTTTTCTGATTGTGCTTGAGTGCACAGTGTGTTGGTGGGTGCAGGGAGCAGCGTCTGTTGACAGTCATTGAGTGCTCAGTGTGCTGGGTGTAGGGTCCAGCTTCTGTTGATAAAGCTTGAGGGCACAGTGTGTTGGTGTGTGTAGGGACCACCGCCTGTTGACAGTGCATGAGCGCTCAGTGTGTTGGTGGTTGTAGGGACCATCGTCTGTTGACAATGCAGGAGTGCTCAGTGTGCTGGGTGTAGGGACCAGTGTCTGTTGACAGTGCTTGAGTGCTCAGTGTGCTGGGTGTTGGGGCCAGTGTCTATTGATAGTGCTTGAATGCTCAGTGCGTTGGGTGTAGGGACCAGCGACTGTTGACAGTGCATGAGTTCTCAGTGTGTTGGTGGGTGTAGTTACCAGCATCTGTTAATAGTGCATGAGTGCTCAGTGTGCTGGGTGTAGGGACCAGCATGTGTTGACAGTGGTTGCGTGCTCAGCATGATGGTGGGTGTAGGGACTAGCGACTGTTGACAATGGTTGAGTGTTCAGTGTGTTGCGTGGAGGGACTAGCGTTTGTTCTGATTGTGCTTGTGTGCACAGTGTGTTGTTGCGTGCAGGGACCAGCGTCTGTTTACAGTGCCTGAGTGCTCAGTGTGTTGGTGGCTGCAGGGATCAGCGACTGTTGACAGTGCATGAGTGCTCAGTGTGCTGGGTGTAGGGCCCAGCGTCTGTTGATAGAGCTTGAGGGCACAGTGTGTTGGTGGGTGTAGCGACCAGCGTCTGTTGACAGGGCATGAGTGCTCAGTGTGTTGGTGGGTGTAGGGACCATCGTCTGTTGACAGTGCAGGAGTGCTCAGTGTGCTGGGTGTAGGGACCAGCGTGTGTTGACAGTGCTTGAGTGCTCAGTGTGTTTGCGGGTTTGGAGACCAGCGACTCCTGACAGTGGTTGAGTGTTCAGTGTGTTGGGTGTAGGGCCCAGCGTGTGTTGATAGAGGTTGATGGCACAGTGTGTTGGAGGGTGTAGGGACCAGCGTCTGTTGACAGGACATGAGTGCTCACTGTGTTGGTGGTTGTAGGGACCATCATCTGTTGACAGTGCAGGAGTGCTCAGTGTGCTGTGTGTAGGGACCAGCTTTTGTTGACAGTGCTTGAGTGCTCAGCATGTTGGTGGGTGTAGGGACTAGTGACTGTTGTCAATGGTTGAGTGTTCAGTCTGTTGGGTGGAGGGACTAGCGTCTGTTCTGATTGTGCTTGAGTGCACAGTGAGTTGGTGAATGTAGGGACCAGTGTCCGTTGACAGTGCTTGAGTTGTCAGTGTGCTGGGTGTAAGGACCAGCAACTGTTGACAGTGCATGGGTGTTCAGTGTGTTGGGTGTAGGAACCAGCGTCTGTTATGTGCTTGGTCTAGGGAGCAGCGTCTGTTGATACTGCTTGAGGGTTCACTGTGTTCGGTCTAGGGACCAGCGTCTGTTGACTGTGCTTGCGTATTTAGCGTGTTGGTGGGTGTAGGGACCAGCGACTGTTGACAGTGCATGAGTGCTCAGTGTGTTGGATGGAGGGAGCAGCGTCTGTTCTGATTGTGCCTGAGTGCACAGTGGGTTGGTGCGTGCGGGGAGCAGCGTCTGTTGACAGTCATTGAGTGCTCAGTGTGTTGTGTGGAGGGACCAACTTCTGTTGATAGTGCTTGAGGGCACAGTGTGTTGGTGGGTGTAGGGACCAGCATCTGTTGACAATGCTTGAGTGCTCAGTGTGGTGCATGTAGGGACCAGTGACTGTTGACAGTGCATGGGTGCTCAGTGTGTTGGGTGGAGGAACCAGTGTCTGTTCGGATTGCGCTTGAGTGCACTGTGAGTTGGTGGGTGCAGGGACCAGCGACTGTTGACAGTGATTGAGGGTTCAGTGTGTTGGTGGGTGTAGGCACCAGCGACTGTTGATAGTGCATTGGTGCTCAGTGTGTTTGCGGGTGTAGGCACCAGCGACTGCTGACAGTGCATGAGTGCTCAGTGTGTTTGCGGGTGTAGGGACCAGCGACTGTTGACAGTGCATGAGTGCTCAGTGTGTTTGCGGGTGTAGGGACCAGCGCCTTTTGACAGTGCTTGAGGGCACAATGTGTTGGTGGGTGTAGGGACCAGCGTCTGTTGACAATGCCTGAGTGCACAGTGTGGTGGGTGTAGGGACCAGCGACTGTTGACAGTGCATGGGAGCTCAGTGTGTTGGGTGGAGGGACCAGCGTCTGTTCTGATTGCGCTTGAGTGCACAGTGGGTTGGTGGGTGTAGGGACCAGCGCCTGTTGACATTGCTTGAGTGCTCAGTGTGTTGGGTGTAGGGACCAGCGTCTGTTGATACTGCTTGAGGGCTCACTGTGTTCGGTCTAGGGACCAGCGTCTGTTGACTGTGCTTGCGTGTTCAGCGTGTTGGTGGGTGTAGGGACCAGCGACTGTTGATAGAGCTTGAGGGCACAGTGTGTTGGTGTGTGTAGGGACCACCGCCTGTTGACAGTGCATGAGCGCTCAGTGTGTTGGTGGTTGTAGGGACCATCGTCTGTTGACAATGCAGGAGTGCTCAGTGTGCTGGGTGTAGGGACCAGTGTCTGTTGACAGTGCTTGAGTGCTCAGTGTGCTGGGTGTTGGGGCCAGCGTCTATTGATAGTGCTTGAATGCTCAGTGCGTTGGGTGTAGGGTCCAGCGACTGTTGACAGTGCATGAGTTCTCAGTGTGTTAGTGGGTGTAGTTACCAGCATCTGTTAATAGTGCATGAGTGCTCAGTGTGCTGGGTGTAGGGACCAGCATGTGTTGACAGTGGTTGCGTGCTCAGCATGATGGTGGGTGTAGGGACTAGCGACTGTTGACAATGGTTGAGTGTTCAGTGTGTTGCGTGGAGGGACTAGCGTTTGTTCTGATTGCGCTTGTGTGCACAGTGTGTTGGTGGGTGTAGGGACCAGCGTCTGTTGACAGTGCCTGAGTGCTCAGTGTGTTGGTGGCTGCAGGGATCAGCGTCTGTTGACAGTGCATGAGTGCTCAGTGTGCTGGGTGTAGGGCCCAGCGTCTGTTGATAGAGCTTGAGGGCACAGTGTGTTGGTGGGTGTAGCGACCAGCGTCTGTTGACAGTGCATGAGTGCTCAGTGTGTTGGTGGGTGTAGGGACCATCGTCTGTTGACAGTGCAGGAGTGCTCAGTGTGCTGGGTGTAGGGACCAGCGTCTTTTGACAGTGCATGAGTGCTCAGTGTGCTGGGTGTAGGGCCCAGCGTCTGTTGATAGAGCTTGAGGGCACAGTGTGTTGGTGGGTGTAGCGACCAGCGTCTGTTGACAGTGCATGAGTGCTCAGTGTGTTGGTGGGTGTAGGGACCATCGTCTGTTGACAGTGCAGGAGTGCTCAGTGTGCTGGGTGTAGGGACCAGCGTCTTTTGACAGTGCATGAGTGCTCAGTGTGCTGGGTGTAGGGCCCAGCGTCTGTTGATAGAGCTTGAGGGCACAGTGTGTTGGTGGGTGTAGCGACCAGAGTCTGTTGACAGTGCATGAGTGCTCAGTGTGTTGGTGGGTGTAGGGACCATCGTCTGTTGACAGTGCAGGAGTGCTCAGTGTGCTGGGTGTAGGGACCAGCGTCTGTTGACAGTGCAGGAGTGCTCAGTGTGCTGGGTGTAGGGACCAGCGTGTGTTGACAGTGCTTGAGTGCTCAGTGTGTTTGCGGGTTTGGAGACCAGGGACTCTTGACAGTGGTTGAGTGTTCAGTGTGTTTGTGGGTGTAGGGTCCAGCGCCTTTTGACAGTGCTTGAGTGTTCGGTGTGCTGGCTGTAGGGCCCAGCGTGTGTTGATAGAGGTTGATGGCACAGTGTGTTGGAGGGTGTCGGGACCAGCGTCTGTTGACAGGACATGAGTGCTCACTGTGTTGGTGGTTGTAGGGACCATCATCTGTTGACAGTGCAGGAGTGCTCAGTGTGCTGGGTGTCGGGGCCAGCGTCTATTGATAGTGTTTGAGGGCTCAGTGTGTTGATGGGTGTAGGGACCAGCGACTGTAGACAGGGCATGAGTGCTCAGTGTGTTTGTGGGTGTGGGGACCACCACCTTTTGACTGTCCTTGAGTGTTCAGTATGTTGATGGGTGTAGGGACCAGCGACTGTTGACAATGCTTGAGTGCTCAGTGTGTTGGGTGTAGGGACCAGCGACTGTTTACAATGCTTGAGTGCTCAGTGTGTTGGGTGTAGGAACCATCATCTGTTGACAGTGCTTGAGGGCTCGGTGTGTTGGTGGGTGTAGGGACCAGCGACTGTTGACAGTGAATTGGTGCTCAGTGTGTTGGGTGTGGGGACCAGTGACTGTTGACAGTGCATGAGTGCTCAGTGTGTTTGCGGGTGTAGAGTCCAGCCCCTTTTGACAGTGCTTGAGTGCTCAGTATGTTGAGAGGAGAGACCAGTGTCTGTTCTGATTGTGCTTGAGTGCACAGTCTGTTGGTGGGTTTAGGGAGCATCGTCTGTTGACAGTGCTTGAGTGCACAGTGTGTTGGTGGGTGCAGGGAGCAGCGTCTGTTGACAGTCATTAAGTGCTCAGTGTGCTGGGTGTAGGGTCCAGCTTCTGTTGATAGTGCTTGAGGGCACAGTGTGTTGGTGGGTGTAGGGACCAGCATCTGTTGACAATGCTTGAGTGCTCAGTGTGGTGCATGTAGGGACCAGCGACTGTTGACAGTGCATGAGTGCTCAGTGTGTTGGGTGGAGGAACCAGTGTCTGTTCTGATTGCGCTTGAGTGCACAGTGAGTTGGTGGGTGCAGGGACCAGCGACTGTTGACAGTGATTGAGGGCTCAGTGTGTTGGTGCATGTAGGGACCAGCGACTGTTGACAGTGCATGGGTGCTCAGTGTGTTGGGTGGAGGGACCAGCGTCTGTTAACAGTACTTGAGTGCTCAGTGTGCTGGGTGTAGGGATTAGCATCTGTTGATACTGCTTGAGGGCTCACTGTGTTCGGTCTAGGGACCAGCGTCTGTTGACTGTGCTTGTGTGTTCAGCCTGTTGGTGGGTGTAGGGACCAGCAACTGTTGACAGTGCATGAGTGCTCAGTGTGTTGGGTGGAGGGACGAGCGTCGGTTCGGATTGTGTTTCAGTGCACAGTGTGTTGCTGGGTGCAGGGACCAGCGTCTGTTAACAGTACTTGAGTGTTCAGTGTTCTGTGTGTAGGGACCAGCGTCTGTTGATACTGCTTGTGGTATCAGTGTGTTGGGTCTAGGGACCAGCGTCTGTTGACTGTGGTTGAGTGCTCAGCGTGTTGGTGGTTGTAGGGACAAGCCACTGTTGAAAGTGCATGAGTGCTCAGTGTGTTTGTGGGTGTAGGGACCAGCACCTTTTGACGGCCCTTGAGTGCTGAGTATGTTGATGGGTGTAGGGACCAGCGACTGTTCACAATGCTTGAGTTCTCAATGTGTTGAGTGCATGGACCAGCGACTGTTGACAGTTCATGGGTGCTCAGTGTGTTGTGTGGAGGGACCAGCGTCTGTTGATAGTGCTTGAGGGCCAGTGTGTTGGTGGGTGTAGGGACCAGCATCTGTTGACAATGCTTGAGTTCTCAGTGTGCTGGGTGTAGGGACTAGCATCTGTTGATACTGCTTGAGGGCTAACTGTGTTCGGTCTAGGGACCAGCGTCTGTTGACTGTGCTTGCGTGTTCAGCGTGTTGGTGGGTGTAGGGACCAGCGACTGTTGACAGTGCATGAGTGCCCAGTGTGTTGGATGGAGGGAGCAGCGTCTGTTCTGATTGTGCTTGAGTGCACAGTGTGTTGGTGGGTGCAGGGAGCAGCGTCTGTTGACAGTCATTGAGTGCTCAGTGTGTTGTGTGGAGGGACCAACTTCTGTTGATAGTGCATGAGTGCCCAGTGTGTTGGGTGGAGGAACCAGTGTCTGTTCGGGTTGCGCTTGAGTGCACTGTGAGTTGGTGGGTGCAGGGACCAGCGACTGTTGACAGTGATTGAGGGCTCAGTGTGTTGGTGGGTGTAGGCACCAGCGACTGTTGATCGTGCATTGGTGCTCAGTGTGTTTGCGGGTGTAGGCACCAGCGACTGTTGACAGTGCATGAGTGCTCAGTGTGTTTGCGGGTGTAGGGACCAACGCCTTTTGACAGTGCTTGAGGGCACAATGTGTTGGTGGGTGTAGGGACCAGCGTCTGTTGACAATGCCTGAGTGCTCAGTGTGGTGGGTGTAGGGACCAGCGACTGTTGACAGTGCATGGGAGCTCAGTGTGTTGGGTGGAGGGACCAGCGTCTGTTCTGATTGCGCTTGAGTGCACAGTGGGTTGGTGGGTATAGGGACCAGCGCCTGTTGACAGTGCTTGAGTGCTCAGTGTGTTGGGTGTAGGGACCAGCGTCTGTTGATACTGCTTGAGGGCTCACTGTGTTCGGTCTAGGGACCAGCGTCTGTTGACTGTGCTTGCGTGTTCAGCGTGTTGGTGGGTGTAGGGACCAGCGACTGTTGACAGTGCATGAGTGCTCAGTGTGTTGGATGGAGGGAGCAGCATCTGTTCTGATTGTGCTTGAGTGCACAGTGTGTTGGTGGGTGCAGGGAGCAGCGTCTGTTGACAGTCATTGAGTGCTCAGTGTGCTGGTGTTAGGGTCCAGCTTCTGTTGATAGAGCTTGAGGGCACAGTGTGTTGGTGTGTGTAGGGACCACCGCCTGTTGACAGTGCATGAGCGCTCAGCGTGTTGGTGGTTGTAGGGACCATCGTCTGTTGACAGTGCAGGAGTGCTCAGTGTGCTGGGTGTTGGGGCCAGCGCCTATTGATAGTGCTTGAATGCTCAGTGCGTTGGGTGTAGGGACCAGCGACTGTTGACAGTGTATGAGTTCTCAGTGTGTTGGTGGGTGTAGTTACCAGCATCTGTTAATAGTGCATGAGTGCTCAGTGTGCTGGGTGTAGGGACCAGCATGTGTTGACAGTGGTTGCGTGCTCAGCATGATGGTGGGTGTAGGGACTAGCGACTGTTGACAATGGTTGAGTGTTCAGTGTGTTGCGTGGAGGGACTAGCGTTTGTTCTGATTGCGCTTGTGTGCATAGCGTGTTGTTGCGTGCAGGGACCAGCGTCTGTTTACAGTGCCTGAGTGCTCAGTGTATTGGTGGCTGCAGGGATCAGCGACTGTTGACAGTGCATGAGTGCTCAGTGTGCTGGGTGTAGGGCCCAGCGTCTGTTGATAGAGCTTGAGGGCACAGTGTGTTGGTGGGTGTAGCGACCAGCGTCTGTTGACAGTGCATGAGTGCTCAGTGTGTTGGTGGGTGTAGGGACCATCGTCTGTTGACAGTGCAGGAGTGCTCAGTATGCTGGGTGTAGGGACCAGCGTGTGTTGACAGTGCTTGAGTGCTCAGTGTGTTTGCGGGTTTGGAGACCAGCGACTCTTGACAGTGGTTGAGTGTTCAGTGTGTTGAGTGTAGGGCCCAGCGTGTGTTGATAGAGGTTGATGGCACAGTGTGTTGGAGGGTGTAGGGACCAGCGTCTGTTGACAGGACATGAGTGCTCACTGTGTTGGTGGTTGTAGGGACCATCATCTGTTGACAGTGCAGGAGTGCTCAGTGTGCTGGGTGTAGGGACCAGCTTGTGTTGACAGTGCTTGAGTGCTCAGCATGTTGGTGGGTGTAGGGACTAGTGACTGTTGTCAATGGTTGAGTGTTCAGTGTGTTGGGTGGAGGGACTAGCGTCTGTTCTGATTGTGCTTGAGTGCACAGTGAGTTGGTGAATGTAGGGACCAGTGTCCGTTGACAGTGCTTGAGTTGTCAGTGTGCTGGGTGTAAGGACCAGCGACTGTTGACAGTGCATGGGTGTTCAGTGTGTTGGGTGTAGGAACCAGCGTCTGTTATGTGCTTGGTCTAGGGAGCAGCGTCTGTTGATACTGCTTGAGGGTTCACTGTGTTCGGTCTAGGGACCAGCGTCTGTTGACTGTGCTTGCGTATTCAGCGTGTTGGTGGGTGTAGGGACCAGCGACTGTTGACAGTGCATGAGTGCTCAGTGTGTTGGATGGAGGGAGCAGCGTCTGTTCTGGTTGTGCCTGAGTGCACAGTGGGTTGGTGGGTGCAGGGAGCAGCGTCTGTTGACAGTCATTGAGTGCTCAGTGTGTTGTGTGGAGGGACCAACTTCTGTTGATAGTGCTTGAGGGCACAGTGTGTTGGTGGGTGTAGGGACCAGCATCTGTTGACAATGCTTGAGTGCTCAGTGTGGTGCATGTAGGGAGCAGTGACTGTTGACAGTGCATGGGTGCTCAGTGTGTTGGGTGGAGGAACCAGTGTCTGTTCGGATTGCGCTTGAGTGCACTGTGAGTTGGTGGGTGCAGGGACCAGCGACTGTTGACAGTGATTGAGGGTTCAGTGTGTTGGTGGGTGTAGGCACCAGCGACTGTTGATAGTGCATTGGTGCTCAGTGTGTTTGCGGGTGTAGGCACCAGCGACTGTTGACAGTGCATGAGTGCTCAGTGTGTTTGCGGGTGTAGGGACCAGCGACTGTTGACAGTGCATGAGTGCTCAGTGTGTTTGCGGGTGTAGGGACCAGCGCCTTTTGACAGTGCTTGAGGGCACAATGTGTTGGTGGGTGTAGGGACCAGCGTCTGTTGACAATGCCTGAGTGCTCAGTGTGGTGGGTGTAGGGACCAGCGACTGTTGACAGTGCATGGGAGCTCAGTGTGTTGGGTGGAGGGACCAGCGTCTGTTCTGATTGCGCTTGAGTGCACAGTGGGTTGGTGGGTGTAGGGACCAGCGCCTGTTGACAGTGCTTGAGTGCTCAGTGTGTTGGGTGTAGGGACCTGCGTCTGTTGATACTGCTTGAGGGCTCACTGTGTTCGGTCTAGGGACCAGCGTCTGTTGACTGTGCTTGCGTGTTCAGCGTGTTGGTGGGTGTAGGGACCAGCGACTGTTGACAGTGCATGAGTGCTCAGTGTGTTGGATGGAGGGAGCAGCGTCTGTTCTGATTGTGCTTGAGTGCACAGTGTGTTGGTGGGTGTAGGGAGCAGCGTCTGTTGATAGAGCTTGAGGGCACAGTGTGTTGGTGGGTGTAGCGACCAGCGTCTGTTGACAGTGCAGGAGTGCTCAGTGTGCTGGGTGTAGGGACCAGCGTCTTTTGACAGTGCATGAGTGCTCAGTGTGCTGGGTGTAGGGCCCAGCGTCTGTTGATAGAGCTTGAGGGCACAGTGTGTTGGTGGGTGTAGCGACCAGCGTCTGTTGACAGTGCATGAGTGCTCAGTGTGTTGGTGGGTGTAGGGACCAGCGTCTGTTGACAGTGCAGGAGTGCTCAGTGTGCTGGGTGTAGGGACCAGCGTGTGTTGACAGTGCTTGAGTGCTCAGTGTGTTTGCGGGTTTGGAGACCAGCGACTCTTGACAGTGGTTGAGTGTTCAGTGTGTTTGTGGTTGTAGGGTCCAGCGCCTTTTGACAGTGCTTGAGTGTTCGGTGTGTTGGCTGTAGGGCCCAGCGTGTGTTGATAGAGGTTGATGGCACAGTGTGTTGGTGGTTGTAGGGACCATCATCTGTTGACAGTGCAGGAGTGCTCAGTGTGTTGGGTGTAGGGACCAGCTTCTGTTGACAGTGCTTGAGTGCTCAGCATGTTGGTGGGTGTAGGAACTAGCGACTGTTGTCAATGGTTGAGTGTTCAGTGTGTTGGGTGGAGGGACTAGCGTCTGTTCTGATTGTGCTTGAGTGCACAGTGAGTTGGTGAATGTAGGGACCAGTGTCCGTTGACAGTGCTTGAGTTGTCAGTGTGCTGGGTGTCGGGGCCAGCGTCTATTGATAGTGTTTGAGGGCTCAGTGTGTTGATGGGTGTAGGGACCAGCGACTGTTCACAGGGCATGAGTGCTCAGTGTGTTTGTGGGTGTAGGGACCACCACCTTTTGACTGTCCTTGAGTGTTCAGTATGTTGATGGGTGTAGGGACCAGCGACTGTTGACAATGCTTGAGTGCTCAGTGTGTTGGGTGTAGGGACCAGAGACTGTTTACAATGCTTGAGTGCTCAGTGTGTTGGGTGTAGGGACCATCATCTGTTGACAGTGCTTGAGGGCTCGGTGTGTTGGTGGGTGTAGGGACCAGCGACTGTTGACAGTGAATTGGTGCTCAGTGTGTTGGGTGTGGGGACCAGTGACTGTTGACAGTGCATGAGTGCTCAGTGTGTTTGCGGGTGTAGAGTCCAGCCCCTTTTGACAGTGCTTGAGTGCTCAGTATGTTGAGTGGAGAGACCAGTGTCTGTTCTGATTGTTCTTGAGTGCACAGTCTGTTGGTGGGTGTAGGGAGCATCGTCTGTTGACAGTGCTTGAGTGCTCAGTGTCTTGGTGGGTGTAGGGACCAGCGACGGTTGACAGTGCATGAGTGCTCAGTGTATTTGCGGGTGTAGGGACCAGCACCTTTTGACTGTCCTTGAGTGCTCAGTATGTTGATGGGTGTAGGGACCAGTGACTGTTCACAATACTTGAGTGCTCAGTGTGTTGAGTGCATGGACCAGCGACTGTTGACAGTGCATGGGTGCTCAGTGTGTTGTGTGGAGGGACCAACTTCTGTTGATAGTGCTTGAGGGCACAGTGTGTTGGTGGGTGTAGGGACCAGCATCTGTTGACAATGCTTGAGTGCTCAGTGTGGTGCATGTAGGGACCAGTGACTGTTGACAGTGCATGGGTGCTCAGTGTGTTGGGTGGAGGGACCAGTGTCTGTTCTGATTGCGCTTGAGTGCACAGTCAGTTGGTGGGTGCAGGGACCAGCGACTGTTGACAGTGATTGAGGGCTCAGTGTGTTGGTGCATGTAGGGACCAGCGTCTGTTGACAATGCTTGAGTGCTCAGTGTGGTGGGTGTAGGGACCAGCGACTGTTGACAGTGCATGGGTGCTCAGTGTGTTGGGTGTAGGGACCAGCAACTGTTGACAGTGCATGAGTGCTCAGTGTGTTGGGTGGAGGGACGAGCGTCGGTTCGGATTGTGTTTCAGTGCACAGTGTGTTGCTGGTTGCAGGGACCAGCGTCTGTTAACAGTACTTGAGTGCTCAGTGTTCTGTGTGTAGGGACCAGCGTCTGTTGATACTGCTTGTGGTATCAGTGTGTTGGGTCTAGGGACCAGCGTCTGTTGACTGTGGTAGAGTGCTCCGCGTGTTGGTGGGTGTAGGGACAAGCCACTGTTGAAAGTGCATGAGTGCTCAGTGTGTTTGTGGGTGTTGGGACCAGCACCTTTTGACTGCCCTTGAGTGCTGAGTATGTTGATGGGTGTAGGGACCAGCGACTGTTCACAATGCTTGAGTTCTCAATGTGTTGAGTGCATGGACCAGCGACTGTTGACAGTTCATGGGTGCTCAGTGTGTTGTGTGGAGGGACCAGCGTCTGTTGATAGTGCTTGAGGGCCAGTGTGTTGGTGGGTGTAGGGACCAGCATCTGTTGACAATGCTTGAGTTCTCAGTGTGGTGGGTGTAAGGACCAGCAACTGTTGACAGTGCATGGGTGTTCAGTGTGTTGGGTGTAGGAACCAGCGTCTGTTAACAATACTTGAGTGTTCAGTGTGCTTGGTCTAGGGAGCAGCGTCTGTTGATACTGCTTGAGGGTTCACTGTGTTCGGTCTAGGGACCAGCATCTGTTGACTGTGCTTGCGTGTTCAGCGTGTTGGTGGGTGTAGGGACCAGCGACTGTTGACAGTGCATGAGTGCTCAGTGTGTTGGATGGAGGGAGCAGCGTCTGTTCTGATTGTGCTTGAGTGCACAGTGTGTTGGTGGGTGCAGGAAGCAGCGACTGTTGACAGTGATTGAGGGCTCAGTGTGTTGGTGGGTGTAGGCACCAGCGACTGTTGATAGTGCATTGGTGATCAGTGTGTTTGCGGGTGTAGGCACCAGCGACTGTTGATAGTGCATTGGTGCTCAGTGTGTTTTCGGGTGTAGGCACCAGCGTCTGTTGACAATGCCTGAGTGCTCAGTGTGGTGGGTGTAGGGACCAGCGACTGTTGACAGTGCATGGGAGCTCAGTGTGTTGGGTGGAGGGACCAGCGTCTGTTCTGATTGCGCTTGAGTGCACAGTGGGTTGGTGGGTGTAGGGACCAGCGCCTGTTGACAGTGCTTGAGTGCTCAGTGTGTTGGGTGTAGGGACCAGCGTCTGTTAACAGTACTTGAGTGCTCAGTGTGCTGGGTGTAGGGACTAGCATCTGTTGATACTGCTTGAGGGCTCACTGTGTTCGGTCTAGGGACCAGCGTCTGTTGACTGTGCTTGCGTATTCAGCGTGTTGGTGGGTGTAGCGACCAGCGACTGTTGACAGTGCATGAGTGCTCAGTGTGTTGGATGGAGGGAGCAGCGTCTGTTCTGATTGTGCTTGAGTGCACAGTATGTTGGTGGGTGCAGGGAGCAGCGTCTGTTGACAGTCATTGAGTGCTCAGTGTGCTGGGTGTAGGGTCCAGCTTCTGTTGATAAAGCTTGAGGGTACAGTGTGTTGGTGTGTGTATGGACCACCACCTGTTGACAGTGCATGAGCGCTCAGTGCGTTGGTGGTTGTAGGGACCACCGCCTGTTGACAGTGCATGAGCGCTCAGTGCGTTGGTGGTTGTAGGGACCACCGCCTGTTGACAGTGCAGGAGTGCTCAGTGTGCTGGGTGTAGGGACCAGTGTCTGTTGACAGTGCTTGAGTGCTCAGTGTGTTGGTGGCTGCAGGGATCAGCGACTGTTGACAATGCAGGAGTGTTCAGTGTGCTGGGTGTAGGGCCCAGCATCTGTTGATAGAGCTTGAGGGCACAGTGTGTTGGTGGGTGTAGCGACCAGCGTCTGTTGACAGTGCATGAGTGCTCAGTGTGTTGGTGGGTGTAGGGACCAGCGTCTGTTGACAGTGCATGAGTGCTCAGTGTGCTGGGTGTAGGGACCAGCGTCTGTTGACAGTGCATGAGTGCTCAGTGTGTTGGTGGGTGTAGGGACCATCGTCTGTTGACAGTGCAGGAGTGCTCAGTGTGCTGGGTGTCGGGACCAGCGTGTGTTGACAGTGCTTGAGTGCTCAGTGTGTTTGCGGGTTTGGAGACCAGCGACTCCTGACAGTGGTTGAGTGTTCAGTGCGTTTGTGGGTGTAGGGTCCAGCGCCTTTTGACAGTGCTTGAGTGTTCAGTGTGCTGGGTGTAGGGCCCAACGTGTGTTGATAGAGGTTGATGGCACAGTGTGTTGGAGGGTGTAGGGACCAGCGTCTGTTGACAGGACATGAGTGCTCACTGTGTTGGTGGTTGTAGGGACCATCGTCTGTTGACAGTGCAGGAGTGCTCAGTGTGTTGGGTGTAGGGACCAGCTTCTGTTGACAGTGCTTGAGTACTCAGCATGTTGGTGGGTGTAGGGACTAGCGACTGTTGTCAATGGTTGAGTGTTCAGTGTGTTGGGTGGAGGGACTAGCGTCTGTTCTGATTGTGCTTGAGTGCACAGTGAGTTGGTGAATGTAGGGACCAGTGTCCGTTGACAGTGCTTGAGTTGTCAGTGTGCTGGGTGTCGGGGCCAGCGTCTATTGATAGTGCTTGAGGGCTCAGTGTGTTGGGTGTAAGGACCAGCGTCTGTTAACAGTACTTGAGTGCTCAGTGTGCTGGGTGTAGGGACTAGCATCTGTTGATACTGCTTGAGGGCTCACTGTGTTCGGTCTAGGGACCAGCGTCTGTTGACTGTGCTTGCGTGTTCAGTGTGTTGGTGGGTGCAGGGAGCAGCGTCTGTTGACAGTCATTGAGTTCACAGTGTGTTGGTGGGTGCAGGGAGCAGCGTCTGTTGACAGTCATTGAGTGCTCAGTGTGCTGGGTGTAGGGTCCAGCTTCTGTTGATAGAGCTTGAGGGCACAGTGTGTTGGTGTGTGTAGGGACCACCACCTGTTGACAGTGCATGAGCGCTCAGTGTGTTGGTGGTTGTAGGGACCACCGCCTGTTGACAGTGCAGGAGTGCTCAGTGTGCTGGGTGTAGGGACCAGTGTCTGTTGACAGTGCTTGAGTGCTCAGTGTGCTGGGTGTTGGGGCCAGTGTCTATTGATAGTGCTTGAATGCTCAGTGCGCTGGGTGTAGGGACCAGCGACTGTTGACAGTGCATGAGTTCTCAGTGTGTTGGTGGGTGTAGTTACCAGCATCTGTTAATAGTGCATGAGTGCTCAGTGTGCTGGGTGTAGGGACTAGCAACTGTTGACAATGGTTGAGTGTTCAGTGTGTTGCGTGGAGGGACTAGCGTTTGTTCTGATTGCGCTTGTGTGCACAGTGTGTTGTTGCGTGCAGGGACCAGCGTCTGTTGACAGTGCCTGAGTGCTCAGTGTGTTGGTGGCTGTAGGGAGCAGCGACTGTTGACAGTGCATGAGTGCTCAGTGTGCTGGGTGTAGGGTCCAGCTTCTGTTGATAGAGCTTGAGGGCACAGTGTGTTGGTGTGTGTAGGGACCACCACCTGTTGACAGTGCATGAGCGCTCAGTGTGTTGGTGGTTGTAGGGACCACCGCCTGTTGACAGTGCAGGAGTGCTCAGTGTGCTGGGTGTAGGGACCAGTGTCTGTTGACAGTGCTTGAGTGCTCAGTGTGCTGGGTGTTGGGGCCAGTGTCTATTGATAGTGCTTGAATGCTCAGTGCGCTGGGTGTAGGGACCAGCGACTGTTGACAGTGCATGAGTTCTCAGTGTGTTGGTGGGTGTAGTTACCAGCATCTGTTAATAGTGCATGAGTGCTCAGTGTGCTGGGTGTAGGGACCAGCATGTGTTGACAGTGGTTGAGTGTTCAGTGTGTTGCGTGGAGGGACTAGCGTTTGTTCTGATTGTGCTTGTGTGCATAGCGTGTTGTTGCGTGCAGGGACCAGCGTCTGTTTACAGTGCCTGAGTGCTCAGTGTGTTGGTGGCTGCAGGAATCAGCGACTGTTGACAGTGCATGAGTGCTCAGTGTGCTGGGTGTAGGGCCCAGCGTCTGTTGATAGAGCTTGAGGGCACAGTGTGTTGGTGGGTGTAGCGACCAGCGTCTGTTGACAGTGCATGAGTGCTCAGTGTGTTGGTCGGTGTAGGGACCATCGTCTGTTGACAGTGCAGGAGTGCTCAGTGTGCTGGGTGTAGGGACCAGCGTGTGTTGACAGTGCTTGAGTGCTCAGTGTGTTTGCGGGTTTGGAGACCAGCGACTCCTGACAGTGGTTGAGTGTTCAGTGCGTTTGTGGGTGTAGGGTGCAGCGCCTTTTGACAGTGCTTGAGTGTTCAGTGTGCTGGGTGTAGGGCCCAGCGTGTGTTGATAGAGGTTGATGGCACAGTGTGTTGGAGGGTGTAGGGACCAGCGTCTGTTGACAGGACATGAGTGCTCACTGTGTTGGTGGTTGTAGGGACCATCGTCTGTTGACAGTGCAGGAGTGCTCAGTGTGTTGGGTGTAGGGACCAGCGACTGTTTGCAATGCTTGAGTGCTCAGTGTGTTGGGTGTAGGGACCATCATCTGTTGACAGTGCTTGAGGGCTCGGTGTGTTGGTGGGTGTAGGGACCAGTGACTGTTGACAGTGAATTGGTGCTCAGTGTGTTGGGTGCGGGGACCAGTGACTGTTGACAGTGCATGAGTGCTCAGTGTGTTTGCGGGTGTAGAGTCCAGCCCCTTTTGACAGTGCTTGAGTGCTCAGTATGTTGAGTGGAGAGACCAGTGTCTGTTCTGATTGTTATTGAGTGCACAGTCTGTTGTTGGGTGTAGGGAGCATCGTCTGTTGACAGTGCTTGAGTGCTCAGTGTGTTGGTGGGTGTAGGGACCAGCGACTGTTGACAGTGCATGAGTGCTCAGTGTATTTGCGGGTGTAGGGACCAGCACCTTTTGACTGTCCTTGAGTGCTCAGTATGTTGATGGGTGTAGGGACCATCGTCTGTTGACAGTGCATGGGTGCTCAGTGTGTTGTGTGGAGGGACCAACTTCTGTTGATAGTGCTTGAGGGCACAGTGTGTTGGTGGGTGTAGGGACCAGCATCTGTTGACAATGCTTGAGTGCTCAGTGTGGTGCATGTTGGGACCAGTGACTGTTGACAGTGCATGGGTGCTCAGTGTGTTGGGTGGAGGGACCAGTGTCTGTTCTGATTGCGCTTGAGTGCACAGTCAGTTGGTGGGTGCAGGGACCAGCGACTGTTGACAGTGATTGAGGGCTCAGTGTGTTGGTGCATGTAGGGACCAGCGTCTGTTGACAGTGCATGAGTGCTCAGTGTGTTGGGTGGAGGGACGAGCGTCGGTTCTGATTGTGTTTCAGTGCACAGTGTGTTGCTGGGTGCAGGGACCAGCGTCTGTTAACAGTACTTGAGTGCTCAGTGTTCTGTGTGTAGGGACCAGCGTCTGTTGATACTGCTTGTGGTATCAGTGTGTTGGGTCTAGGGACCAGCGTCTGTTGACTGTGGTTGAGTGCTCCGCGTGTTGGTGGGTGTAGGGACAAGCCACTGTTGAAAGTGCATGAGTGCTCAGTGTGTTTGTGGGTGTAGGGACCAGCACCTTTTGACTGCCCTTGAGTGCTGAGTATGTTGATGGGTGTAGGGACCAGCGACTGTTCACAATGCTTGAGTTCTCAATGTGTTGAGTGCATGGACCAGCGACTGTTGACAGTTCATGGGTGCTCAGTGTGTTGTGTGGAGGGACCAGCGTCTGTTGATAGTGCTTGAGGGCCAGTGTGTTGGTGGGTGTAGGGACCAGCGTCTGTTGACAATGCTTGAGTGCTCAGTGTTCTGTGTGTAGGGACCAGCGTCTGTTGATACTGCTTGTGGTATCAGTGTGTTGGGTCTAGGGACCAGCGTCTGTTGACTGTGGTAGAGTGCTCCGCGTGTTGGTGGGTGTAGGGACAAGCCACTGTTGAAAGTGCATGAGTGCTCAGTGTGTTTGTGGGTGTAGGGACCAGCACCTTTTGACTGCCCTTGAGTGCTGAGTATGTTGATGGGTGTAGGGACCAGCGACTGTTCACAATGCTTGAGTTCTCAATGTGTTGAGTGCATGGACCAGCGACTGTTGACAGTTCATGGGTGCTCAGTGTGTTGTGTGGAGGGACCAGCGTCTGTTGATAGTGCTTGAGGGCCAGTGTGTTGGTGGGTGTAGGGACCAGCGTCTGTTGACAATGCTTGAGTGCTCAGTGTGCTGGGTGCAGGGACCAGCGTCTGTTTACAGTGCCTGAGTGCTCAGTGTGTTGGTGGCTGCAGGGATCAGCGACTGTTGACAGTGCATGAGTGCTCAGTGTGCTGGGTGTAGGGACCATCGTCTGTTGACAGTGCAGGAGTGCTCAGTGTGCTGGGTGTAGGGACCAGCGTGTGTTGACAGTGCTTGGGTACTCAGTGTGTTTGCGGGTTTGGAGACCAGCGACTCCTGACAGTGGTTGAGTGTTCAGTGTGTTTGTGGGTGTAGGGTCCAGCGCCTTTTGACAGTGCTTGAGTGTTCAGTGTGCTGGGTGTAGGGCCCAGCGTGTGTTGATAGAGGTTGATGGCACAGTGTGTTGGAGGGTGTAGGGACCAGCGTCTGTTGACAGGACATGAGTGCTCACTGTGTTGGTGGTTGTAGGGACCATCGTCTGTTGACAGTGGAGGAGTGCTCAGTGCGTTGGGTGTAGGGACCAGCTTCTGTTGACAGTGCTTGAGTACTCAGCATGTTGGTGGGTGTAGGGACTAGCGACTGTTGTCAGTGGTTGAGTGTTCAGTGTGTTGGGTGGAGGGACTAGCGTCTGTTCTGATTGTGCTTGAGTGCACAGTGAGTTGGTGAATGTAGGGACCAGTGTCCGTTGACAGTGCTTGAGTTGTCAGTGTGCTGGGTGTCGGGGCCAGCGTCTATTGGTAGTGCTTGAGGGCTCAGTGTGTTGATGGGTGTAGGGACCAGCGACTGTTGACAGGGCATGAGTGCTCAGTGTGTTTGTGGGTGTAGGGACCACCACCTTTTGACTGTCCTTGAGTGTTCAGTATGTTGATGGGTGTAGGGACCAGCGACTGTTGACAATGCTTGAGTGCTCAGTGTGTTGGGTGTAGGGACCAGCGACTGTTTACAATGCTTGAGTGCTCAGTGTGTTGGGTGTAGGGACCATCATCTGTTGACAGTGCTTGAGGGCTCGGTGTGTTGGTGGGTGTAGGGACCAGCGACTGTTGACAGTGAATTGGTGCTCAGTGTGTTGGGTGTGGGGACCAGTGACTGTTGACAGTGCATGAGTGCTCAGTGTGTTTGCGGGTGTAGAGTCCAGCCCCTTTTGACAGTGCTTGAGTGCTCAGTATGTTGAGTGGAGAGACCAGTGTCTGTTCTGATTGTGCTTGAGTGCACAGTCGGTTGGTGGGTGTAGGGAGCATCGTCTGTTGACAGTGCTTGTGTGCTCAGTGTGTTGGTGGGTGTAGGGACCAGCGACTGTTGACAGTGCATGAGTGCTCAGTGTATTTGCGGGTGTAGGGACCAGCACCTTTTGACTGTCCTTGAGTGCTCAGTATGTTGATGGGTGTAGGGACCAGTGACTGTTCACAATACTTGAGTGCTCAGTGTGTTGAGTGCATGGACCAGCGACTGTTGACAGTGCATGGGTGCTCAGTGTGTTGTGTGGAGGGACCAACTTCTGTTGATAGTGCTTGAGGGCACAGTGTGTTGGTGGGTGTAGGGACCAGCATCTGTTGACAATGCTTGAGTGCTCAGTGTGGTGCATGTAGGGACCAGTGACTGTTGACAGTGCATGGGTGCTCAGTGTGTTGGGTGGAGGGACCAGTGACTGTTCTGATTGCGCTTGAGTGCACAGTCAGTTGGTGGGTACAGGGACCAGCGACTGTTGACAGTGATTGAGGGCTCAGTGTGTTGGTGCATGTAGGGACCAGCGTCTGTTGACAATGCTTGAGTGCTCAGTGTGGTGGGTGTAGGGACCAGCGACTGTTGACAGTGCATGGGTGCTCAGTGTGTTGGGTGGAGGGACCAGCATCTGTTGATAGTGCTTGAGGGCACAGTGTGTTGGTGGGTGTAGTGACCAGCGTCTGTTGACAGTGCAGGAGTGCTCAGTGTGTTGGTGGGTGTAGGGACCAGCGAGTGTTCACAATACTTGAGTGCTCAGTGTGTTGAGTGCATGGACCAGCGACTGTTGACAGTGTATGGGTGCTCAGTGTGTTGTGTGGAGGGACCAGCGTCTGTTGATAGTGCTTGAGGGCACAGTGTGTTGGTGGGTGTAGGGACCAGCGTCTGTTGAAAATGCTAGAGTGCTCAGTGTGGTGGGTGTAGGGACCAGAGACTGTTGACAGTGCATGGGTGCTCAGTGTGTTGGGTGGAGGGACCAGTGTCTGTTCTGATTGCGCTTGAGTGCACAGTGAGTTGGTGAGTGCATGGACCAGCGACTGTTGACAGTGCATGGGTGCTCAGTGTGTTGTGTGGAGGGACCAGCCTCTGTTGATAGTGCTTGAGGGCACAGTGTGTTGGTGGGTGTAGGGACCAGCGTCTGTTGACAATGCTAGAGTGCTCAGTGTGGTGGGTGTAGGGACCAGAGACTGTTGACAGTGCATGGGTGCTCAGTGTGTTGGGTGGAGGGACCAGTGTCTGTTGAGTGCACAGTGAGTTGGTGAGTGCAGGGACTAGTGACTGTTGACAGTGATCGAGGACTCAGTGTGTTGGTGGGTGTAGGGCCCAGCAACTGTTGACAGTGCGTTGGTGCTCAGTGTGTTTGCGGGTGTAGGCACCGGCGACTGTTGACAGTGCATGAGTGCTCAGTGTGTTTGCGGGTGTAGGGGCCAGCGCCTTTTGACAGTGCTTGAGGGCACAGTGTGTTGGTCAGTGTAGGGACCAGCGTCTGTTGACAATGCTTGAGTGCTCAGTGTGGTCGGTGTAGGGCCCAGCGTCTGTTGATAGAGCTTGAGGGCACAGTGTGTTGGTGGGTGTAGGGCCCAGCATCTGTTGACAGTGGATGAGTGATCAGTGTGTTGGTGGGTGTAGGGAACAGCGTCTGTTGACAGTGCAGGAGTGCTCAGTGCGCTGGGTGTAGGGATCAGTGTCTGTTGACTGTGCTTGAGTGCTCAGCGTGTTGGTGGGTATAGGGACCAGCGACTGTTGATAGTGCATGAGTGCTCAGTGTGTTGGGTGGAGGGACCAGCGTCAGTTCTGATTGTGCTTGAGTGCACAGGGCGTTGGTGGGTGCAGGGAGCAGCGTCTGTTGACAGTCATTGAGTGCTCAGTGTGCCGGGTGTAGGGCCCAGCTTCTGTTGATAGAGTTTGAGGGCACAGTGTGTTGGTGGGTGTAGGGCCCAGTGACTGTTGACAGTGCATGAGTGCTCAGTGTGTTTGCGGGTGTAGGGACCAGCGCCTTTTGACAGTACTTGAGGACACAATGTGTTGGTGGGTGTAGGGACCAGCGACTGTTGACAGTGCATGGGTGCTCAGCGTGCTGGATGTAGGGACCAGCATCTGTTGCTACTGCTTGAGGGCTCACTGTGTTCGGTCTAGGGACCAGCGTCTGTTGACTGTGCTTGCGTGTTCAGCCTGTTGGTGGGTGTAGGGACCAGCGACTGTTGACAGTGCATGAGTGCTCCGTGTGTTGGGAGGACGGACCAGCATCTGTTCTGATTGTGCTTCAGTGCACAGTGTGTTGCTGGGTGCAGGGACCCGCATCTGTTGACAGTGCATGAGTGCTCAGTGTGTTGGTGAGTGTAGGGAACAGCGTCTGTTGACAGTGCAGGAGTGCTCAGTGTGCTGGGTGTAGGGACCAGTGTCTGTTGACAGTGCTTGAGTGCTCAGCGTGTTGGTGGGTGTAGGGACCAGCGACTGTTGATAGTGTTTGAGTGCTCAGCGTGTTGGTGGGTGTAGGGTCCAGCGACTGTTGACAGTGCATGAGTGCTCAGTGTGTTGGGTGGAGGGACCAGCCTCTGTTCTGATTGTGCTTGAGTGCACAGTGTGTTGGTGGGTGCAGGGAGCAGCGTCTGTTGACAGTCATTGAGTGCTCAGTGTGCCGGGTGTAGGGCCCAGCTTCTCTTGATAGAGTTTGAGGGCACAGTGTGTTGGTGTGTGTTGGGACCACTGCCTGTTGACAGTGCATGAGCGCTCAGTGTGTTGGTGGGTTTAGGGACCATTGTCTGTTGACAGTGCTTGAGTGCTCAGTGTGCTGGGTGTTGGGGCCAGCGTCTATTGATAGTGCTTGAATGCTCAGTGCGTTGGGTGTAGGGACCAGCGACTGTTGACAGTGGTTGCGTGCTCAGCATGATGGTGGGTGTAGGGACTAGTGACTGTTGACAATGGTTGAGTGTTCAGTGTGTTGCGTGGAGGGACTAGCGTTTGTTCTGATTGCGCTTGTGTGCACAGTGTGTTGGTGGGTGTAGGGACCAGCGTCTGTTGACAGTTTTTGAGTGCTCAGCATGTTGGTGGGTGTAGGGACCAGCGACTGTTGACAATGGTTGAGTATTCAGTGTGTTGGGTGTAGGGACCAGCGTCTGTTGTGATTGTGCTTGAGTGCACAGTGGGTTGGTGGGTGTAGGGACCAGTGTCTGTGACAGTGCTTGAGGGCTCAGTGTGCTGTGTGTAGGGACCATCGTCTGTTGACAGCGTAGGAGTGCTCAGTGTGTTTGCTGGTGTAGGGACCAGCGCCTTTTGACAGTGCTTGAGTGCCCAGCATGTTGGTGGGTTCAGGGACCAGCGACTGTTGACAGTACATGGGTGCTCAGTTTGTTGTGTGGAGGGACGAGTGTCTGTTCTGACTGCGATTGAGTGCACAGTGGGTTGGTGGGTGTAGGGAACAGCGTCAGTTGACAGTGCTTGAGTGCTCAGCATGTTGGTGGGTGTAGGGACCAGCGACTGTTGACAATGGTTGAGTGTTCAGTGTGTTGGGTGGAGGGACTAGAGTCTGTTGTGATTGTGCTTGAGTGCACAGTGGGTTGGTGTGTGTAGGGACCATCGTCTGTTGACAGTGCAGGAGATCTCAGTGTGCTGGGTGTAGGGCCCAGCGTCTGTTTACAGTGCTTGAGTGCTCAGCGTGTTGGTGGGTGTAGTGCCCAGCGACTATTGACAGTGCATTGGTGCTCAGTGTGTTGGGTGGAGGGAACAGCGTCTGTTCAGATTGTGCGTGAGCGCACTGTGTTGGTGGTTGTAGGGACCATCATCTGTTGACAGTGCATGAGGGCTCAGTGTGTTGGGTGTACGGACCAGCGTCTTTTGACAGTGCCTGAGTGCTCAGTGTGCTGGGTATAGGGACCATCATCTGTTGACAGTGCTTGAGTGCTCGGTGTGTTGGTAGCTGCAGGAATCAGCGACTGTTGACAGTGCATGGGTGCTCAGTGTGCTGGGTGTAGGGCCCAGCATCTGTTGATAGTGCTTGAGGGCACAGTGTGTTGGTGGGTGTAGGGACCAGCGTCTGTTGACACTGCAGGAGTGCTCAGTGTGTTAGTGGGTGTAGGGACCAGCATCTGTTGACAGTGCATGAGTGCTCAGTGTGCTGGGTGTAGGGACCAGCGTCTGTTGACAGTGCTTGAGTGCTCAGCGTGTTGGTGGGTGTAGGGATCAGCGACTGTTGACAGTGCATGAGTGCTCAGTGTGTTGGGTGGAGGGAATAGCGTCTGTTCTGATTGTTCTTGAGTGCTCAGCATGTTGGTGGGAGTAGGGACCAGCACCTGTTGACAGTGCTTGAGTGTTCAGCATGTTGGTGGGTGTAGGGACCAGCGACAGTTGACAGTGCTTGAGGGCTCAGTGTATTGGTGGGAGTAGGGACCAGCGTCTGTTGACACTGCTGTAGTGCTCAGTTTGTTGGGTGTAGGGACCAGCGACTGTTGACAGTGCTTGTCTGCTCAGTGTGTTGGTGGGTGTAGGGAACAGCGTCTGTTGACAGTGCATCACTGCTCAGTGTGCTGGGTGTAGGGACCAGCGAGTATTGACAGTGCATTAGTGCTCAGTGTGTTTGGTGCAGGAACCTGCAACTGTTGGCTGTTCATGAGTGCACTGTGTGTTGGTGGGTGTAGAGACCAGCGTCTGTTGACAGTGCTTGAGTGCTCAGTGTGTTGAGTGTAGGGACCAGCGTCTGTTGACAGTGCATGGGTGCTCAGTGTGTTTGGTGGAGTGACCAGCGTCTATTCTGACTTTGCTTGAGTGCACAGTGGGTTGCTGGGCGTAGGGCCCAGCATCTGTTTACAGTGCTTGAGTGCTCAGCGTGTTGGTGGGTGTAGGGACCAGCGACTGTTGACAGTGCATTGGTGCTCAGTGTGCTGGGTGTAGGGACCAGCGTCTGTTGACAGTGCTTGAGTGCTCAGCGTGTTGGTGGGTGTAGGGACCAGCATCTGTTGACAGTGCATGAGTGCTCAGTGTGCTGGGTGTAGGGACCAGCGTCTGTTGACAGCGCTTGAGTGCTCAGTGTATTGGTGGGTGTAGGGACCAGCGACTATTGTCAGTGCATTGGTGCTCAGTGTGTTGGGTGGAGGGAACAGCGTCTGTTCAGACTGTGTTTGAGTACACAGTGTGTTGGTGGTTGTGGGGACCATCATCTGTTGACAGTGCATGAGTGCTCAGTGTGTTTGCGTGTGTAGGGTCCAGAGCCTTGTGACAGTGCTTGAGTGTTCAGCATGTTGGTGGGTGTAGGGACAAGTGACTGTTGACAGTACATGCGTGATCAGTTTGTTGTGTGGAGGGACGAGTGTCTGTTCTGACTGCGATTGAGTGCACAGTGGGTTGGTGGGTGTAGGGAACAGCGTAAGTTGACAGTGCTTGAGTGCTCAGCGTGTTGGTGGGTGTAGGGACCAGCGACTGTTGACAATGGTTGAGTGTTCAGTGTGTTGGGTGGAGGGTCTAGAGTCTGTTGTGATTGTGCTTGAGTGCACAGTGGGTTGGTGTGTGTAGGGACCATCGTCTATTGACAGAGCAGGAGATCTCAGTGTGCCGGGTGTAGGGCCCAGCATCTGTTTACAGTGCTTGAGTGCTCAGCGTGTTGGTGGGTGTAGGGACCAGCGACTGTTGACAGTGCATTGGTGTTCAGTGTGCTGGGTGTAGGGACCAGCGTCTGTTGACAGTGCTTGAGTGCTCAGCATGTTGGTGGTTGTAGGGACCAGCATCTGTTGACAGTGCATGAGTGCTCAGTGTGCTGGGTGTAGGGACCAGCGTCTGTTGACAGCGCTTGAGTGCTCAGTGTGTTGGTGGGTGTAGGGACCAGCGACTATTGTCAGTGCATGAGCGCTCAGTGTGTTGGGTGGAGGGAATAGCGTCTGTTCTGATTGTGCTTGAGTGCTCAGCATGTTGGGTTTAGGGACCAGCGACTGTTGACAGTTGACTGTTGACTGTTGACAGTTCTTGAGTGTTCAGCGTGTTGGTGGGTGTAGGGACCAGCGTCTGTTGACACTGCTTTAGTGCTCAGTATGTTGGGTGTAGGGACCAGTGACTGTTGACAGTGCTTGAGTGCTCAGTGTGTTGGGTGTAGGGAACAGCGTCTGTTGACAGTGCATGGCTGCTCAGTGTGTTGGATGGAGTGACCAGCGTCTATTCTGATTTTGCTTGAGTGCACAGTGCGTTGCTGGGTGTAGGGACCAGCGTCTGTTGACAGTGCTTGAGTGCTCTGTGTGTTGCTGAGTCTAGGGACCAGCGACTGTCGACAGTGCATGAGTGCTCAGTGTGTTGGTGAGTGTAGGGACCAGTGACTGTTGACAGTGCATACGAATTCAGTACGTTGGTGTGTTTAGGGACCAGAATCTGTTGAAAGTGCATGTGTGCTCACTGTGCTGGATGTAGGGACCATCTCCAGTTGACAGTGGATGAGTGCTCAGTGTGTTGGGTGGAGGGACCAGCATCTGTTCTGATTGTGCTTGAGTGCTCAGCATGTTGGTTGGTGTAGGTACCAGCGATTGTTGACAATGCTTGATAGCTCAGTGTGTTGGGTTTAGGGACCAGCGACTGTCGACAGTTGACAGTTGACTGTTGACTGTTGACAGTTCTTGAGTGTTCAGCGTGTTGGTGGATGTAGGGACCAGCGACAGTTGACACTGCTTTAGTGTTCAGTATGTTGGGTGTAGGGACCAGTGACTGTTGACAGTGCTTCAGTGCTCACTGTGTTTTGTGTGGGAACCAGCGACTGTTGACAGTTCATGAGTGCTCAGCGTGTTTGTGGGTGTAGGGACCAGCGACTGTTGACAGTGCTTGTGTGCTCAGTGTGTTGCTGGGTGTAGGGACCAGCGTCTGTTGACAGTGCATCACTTCTCAGTGTGTTGGGTGTAGGGACCAGCGAGTATTGACAGTGAATGAGTGCTCAGTGTGTTTGGTGCAGGTACCAGCAACTGTTGACTATTCATGAGTGCACTGTGTGTAGGTGGGTGTAGGGACCAGCGTCTGTTGACAGTGCATGGGTGCTCAGTGTGTTGGGTGGAGTGACCAGCGTCTATTCTGATTTTGCTTGAGTGCACAGTGGGTTGCTGGGTGTAGGGACCAGCGTCTGCTGACAGTGCTTGAGTGCTCTGTGTGTTGCTGAGTGTAGGGACCAGCGACTGTCGACAGTGCGTGAGTGCTCAGTGTGTTAGTGGATGTAGGGACCAGTGACTGTTGACAATTCATGAGAGCTCTGTGTGTTGGTGGGTGTAGGGACCAGTGACTGTTGACGGTGCATGAGAATTCAGTACGTTGGTGTGTGTAGGGACCAGAATCTGTTGAAAGTGCATGTGTGCTCACTGTGCTGGGTGTAGGGACTAGTGACTGTTGACAGTGGATGAGTGCTCAGTGTGTTGGGTGGAGGGACCAGCATCTGTTGATAGTGCATGAGGGCTCAGTGTGTTGGGTGTACGGACCAGCGTCTTTTGACAGTGCCTGAGTGCTCAGTGTGCTGGGTATAGGGATCAGCATCTGTTGACAGTGCATGAGTGCTCAGTGTGTTGGGTGTAGGGACCAGCGTCTGTTCATATTTTGCTTGAGTGCACAGTGTGTTGGTGGTTGGAGGGACCACCGTCTGTTGACACTGCATGAGTGCTCAGTGTGTTGGGTGTAGGGACCAGCGCCTGTTCATATTTTGCTTGAGTACACAGTGTGTTGGTGGTTGGAGGGACCATCATCTGTTGACAGTGCTTGAGTGCTCGGTGTGTTGGTAGCTGCAGGAATCAGCGACTGTTGACAGTGCATGGGTGCTCAGTGTGCTGGGTGTAGGGCCCAGCATCTGTTGATAGTGCTTGAGGGCACAGTGTGTTGGTAGGTGTAGGGACCAGCGTCTGTTGACAGTGCAGGAGTGCTCAGTGTGTTAGTGGGTGTAGGGACCAGCATCTGTTGACAGTGCATGAGTGCTCAGTGTGCTGGGTGTAGGGACCAGCGTCTGTTGACAGTGCTTGAGTGCTCAGCGTGTTGGTGGGTGTAGGGATCAGCGACTGTTGACAGTGCATGAGTGCTCAGTGTGTTGGGTGGAGGGAATAGCGTCTGTTCTGATTGTTCTTGAGTGCTCAGCATGTTGGTGGGAGTAGGGACCAGCACCTGTTGACAGTGCTTGAGTGTTCAGCATGTTGGTGGGTGTAGGGACCAGCGACAGTTGACAGTGCTTGAGGGCTCAGTGTATTGGTGGGAGTAGGGACCAGCGTCTGTTGACACTGCTGTAGTGCTCAGTTTGTTGGGTGTAGGGACCAGCGACTGTTGACAGTTCATGAGTACTCAGCGTTTTTGTGGGTGTAGGGACCAGCGACTGTTGACAGTGCTTGTCTGCTCAGTGTGTTGGTGGGTGTAGGGAACAGCGTCTGTTGACAGTGCATCACTGCTCAGTGTGCTGGGTGTACGGACCAGCGAGTATTGACAGTGCATTAGTGCTCAGTGTGTTTGGTGCAGGAACCTGCAACTGTTGGCTGTTCATGAGTGCACTGTGTGTTGGTGGGTGTAGGGACCAGCGTCTGTTGACAGTGCTTGAGTGCTCAGTGTGTTGGGTGTAGGGACCAGCGTCTGTTGACAGTGCATGGGTGCTCAGTGTGTTTGGTGGAGTGACCAGCGTCTATTCTGATTTTGCTTGAGTGCACAGTGGGTTGCTGGGCGTAGGGCCCAGCATCTGTTGACAGTGCATGAGTGCTCAGTGTGTTAGTGGGTGTAGGGCCCAGCATCTGTTTACAGTGCTTGAGTGCTCAGCGTGTTGGTGGGTGTAGGGACCAGCGACTGTTGACAGTGCATTGGTGCTCAGTGTGCTGGGTGTAGGGACCAGCGTCTGTTGACAGTGCTTGAGTGCTCAGCGTGTTGGTGGGTGTAGGGACCAGCATCTGTTGACAGTGCATGAGTGATCAGTGTGCTGGGTGTAGGGACCAGCGTCTGTTGACAGCGCTTGAGTGCTCAGTGTGTTGGTGGGTGTAGGGACCAGCGACTATTGTCAGTGCATTGGTGCTCAGTGTGTTGGGTGGAGGGAACAGCGTCTGTTCAGACTGTGTTTGAGTATACAGTGTGTTGGTGGTTGTGGGGACCATCATCTGTTGACAGTGCATGAGTGCTCAGTGTGTTTGCGTGTGTAGGGACCAGCGCCTTGTGACATTGCTTGAGTGTTCAGCATGTTGGTGGGTGTAGGGACCAGCGACTGTTGACAATGCTTGAGGGCTCAGTGTGCTGTGTGTAGGGACCATCGTCTGTTGACAGTGCTTGAGTGCTCAGTGTGTTGGGTGTAGGGACCAGCGTCTGTTGACAGTGCATGGGTGCTCAGTGTGTTTGGTGGAGTGACCAGCGTCTATTCTGATTTTGCTTGAGTGCACAGTGGGTTGCTGGGCGTAGGGCCCAGCATCTGTTGACAGTGCTTGAGTGCTCAGTGTGTTAGTGGGTGTAGGGACCAGCATCTGTTGACAGTGCTTGAGTGTTCAGCATGTTGGTGGGTGTAGGGACCAGCGACTGTTGACAATGCTTGAGGGCTCAGTGTGCTGTGTGTAGGGACCATCGTCTGTTGACAGTGTAGGAGTGCTCAGTGTGTTTGCTGGTGTAGGGACCAGCACCTTTTGACGGTGCTTGAGTGCCCAGCATGTTGGTGGGTGTAGGGACCAGCGACTGTTGACAATGCTTGAGGGCTCAGTGTGCTGGGTGTAGGGACCATCGTCTGTTGACAGTGTAGGAGTGCTCAGTGTGTTTGCTGGTGTAGGGACCAGCACCTTTTGATGGTGCTTGAGTGCCCAGCATGTTGGTGGGTGTAGGGACAAGTGACTGTTGACAATGCATGAGAGCTCTGTGTGTTGGTGGGTGTAGGGACCAGTGACTGTTGACAGTGCATGAGAATTCAGTACGTTGGTGTGTGTAGGGACCAGAATCTGTTGAAAGTGCATGTGTGCTCACTGTGCTGGGTGTAAGGACCATCTCCTGTTGACAGTGGATTGGTGCTCAGTGTGTTGGGTGTAGGGACTAGTGACTGTTGACAGTGGATGAGTGCTCAGTGTGTTGGGTGGAGGGACCAGCATCTGTTGATAGTGCATGAGGGCTCAGTGTGTTGGGTGTACGGACCAGCGTCTTTTGACAGTGCCTGAGTGCTCAGTGTGCTGGGTATAGGGACCAGCATCTGTTGACAGTGCATGAGTGCTCAGTGTGCTGGGTGTAGGGACCAGCGTCTGTTGACAGTGCTTGAGTGCTCAGTGTGTTGTGTGTAGGGATCAGTGACTGTTGAAAGTGCTTGAGTGCTCACTCCGTTTTGTGTAGGAACAAGCGACTGTTGACAATTCATGAGTACTCAGCGTGTTTGTGGGTGTAGGGACCAGCACCTGTTGACAGTGCTTGAGTGTTCAGCATGTTGGTGGGTGTAGGGACCAGCGACAGTTGACAGTGCTTGAGGGCTCATTGTATTGGTGGGAGTAGGGACCAGCGTCTGTTGACACTGCTGTAGTGCTCAGTTTGTTGGGTGTAGGGACCAGCGACTGTTGACAGTTCATGAGTACTCAGCGTTTTTGTGGGTGTAGGGACCAGCGACTGTTGACAGTGCTTGTCTGCTCAGTGTGTTGGTGGGTGTAGGGAACAGCGTCTGTTGACAGTGCATCACTGCTCAGTGTGCTGGGTGTACGGACCAGCGAGTATTGACAGTGCATTAGTGCTCAGTGTGTTTGGTGCAGGAACCTGCAACTGTTGGCTGTTCATGAGTGCACTGTGTGTTGGTGGGTGTAGGGACCAGCGTCTGTTGACAGTGCTTGAGTGCTCAGTGTGTTGGGTGTAGGGACCAGCGTCTGTTGACAGTGCATGGGTGCTCAGTGTGTTTGGTGGAGTGACCAGCGTCTATTCTGATTTTGCTTGAGTGCACAGTGGGTTGCTGGGCGTAGGGCCCAGCATCTGTTGACAGTGCATGAGTGCTCAGTGTGTTAGTGGGTGTAGGGCCCAGCATCTGTTTACAGTGCTTGAGTGCTCAGCGTGTTGGTGGGTGTAGGGACCAGCGACTGTTGACAGTGCATTGGTGCTCAGTGTGCTGGGTGTAGGGACCAGCGTCTGTTGACAGTGCTTGAGTGCTCAGCGTGTTGGTGGGTGTAGGGACCAGCATCTGTTGACAGTGCATGAGTGATCAGTGTGCTGGGTGTAGGGACCAGCGTCTGTTGACAGCGCTTGAGTGCTCAGTGTGTTGGTGGGTGTAGGGACCAGCGACTATTGTCAGTGCATTGGTGCTCAGTGTGTTGGGTGGAGGGAACAGCGTCTGTTCAGACTGTGTTTGAGTATACAGTGTGTTGGTGGTTGTGGGGACCATCATCTGTTGACAGTGCATGAGTGCTCAGTGTGTTTGCGTGTGTAGGGACCAGCGCCTTGTGACATTGCTTGAGTGTTCAGCATGTTGGTGGGTGTAGGGACCAGCGACTGTTGACAATGCTTGAGGGCTCAGTGTGCTGTGTGTAGGGACCATCGTCTGTTGACAGTGCTTGAGTGCTCAGTGTGTTGGGTGTAGGGACCAGCGTCTGTTGACAGTGCATGGGTGCTCAGTGTGTTTGGTGGAGTGACCAGCGTCTATTCTGATTTTGCTTGAGTGCACAGTGGGTTGCTGGGCGTAGGGCCCAGCATCTGTTGACAGTGCTTGAGTGCTCAGTGTGTTAGTGGGTGTAGGGACCAGCGACTGTTGACAATGCTTGAGGGCTCAGTGTGCTGTGTGTAGGGACCATCGTCTGTTGACAGTGTAGGAGTGCTCAGTGTGTTTGCTGGTGTAGGGAGCAGCACCTTTTGACGGTGATTGAGTGCCCAGCATGTTGGTGGGTGTAGGGACCAGCGACTGTTGACAATGCTTGAGGGCTCAGTGTGCTGGGTGTAGGGACCATCGTCTGTTGACAGTGTAGGAGTGCTCAGTGTGTTTGCTGGTGTAGGGACCAGCACCTTTTGATGGTGCTTGAGTGCCCAGCATGTTGGTGGGTGTAGGGACAAGTGACTGTTGACAATGCATGAGAGCTCTGTGTGTTGGTGGGTGTAGGGACCAGTGACTGTTGACAGTGCATGAGAATTCAGTACGTTGGTGTGTGTAGGGACCAGAATCTGTTGAAAGTGCATGTGTGCTCACTGTGCTGGGTGTAAGGACCATCTCCTGTTGACAGTTGATTGGTGCTCAGTGTGTTGGGTGTAGGGACTAGTGACTGTTGACAGTGGATGAGTGCTCAGTGTGTTGGGTGGAGGGACCAGCATCTGTTGATAGTGCATGAGGGCTCAGTGTGTTGGGTGTACGGACCAGCGTCTTTTGACAGTGCCTGAGTGCTCAGTGTGCTGGGTATAGGGACCAGCATCTGTTGACAGTGCATGAGTGCTCAGTGTGCTGGGTGTAGGGACCAGCGTCTGTTGACAGTGCTTGAGTGCTCAGTGTGTTGTGTGTAGGGATCAGTGACTGTTGAAAGTGCTTGAGTGCTCACTCCGTTTTGTGTAGGAACAAGCGACTGTTGACAATTCATGAGTACTCAGCGTGTTTGTGGGTGTAGGGACCAGCAACTGTTGACAGTGCTTGTGTGCACAGTGTGTTGGTGGGTATAGGGAACAGCGTCTGTTGACAGTGCATCACTGCTCAGTGTGTTGGGTGTAGGGACCAGCGAGTATTGACAGTGAATGAGTGCTCAGTGTGTTTGGTGCAGGTACCTGCGACTGTTGACTGTTCATGACTGCACTGTGTGTTGGTGGGTGCAAGGACCAGCGTCTGTTGACAGTGCTTGAGCGCTCAGTGTGCTGGGTGTAGGGATTAGTGACTGTTGACAGTGCATGAGTGCTCAGTGTGTTAGTGGGTGTAGGGCCCAGCATCTGTTGACAGTGCTTGAGTGTTCAGCATGTTGGTGGGTGTAGGGACCAGCGACAGTTGACAGTGCTTGAGGGCTCAGTGTATTGGTGGGAGTAGGGACCAGCGTCTGTTGACACTGCTGTAGTGCTCAGTTTGTTGGGTGTAGGGACCAGCGACTGTTGACAGTTCATGAGTACTCAGCGTTTTTGTGGGTGTAGCGACCAGCGACTGTTGACAGTGCTTGAGTGCTCAGTGTGTTGGGTGTAGGGACCAGCGTCTGTTGACAGTGCATGGGTGCTCAGTGTGTTTGGTGGAGTGACCAGCGTCTATTCTGATTTTGCTTGAGTGCACAGTGGGTTGCTGGGCGTAGGGCCCAGCATCTGTTGACAGTGCATGAGTGCTCAGTGTGTTAGTGGGTGTAGGGCCCAGCATCTGTTTACAGTGCTTGAGTGCTCAGCGTGTTGGTGGGTGTAGGGACCAGCGACTGTTGACAGTGCATTGGTGCTCAGTGTGCTGGGTGTAGGGACCAGCGTCTGTTGACAGTGCTTGAGTGCTCAGCGTGTTGGTGGGTGTAGGGACCAGCATCTGTTGACAGTGCATGAGTGATCAGTGTGCTGGGTGTAGGGACCAGCGTCTGTTGACAGCGCTTGAGTGCTCAGTGTGTTGGTGGGTGTAGGGACCAGCGACTATTGTCAGTGCATTGGTGCTCAGTGTGTTGGGTGGAGGGAACAGCGTCTGTTCAGACTGTGTTTGAGTATACAGTGTGTTGGTGGTTGTGGGGACCATCATCTGTTGACAGTGCATGAGTGCTCAGTGTGTTTGCGTGTGTAGGGACCAGCGCCTTGTGACATTGCTTGAGTGTTCAGCATGTTGGTGGGTGTAGGGACCAGCGACTGTTGACAATGCTTGAGGGCTCAGTGTGCTGTGTGTAGGGACCATCGTCTGTTGACAGTGCTTGAGTGCTCAGTGTGTTGGGTGTAGGGACCAGCGTCTGTTGACAGTGCATGGGTGCTCAGTGTGTTTGGTGGAGTGACCAGCGTCTATTCTGATTTTGCTTGAGTGCACAGTGGGTTGCTGGGCGTAGGGCCCAGCATCTGTTGACAGTGCTTGAGTGCTCAGTGTGTTAGTGGGTGTAGGGACCAGCGACTGTTGACAATGCTTGAGGGCTCAGTGTGCTGTGTGTAGGGACCATCGTCTGTTGACAGTGTAGGAGTGCTCAGTGTGTTTGCTGGTGTAGGGAGCAGCACCTTTTGACGGTGCTTGAGTGCCCAGCATGTTGGTGGGTGTAGGGACCAGCGACTGTTGACAATGCTTGAGGGCTCAGTGTGCTGGGTGTAGGGACCATCGTCTGTTGACAGTGTAGGAGTGCTCAGTGTGTTTGCTGGTGTAGGGACCAGCACCTTTTGATGGTGCTTGAGTGCCCAGCATGTTGGTGGGTGTAGGGACAAGTGACTGTTGACAATGCATGAGAGCTCTGTGTGTTGGTGGGTGTAGGGACCAGTGACTGTTGACAGTGCATGAGAATTCAGTACGTTGGTGTGTGTAGGGACCAGAATCTGTTGAAAGTGCATGTGTGCTCACTGTGCTGGGTGTAAGGACCATCTCCTGTTGACAGTTGATTGGTGCTCAGTGTGTTGGGTGTAGGGACTAGTGACTGTTGACAGTGGATGAGTGCTCAGTGTGTTGGGTGGAGGGACCAGCATCTGTTGATAGTGCATGAGGGCTCAGTGTGTTGGGTGTACGGACCAGCGTCTTTTGACAGTGCCTGAGTGCTCAGTGTGCTGGGTATAGGGACCAGCATCTGTTGACAGTGCATGAGTGCTCAGTGTGCTGGGTGTAGGGACCAGCGTCTGTTGACAGTGCTTGAGTGCTCAGTGTGTTGTGTGTAGGGATCAGTGACTGTTGAAAGTGCTTGAGTGCTCACTCCGTTTTGTGTAGGAACAAGCGACTGTTGACAATTCATGAGTACTCAGCGTGTTTGTGGGTGTAGGGACCAGCAACTGTTGACAGTGCTTGTGTGCACAGTGTGTTGGTGGGTATAGGGAACAGCGTCTGTTGACAGTGCATCACTGCTCAGTGTGTTGGGTGTAGGGACCAGCGAGTATTGACAGTGAATGAGTGCTCAGTGTGTTTGGTGCAGGTACCTGCGACTGTTGACTGTTCATGACTGCACTGTGTGTTGGTGGGTGCAAGGACCAGCGTCTGTTGACAGTGCTTGAGCGCTCAGTGTGCTGGGTGTAGGGATTAGTGACTGTTGACAGTGCATGAGTGCTCAGTGTGTTAGTGGGTGTAGGGCCCAGCATCTGTTGACAGTGCTTGAGTGTTCAGCATGTTGGTGGGTGTAGGGACCAGCGACAGTTGACAGTGCTTGAGGGCTCAGTGTATTGGTGGGAGTAGGGACCAGCGTCTGTTGACACTGCTGTAGTGCTCAGTTTGTTGGGTGTAGGGACCAGCGACTGTTGACAGTTCATGAGTACTCAGCGTTTTTGTGGGTGTAGCGACCAGCGACTGTTGACAGTGCTTGAGTGCTCAGTGTGTTGGGTGTAGGGACCAGCGTCTGTTGACAGTACATGGGTGCTCAGTGTGTTTGGTGGAGTGACCAGCGTCTATTCTGATTTTGCTTGAGTGCACAGTGGGTTGCTGGGCGTAGGGCCCAGCATCTGTTGACAGTGCATGAGTGCTCAGTGTGTTAGTGGGTGTAGGGCCCAGCATCTGTTTACAGTGCTTGAGTGCTCAGCGTGTTGGTGGGTGTAGGGACCAGCGACTGTTGACAGTGCATTGGTGCTCAGTGTGCTGGGTGTAGGGACCAGCGTCTGTTGACAGTGCATCACTGCTCAGTGTGCTGGGTGTACGGACCAGCGAGTATTGACAGTGCATTAGTGCTCAGTGTGTTTGGTGCAGGAACCTGCAACTGTTGGCTGTTCATGAGTGCACTGTGTGTTGGTGGGTGTAGGGACCAGCGTCTGTTGACAGTGCTTGAGTGCTCAGTGTGTTGGGTGTAGGGACCAGCGTCTGTTGACAGTGCATGGGTGCTCAGTGTGTTTGGTGGAGTGACCAGCGTCTATTCTGATTTTGCTTGAGTGCACAGTGGGTTGCTGGGCGTAGGGCCCAGCATCTGTTGACAGTGCTTGAGTGCTCAGTGTGTTAGTGGGTGTAGGGACCAGCGACTGTTGACAATGCTTGAGGGCTCAGTGTGCTGGGTGTAGGGACCATCGTCTGTTGACAGTGTAGGAGTGCTCAGTGTGTTTGCGTGTGTAGGGACCAGCACCTTTTGACGGTGCTTGAGTGCCCAGCATGTTGGTGGGTGTAGTGACCAGCGACTGTTGACAATGCTTGAGGGCTCAGTGTGCTGTGTGTAGGGACCATCGTCTGTTGACAGTGTAGGAGTGCTCAGTGTGTTTGCTGGTGTAGGGACCAGCACCTTTTGACGGTGCTTGAGTGCCCAGCATGTTGGTGGGTGTAGGGACAAGTGACTGTTGACAATGCATGAGAGCTCTGTGTGTTGGTGGGTGTAGGGACCAGTGACTGTTGACAGTGCATGAGAATTCAGTACGTTGGTGTGTGTAGGGACCAGAATCTGTTGAAAGTGCATGTGTGCTCACTGTGCTGGGTGTAGGGACCATCTCCTGTTGACAGTGGATTGGTGCTCAGTGTGTTGGGTGTAGGGACTAGTGACTGTTGACAGTGGATGAGTGCTCAGTGTGTTGGGTGGAGGGACCAGCATCTGTTGATAGTGCATGAGGGCTCAGTGTGTTGGGTGTACGGACCAGCGTCTTTTGACAGTGCCTGAGTGCTCAGTGTGCTGGGTATAGGGACCAGCATCTGTTGACAGTGCATGAGTGCTCAGTGTGCTGGGTGTAGGGACCAGCGTCTGTTGACAGTGCTTGAGTGCTCAGCGTGTTGGTGGGTGTAGGGATCAGCGACTGTTGACAGTGCTTGAGGGCTCAGTGTATTGGTGGGAGTAGGGACCAGCGTCTGTTGACACTGCTTTAGTGCTCAGTATGTTGTGTGTAGGTATCAGTGACTGTTGAAAGTGCTTGAGTGCTCACTCTGTTTTGTGTAGGAACAAGCGACTGTTGACAATTCATGAGTACTCAGCGTGTTTGTGGGTGTAGGGACCAGCAACTGTTGACAGTGCTTGTGTGCACAGTGTGTTGGTGGGTATAGGGAACAGCGTCTGTTGACAGTGCATCACTGCTCAGTGTGTTGGGTGTAGGGACCAGCGAGTATTGACAGTGAATGAGTGCTCAGTGTGTTTGGTGCAGGTACCTGCGACTGTTGACTGTTCATGACTGCACTGTGTGTTGGTGGGTGCAAGGACCAGCGTCTGTTGACAGTGCTTGAGTGCTCAGTGTGTTGGGTGTAGGGAACAGCGACTGTTGAGAGTGCATGGGTGCTCAGTGTGTTGGGTGGAGTGACCAGCGTCTATTCTGATTATGCTTGAGCGCTCAGTGTGCTGGGTGTAGGGATTAGTGACTGTTGATAGTGCTTGAGGGCTCAGTGTGTTGGTGGGTGTAGGGACCAGCATCTGTTGACAGTGCGTGTGTGCTCAGTGTGTTGTGTAGAGGGTCTATAGTCTGTTCTGATTGTGCTTTCTGCATAGTGCGTTGGTGGGTGTAGGGACCAGCATCTGTTGAGAGTGCCTGAGTGCTCAGTGTGCTGGTTGTAGGGACCAGTGACTGTTGACAGTGCTTGATGCTCAGTGTATTCGTGGGTGTAGGGTCCAGCGTCTGTTGACAGTGTATGAGTGCTCAGTGTGTTTGATGTAGGGACCAGCGTCTGTTGATAGTGCTTGAGTGCTCAGTGTGTTTGGTGTAGGGACCAGCGTCGGTTGACGGTGATTGAGTGCTCAGTATGTTGGGTGTAGCGACAAGTGGCTGTTGACCGTGTTTGAGTGCTGAGTGTGTTGGGTGTAGGGACCAGCGACTATTGACGTTTCATGGGTTCTCAGCGTGTTGGTGGGTGCAGGGACCAGCGACTGTTGACAGTGCTTGAGTGCTCAGCGTGCTGTTGGGTGTAAGGCCCAGCGAATGTTGACAATGCTTCAGTGCTCCGTGTGTTGGGTGTAGGGACCAGCGTCTGTTCTGCTTATGCTTGAGTGCACAGTGAGTTGCTGGGTGTAGGGACCAGCGTCTGTTGACAATGCTTGAGGGCTCAACATGTTGGTGGGTGTAGGGTCCAGCGACTGTTGGCAGTGTATGAGTGCTCAGTGTGTTGGTGGGTCGAGGGACCAGCGACTGTTGACAGTGCTTGAGTGCTCAGTGTGTTGTGTGGAGGGACCAGCGTCTGTTCTGATTGCGCTTGAGTGCTCAGTGTGTTGGTGGGTGTAGAGACCAGCGTCTGTTGACAGTGCACGAGTGCTCAGTGTGATGGGTGTAGGGACCAGCGTGTGTGGACAGTACCTGTGTGCTCAGCGTGTTGGTGGGTGTGGGGACCAGTGACTGTTGACAATGGTTGAGTGTTCAGTGTGTTGTGTGGAGGGACTAGCGTCTGTTCTGATTGTGCTTGAGTGCACAGTGTGTTGGTGGGTATAGGGCCCAGCGTCTGTTGATAGTGCTTGAGCGCACAGTGTGTTGGTGGGTGTAGGGCCCAGCATCTGTTGTCAGTGCATTAGTGCTCAGTATGTGTGTGGGTGGGTGTAGGGACATGCGTCTCTTGACAGTGCAGGAGAGCTCAGTGTGCTGGGTGTAGGGCCCAGCGTCTGTTGACAGCGCTTCAGTGCTCAGTGTGTTGGTGGGTGGAGGGCCCAGCGTCTGTTGATAGTGCTTGAGCGCACAGTGTGTTGGTGGGTGTAGGGCCCAGCATCTGTTGTCAGTGCATTAGTGCTCAGTGTGTTGGTGGGTGTAGGGACCATCGTCTCTTGACAGTGCAGGAGAGCTCAGTGTGCTGGGTGTAGGGCCCAGCGTCTGTTGACAGCGCTTCAGTGCTCAGTGTGTTGGTGGGTGGAGGGACCAGCGTCTGTTCTGATTGTGCTTGAGTGCACAGTGTGTTCGTGCGTGTAGGGACCAGCGTCTGTTGACAGTGCCTGAGTGTTCAGTGTGCTGGTGGCTGCAGGGATCAGCGACTGTTGACAGTGCATGAGTGATCAATGTGCCCGGTGTAGACCCCAGCGTCTGTTGATGGTGCTTGAGTGCTCAGCGTGTTGGTGGGTGTAGGGACCAGCGATTGTTGACAATAGTTGAGTATTCAGTGTGTTGGGTGGAGGGACTAGCGTCTGTTGTGATTGTGCTTGAGTGCACAGTGGTTGGTGGGTGTCGGGACCAGCGACTGTTGACTGTGCTTGATTGCTCAGTCTGTTTGTGGGTGTAGGGACCAGTGACTGTTGACAGTGCATGAGAGTTGAGTATGTTGGTGGGTGTAGGGACCAGCCTCTGTTGACATTGATGAGAGCTCTGTGTGTTGGTGTGTGTAGGGACCAGCGACTGTTGACAGTGCATGAGTGCATAGTGTGTTGAGTGGAGGGACCAGCGCCTGTTCTGATTGTGCTTGAGTGCACAGTGTGTTGGTGGTTGTAGTGACCATCGTCTGTTGACAGTGCTTGAGTGCTCAGTGTGTTGGTGGGTGGAGGGACCAGCGTCTGTGGACAGTGCTTGCGTGCTCAATGTGTTGAGTGAAGAGACCAGCGCCTGTTGACAGTGCTTGAGTGCTCAGCGTGTTGGTGGGTGTAGGGACCAGCGACTGTTGACAGAGCTTGAGCGCACTGTGTGTTCGTGGGTGTATTGACGAGCGTCTGTTGACAGTGCCTGAGCGCTAAGTGTGTTGGGTGTAGGGACCAGCGACTGTTGACAGTGCTTGAGGGCTCAGTGTGTTGGTGGGTGTAGGGAATGGCGTCTGTTGATAGTGCATCACTGCTCAGTGTGTTGGGTGTAGGGACCAGCGAGCATTGACAGTGCATGAGTGCTCAATGGTTTGGTACAGGTACCTGCGACTGTTGGCTGTTCATGAGTGCACTGTATGTTGGTGGGTGTAGGGACCAGCGTCTGTTGACAGTGCTTGAGTGCTCAGTCTGCTGTGTGTAGGGACCAGCGTCTGTTGACAGTGCTTGAGTGCTCAGTATGTTGGGTGTAGGGCCCAGCGTCTGTTGACAGTGCGTGTGTGCTCATTGTGTTGGGTAGAGGGACCAGCGTCTGTTCTGACTGTGCTTTGTGCACAGTGCATTGGTGGGTGTGGAGACCAGCGTCTGTTGAGAGTGCCTGAGAGCTCAGTGTGCTGGTTGTAGGGACCAGCGTCTGTTGATAGTGCTTGAGGGCTCAGTGTATTTGTGGGTGTAGGGACCAGCGACAGTTGACAGTGCTTGAGTGCTCAGTGTATTGGTGGGAGTAGGGACCAGCGTCTGTTGACACTGCTTTACTGCTCAGTATGTTGGGTATAGGGACCAGCGACTGTTGACAGTGCTTGAGTGCTCATTGTGTTTTGTGCAGGATCCAGCGACTGTTGACAGTTCATGAGTGCTCAGCGTGTTTGTGGGTGTAGGGACCAGCGACTGTTGACAGTGGTTGTGTGGTCAGTGTGTTGGTGGGTGTAGGGAACAGCGTCTGTTGACAGTGCACCACTGCTTAGTGTGTTGATTGTAGGGACCAGCGTCTGTTCTAATTGTGCTTTGTGCACAGTGTGTTGGTGGGTGTAGGGACCATCGTCTGTTGACAGTGCTTGAGTGCTCAGTGTGTTGGTGGGTGGAGGTACCAGCAACTGTTGACAGTGCTTGAGTGCTCAGTGTGTTTGGTGTAGGGACCAGCGCCTGTTGACAGTGCTTGAGTGCTCAGCGTGTTGGTGGGTGTAGGGACCAGCGACTGTTGACAGTGCTTGAGCGTTCTGTGTGTTCGTGGGTGGAGGGACCAGCGTCTGTTGACAGTGCCTGAGTGCTCAGTATGTTGGGTGTAGGATCAGCATCTGTTGACAGTGCATGAGTGCTCAGTGTATTGGGTGTTGGGACCAGCGTCTGTTCATATTTTGCTTGAGTGCACAGTGTGTTGGTGGTTGGAGGGACTATCGTCTGTTGACAGTGCTTGAGTGCTCAGTGTGTTGATGGGTGGAGGGACCAGCGAATGTTGATAGTGCTTGAGTGCTCAGTAAGTTGGTGGGTGTAGGGACCAGCGTCTGTTGATAGTTCATGAGTGCGCAGTGTGTTGGTGGGTGTAGTGACCAGCGTCTATTGACAGTTCTTGAGTGCTCAGTGTGTTGGGTGTAGGGAACAGCGTCTGTTGACAGTGCTTGAGTGCTCAACGTGTTGTTGGGTGTAAGAACCAGCGACTGTTGACAATGCTTGAGTGCTCAGTGTGTTGGGTGAAGGGACCAGTGTCTGTTCTTATTGTGCTTGAGTGCACAGTGAGTTGGTGGGTGTAGAAACCAGCATCTGTTGACAGTGCTTGAGTGTTCAGTGCGTTAGGTGTAGGGAACAGCGTCTGTTGATAGTGCATGGGTGCTAAGTGTGCTAGTGGGTGTGGGGACCAGGTTCTGTTGACAGTGCTTGAGTGCTCAGTGCGTTAGGTGTAGGGAACAGCGTCTGTTGATAGTGCATGGGTGCTAAGTGTGTTGGGTGGAGTGACCAGCGTCTGTTCATACTTTGCTTGAGTGCACAGTGGGTTGCTGCGTGTAGGGACCAACGTCTGTTGACAGTGCTTGAGTGCTCAGTGTGCTGGGTGTAGGGATCAGCGACTGTTGACAGTGCCTGAGGGTGCAGTGTGTTAGTGGGTGTAGGGACCAGCATCTGTTGACAGTGTATGAGTGCTCAGTGTGTCTGGTGTAGCGACCAGCGTCTGTTGACAGTGCTTGAGTGGTCAGTGTGTTGGTGGATGTAGGGACCAGCGACAGTTGACACTGCTTTAGTGTTCAGTATGTTGGGTGTAGGGACCAGTGACTGTTGACAGTGCTTCAGTGCTCACTGTGTTTTGTGTGGGAACCAGCGACTGTTGACAGTTCATGAGTGCTCAGCGTGTTTGTGGGTGTAGGGACCAGCGACTGTTGACAGTGCTTGTGTGCTCAGTGTGTTGCTGGGTGTAGGGACCAGCGTCTGTTGACAGTGCATCACTTCTCAGTGTGTTGGGTGTAGGGACCAGCGAGTATTGACAGTGAATGAGTGCTCAGTGTGTTTGGTGCAGGTACCAGCAACTGTTGACTATTCATGAGTGCACTGTGTGTAGGTGGGTGTAGGGATCAGCGTCTGTTGACAGTGCATGGGTGCTCAGTGTGTTGGGTGGAGTGACCAGCGTCTATTCTGATTTTGCTTGAGTGCACAGTGGGTTGCTGGGTGTAGGGACCAGCGTCTGCTGACAGTGCTTGAGTGCTCTGTGTGTTGCTGAGTGTAGGGACCAGCGACTGTCGACAGTGCGTGAGTGCTCAGTGTGTTAGTGGATGTAGGGACCAGTGACTGTTGACAATTCATGAGAGCTCTGTGTGTTGGTGGGTGTAGGGACCAGTGACTGTTGACGGTGCATGAGAATTCAGTACGTTGATGTGTGTAGGGACCAGAATCTGTTGAAAGTGCATGTGTGCTCACTGTGCTGGGTGTAGGGACTAGTGACTGTTGACAGTGCTTGAGTGGTCAGTGTGTTGGTGGGTGTAGGGACCAGCGTCTGTTGACAATGCTTGAGTGCTCAGCGTGTTGGTGGGTGGAGGGACCAGCGACAGTTGACAGCGCTGGAGGGCTCAGTGTATTGGTGGGTGTAGGGACCAGCGTCTGTTGACACTGCTTCAGTGCTCAGTATGTTGGATGCAGGGACCAGTGACTGTTGACAGTGCTTGAGTGCTCACTGTGTTTTGTGTAGGAACCAGCAACTGTTGACAGTTCATGAGTGCTCTGCGTGTTTGTGGGTGTAGGGACCAGCGATTGTTGACAGTGCTTGTATGCTCATTGTCTTGGTGGGTGTAGGGAACAGCGTCTGTTGACAGTGCATCACTGCTCAGTGTGTTGGGTGTAGGGACTAGTGAGTATTGACAGTGCATTAGTGGTCAGTGTGTTTGGTGCAGGTACCTGCGACTGTTGACTGTTCATGAGTGCACTGTGTGTTGGTGGGTGTAGGGACCAGAGTCTGTTGACAGTGCTTGAGTGCTCAGTGTGTTTGGCGTAGCGAACAGCGCCTGTTAACAGTGCATGGGTGCTCAGTGTGTTGGGTGGAGTGATCAGCGTCTATTCTGATTATGCTTGAGTGCACAGTGGGTTGCTGCGTGTAGGGATCAACGTCTGTTGACAGTGCTTGAGCGCTCAGTGTGCTGGGTGTAGGGACCAGTGACTGTTGACAGTACTTGAGTGCTCAGCGTGTTGGTGGGTGTAGGGACCAGCAACAGTTGATAGTGCTTCAGGGCTCAGTGTATTGGTGGGAGTAGGGACCAGCGTCTGTTGACACAGCTTTAGTGCTCAGTATGTTGGGTGTAAGGACCAGTGACTGTTCACAGTGCTTGTGTGCTCAGTGTGTTGGTGGGTGTAGGGAACGGCGTCTGTTGATAGTGCATCACTGCTCAGTGTGTTGGGTGTAGGGACCAGCGAGCATTGACAGTGCATGAGTGCTCAATGGTTTGGTACAGGTACCTGCGACTGTTGGCTGTTCATGAGTGCACTGTATGTTGGTGGGTGTAGGGACCAGCGTCTGTTGACAGTGCTTGAGTGCTCAGTGTGCAGTGTGTAGGGACCAGCGACAGTGCTTGAGTGCTCAGTATGTTGGGTGTAGGGCCCAGCGTCTGTTGACAGTGCGTGTGTGCTCATTGTGTTGGGTAGAGGGACCAGCGTCTGTTCTGACTGTGCTTTGTGCACAGTGCATTGGTGGGTGTGGAGATCAGCGTCTGTTGAGAGTGCCTGAGAGCTCAGTGTGCTGGTTGTAGGGACCAGCGTCTGTTGATAGTGCTTGAGGGCTCAGTGTATTTGTGGGTGTAGGGACCAGCGTCTGTTGACAGTGTATGAGTGCTCAGTGTGTTTGGTTTAGGGACCAGCGTCTGTTGACAGTGCTTGAGTGCTCAGTGTGTTTGGTGTAGGGACAAGTGGCTGTTGACCATGATTGAGCGCTGAGTGTGTTGGGTGTAGGGACCAGCAACTGTTGACAGTTCATGGGTCCTCAGCATGTTGGTGGGTGCAGGGAGCAGCGACTGTTGACAGTTCATGAGTGCACAGTGTTTTGGTGTGTGTAGGGACCAGCACCTGTTGACAGTGCTTGACTGTTCAGCGTTTTGGCTGTAGGGACAAGTGGCTGTTGACAATGCTTGAGTGCTCAGTGTGTTGGGTGAAGGGACCAGCGTCTGTTCTTATTGTGATTGAGTGCACAGTGAGTTGGTGGGTGTAGAAACCAGCGTCTGTTGACAGTGCTTGAGTGTTCAGTGTGCTGGTGGGTGTGGGGACCAGGTTCTGTTGACAGTGCTTGAGTGCTCAGTGCGTTAGGTGTAGGGAACAGCGTCTGTTGATAGTGCATGGGTGCTAAGTGTGTTGGGTGGAGTGACCAGCGTCTGTTCATACTTTGCTTGAGTGCACAGTGGGTTGCTGCGTGTAGGGACCAACGTCTGTTGACAGTGCTTGAGTGCACAGTGGGTTGCTGCATGTAGGGACCAATGTCTGTTGACAGTGCTTGAGTGCTCAGTATGTTGGGTGTAGGGATCAGCGACTGTTGACAGTGCCTGAGGGTGCAGTGTGTTGGTGGGTGCAAGGACCAGCGTCTGTTGACAGTGCTTGAGTGCTCAGTGTGTTGGGTGTAGGGAACAGCGACTGTTGACAGTGCATGGGTGCTCAGTGTGTTGGGTGGAGTGACCAGCGTCTATTCTGATTATGCTTGAGCGCTCAGTGTGCTGGGTGTAGGGATTAGTGACTGTTGATAGTGCTTGAGGGCTCAGTGTGTTGGTGGGTGTAGGGACCAGCATCTGTTGACAGTGCGTGCGTGCTCAGTGTGTTGCGTAGAGGGTCTATAGTCTGTTCTGATTGTGCTTTCTGCATAGTGCGTTGGTGGGTGTAGGGACCAGCATCTGTTGAGAGTGCCTGAGTGCTCAGTGTGCTGGTTGTAGGGACCAGCGACTGTTGACAGTGCTTGATGCTCAGTGTATTCGTGGGTGTAGGGTCCAGCGTCTGTTGACAGTGTATGAGTGCTCAGTGTGTTTGATGTAGGGACCAGCGTCTGTTCTGATTGCGCTTGAGTGCTCAGTGTGTTGGTGGGTCGAGGGACCAGCGACTGTTGACAATGCTTGAGTGCTCAGTGTGTTGTGTGGAGGGACCAGCGTCTGTTCTGATTGCGCTTGAGTGCTCAGTGTGTTGGTGGGTGTAGAGACCAGCGTCTGTTGACAGTGCACGAGTGCTCAGTGTGATGGGTGTAGGGACCAGCGTGTGTGGACAGTACCTGTGTGCTCAGCGTGTTGGTGGGTGTGGGGACCAGTGACTGTTGACAATGGTTGAGTGTTCAGTGTGTTGTGTGGAGGGACTAGCGTCTGTTCTGATTGTGCTTGAGTGCACAGTGTGTTGGTGGGTATAGGGCCCAGCGTCTGTTGATAGTGCTTGAGCGCACAGTGTGTTGGTGGGTGTAGGGCCCGGCATCTGTTGTCAGTGCATTAGTGCTCAGTATGTGTGTGGGTGGGTGTAGGGACCATCGTCTCTTGACAGTGCAGGAGAGCTCAGTGTGCTGGGTGTAGGGCCCAGCGTCTGTTGACAGCGCTTCAGTGCTCAGTGTGTTGGTGGGTATAGGGCCCAGCGTCTGTTGATAGTGCTTGAGCGCACAGTGTGTTGGTGGGTGTAGGGCCCGGCATCTGTTGTCAGTGCATTAGTGCTCAGTATGTGTGTGGGTGGGTGTAGGGACCATCGTCTCTTGACAGTGCAGGAGAGCTCAGTGTGCTGGGTGTAGGGCCCAGCGTCTGTTGACAGCGCTTCAGTGCTCAGTGTGTTGGTGGGTGGAGGGACCAGCGTCTGTTCTGATTGTGCTTGAGTGCACAGTGTGTTCGTGCGTGTAGGGACCAGCGTCTGTTGACAGTGCCTGAGTGTTCAGTGTGCTGGTGGCTGCAGGGATCAGCGACTGTTGACAGTGCATGAGTGGTCAATGTGCCTGGTGTAGACCCCAGCGTCTGTTGATGGTGCTTGAGTGCTCAGCGTGTTGGTGGGTGTAGGGACCAGCGATTGTTGACAATAGTTGAGTATTCAGTGTGTTGGGTGGAGGGACTAGCGTCTGTTGTGATTGTGCTTGAGTGCACAGTGTGTTGGTGGTTGTAGTGACCATCGTCTGTTGACAGTGCTTGAGTGCTCAGTGTGTTGGTGGGTGTAGGGAACAGCGTCTGTGGACAGTGCTTGCGTGCTCAATGTGTTGGGTGAAGAGACCAGCGCCTGTTGACAGTGCTTGAGTGCTCAGCGTGTTGGTGGGTGTAGGGACCAGCGACTGTTGACAGTGCATGAGAGTTGAGTATGTTGGTGGGTGTAGGGACCAGCCTCTGTTGACATTGATGAGAGCTCTGTGTGTTGGTGTGTGTAGGGACCAGCGACTGTTGACAGTGCATGAGTGCATAGTGTGTTGAGTGGAGGGACCAGCGCCTGTTCTGATTGTGCTTGAGTGCACAGTGTGTTGGTGGTTGTAGTGACCATCGTCTGTTGACAGTGCTTGAGTGCTCAGTGTGTTGGTGGGTGTAGGGAACAGCGTCTGTGGACAGTGCTTGCGTGCTCAATGTGTTGGGTGAAGAGACCAGCGCCTGTTGACAGTGCTTGAGTGCTCAGCGTGTTGGTGGGTGTAGGGACCAGCGACTGTTGACAGAGCTTGAGCGCACTGTGTGTTCGTGGGTGTATTGACGAGCGTCTGTTGACAGTGCCTGAGCGCTAAGTGTGTTGGGTGTAGGGACCAGCGACTGTTGACAGTGCTTGAGGGCTCAGTGTATTCGTGGGTGTAGGGACCAGCGTCTGTTGACACTGCTTTAGTGCTCAGTATGTTGGGTGTAGGGAACAGCGCCTGTTGACACTGCTTTAGTGCTCAGTATGTTGGGTATAGGGACCAGCGACTGTTGACAGTGCTTGAGTGCTCAGCGTGTTGGTGGGTGTAGGGACCAGCAACAGTTGATAGTGCTTGAGGGCTCAGTGTATTGGTGGGAGTAGGGACCAGCGTCTGTTGACACAGCTTTAGTGCTCAGTATGTTGGGTGTAAGGACCAGTTACTGTTCACAGTGCTTGTGTGCTCAGTGTGTTGGTGGGTGTAGGGAATGGCGTCTGTTGATAGTGCATCACTGCTCAGTGTGTTGGGTGTAGGGACCAGCGAGCATTGACAGTGCATGAGTGCTCAATGGTTTGGTACAGGTACCTGCGACTGTTGGCTGTTCATGAGTGCACTGTATGTTGGTGGGTGTAGGGACCAGCGTCTGTTGACAGTGCTTGAGTGCTCAGTGCGCTGTGTGTAGGGACCAGCGTCTGTTGACAGTGCTTGAGTGCTCAGTATGTTGGGTGTAGGGCCCAGCGTCTGTTGACAGTGCGTGTGTGCTCATTGTGTTGGGTAGAGGGACCAGCGTCTGTTCTGACTGTGCTTTGTGCACAGTGCATTGGTGGGTGTGGAGACCAGCGTCTGTTGAGAGTGTCTGAGAGCTCAGTGTGCTGGTTGTAGGGACCAGCGTCTGTTGATAGTGCTTGAGGGCTCAGTGTATTTGTGGGTGTAGGGACCAGCGACAGTTGACAGTGCTTGAGTGCTCAGTGTATTGGTGGGAGTAGGGACCAGCGTCTGTTGACACTGCTTTACTGCTCAGTATGTTGGGTATAGGGACCAGCGACTGTTGACAGTGCTTGAGTGCTCATTGTGTTTTGTGCAGGATCCAGCGACTGTTGACAGTTCATGAGTGCTCAGCGTGTTTGTGGGTGTAGGGACCAGCGACTGTTGACAGTGGTTGTGTGGTCAGTGTGTTGGTGGGTGTAGGGAACAGCGTCTGTTGACAGTGCATCACTGCTCAGTGTGTTGATTGTAGGGACCAGCGTCTGTTCTAATTGTGCTTTGTGCACAGTGTGTTGGTGGGTGTAGGGACCATCGTCTGTTGACAGTGCTTGAGTGCTCAGTGTGTTGGTGGGTGGAGGTACCAGCAACTGTTGACAGTGCTTGAGTGCTCAGTGTGTTTGGTGTAGGGACCAGCGCCTGTTGACAGTGCTTGAGTGCTCAGCGTGTTGGTGGGTATAGGGACCAGCGACTGTTGACAGTGCTTGAGTGCTCATTGTGTTTTGTGCAGGATCCAGCGACTGTTGACAGTTCATGAGTGCTCAGCGTGTTTGTGGGTGTAGGGACCAGCGACTGTTGACAGTGGTTGTGTGGTCAGTGTGTTGGTGGGTGTAGGGAACAGCGTCTGTTGACAGTGCACCACTGCTCAGTGTGTTGATTGTAGGGACCAGCGTCTGTTCTAATTGTGCTTTGTGCACAGTGTGTTGGTGGGTGTAGGGACCATCGTCTGTTGACAGTGCTTGAGTGCTCAGTGTGTTGGTGGGTGGAGGTACCAGCAACTGTTGACAGTGCTTGAGTGCTCAGTGTGTTTGGTGTAGGGACCAGCGCCTGTTGACAGTGCTTGAGTGCTCAGCGTGTTGGTGGGTGTAGGGACCAGCGACTGTTGACAGTGCTTGAGCGTTCTGTGTGTTCGTGGGTGGAGGGACCAGCGTCTGTTGACAGTGCCTGAGTGCTCAGTATGTTGGGTGTAGGATCAGCATCTGTTGACAGTGCATGAGTGCTCAGTGTATTGGGTGTTGGGACCAGCGTCTGTTCATATTTTGCTTGAGTGCACAGTGTGTTGGTGGTTGGAGGGACTATCGTCTGTTGACAGTGCTTGAGTGCTCAGTGTGTTGATGGGTGGAGGGACCAGCGAATGTTGATAGTGCTTGAGTGCTCAGTAAGTTGGTGGGTGTAGGGACCAGCGTCTGTTGATAGTTCATGAGTGCGCAGTGTGTTGGTGGGTGTAGTGACCAGCGTCTATTGACAGTTCTTGAGTGCTCAGTGTGTTGGGTGTAGGGAACAGCGTCTGTTGACAGTGCTTGAGTGCTCAACGTGTTGTTGGGTGTAAGAACCAGCGACTGTTGACAATGCTTGAGTGCTCAGTGTGTTGGGTGAAGGGACCAGTGTCTGTTCTTATTGTGCTTGAGTGCACAGTGAGTTGGTGGGTGTAGAAACCAGCATCTGTTGACAGTGCTTGAGTGTTCAGTGTGCTGGTGGGTGTGGGGACCAGGTTCTGTTGACAGTGCTTGAGTGCTCAGTGCGTTAGGTGTAGGGAACAGCGTCTGTTGATAGTGCATGGGTGCTAAGTGTGTTGGGTGGAGTGACCAGCGTCTGTTCATACTTTGCTTGAGTGCACAGTGGGTTGCTGCGTGTAGGGACCAACGTCTGTTGACAGTGCTTGAGTGCTCAGTGTGCTGGGTGTAGGGATCAGCGACTGTTGACAGTGCCTGAGGGTGCAGTGTGTTAGTGGGTGTAGGGACCAGCATCTGTTGACAGTGTATGAGTGCTCAGTGTGTCTGGTGTAGCGACCAGCGTCTGTTGACAGTGCTTGAGTGGTCAGTGTGTTGGTGGATGTAGGGACCAGCGACAGTTGACACTGCTTTAGTGTTCAGTATGTTGGGTGTAGGGACCAGTGACTGTTGACAGTGCTTCAGTGCTCACTGTGTTTTGTGTGGGAACCAGCGACTGTTGACAGTTCATGAGTGCTCAGCGTGTTTGTGGGTGTAGGGACCAGCGACTGTTGACAGTGCTTGTGTGCTCAGTGTGTTGCTGGGTGTAGGGACCAGCGTCTGTTGACAGTGCATCACTTCTCAGTGTGTTGGGTGTAGGGACCAGCGAGTATTGACAGTGAATGAGTGCTCAGTGTGTTTGGTGCAGGTACCAGCAACTGTTGACTATTCATGAGTGCACTGTGTGTAGGTGGGTGTAGGGATCAGCGTCTGTTGACAGTGCATGGGTGCTCAGTGTGTTGGGTGGAGTGACCAGCGTCTATTCTGATTTTGCTTGAGTGCACAGTGGGTTGCTGGGTGTAGGGACCAGCGTCTGCTGACAGTGCTTGAGTGCTCTGTGTGTTGCTGAGTGTAGGGACCAGCGACTGTCGACAGTGCGTGAGTGCTCAGTGTGTTAGTGGATGTAGGGACCAGTGACTGTTGACAATTCATGAGAGCTCTGTGTGTTGGTGGGTGTAGGGACCAGTGACTGTTGACGGTGCATGAGAATTCAGTACGTTGATGTGTGTAGGGACCAGAATCTGTTGAAAGTGCATGTGTGCTCACTGTGCTGGGTGTAGGGACTAGTGACTGTTGACAGTGCTTGAGTGGTCAGTGTGTTGGTGGGTGTAGGGACCAGCGTCTGTTGACAATGCTTGAGTGCTCAGCGTGTTGGTGGGTGGAGGGACCAGCGACAGTTGACAGCGCTGGAGGGCTCAGTGTATTGGTGGGTGTAGGGACCAGCGTCTGTTGACACTGCTTCAGTGCTCAGTATGTTGGATGCAGGGACCAGTGACTGTTGACAGTGCTTGAGTGCTCACTGTGTTTTGTGTAGGAACCAGCAACTGTTGACAGTTCATGAGTGCTCTGCGTGTTTGTGGGTGTAGGGACCAGCGATTGTTGACAGTGCTTGTATGCTCATTGTCTTGGTGGGTGTAGGGAACAGCGTCTGTTGACAGTGCATCACTGCTCAGTGTGTTGGGTGTAGGGACTAGTGAGTATTGACAGTGCATTAGTGGTCAGTGTGTTTGGTGCAGGTACCTGCGACTGTTGACTGTTCATGAGTGCACTGTGTGTTGGTGGGTGTAGGGACCAGAGTCTGTTGACAGTGCTTGAGTGCTCAGTGTGTTTGGCGTAGCGAACAGCGCCTGTTAACAGTGCATGGGTGCTCAGTGTGTTGGGTGGAGTGATCAGCGTCTATTCTGATTATGCTTGAGTGCACAGTGGGTTGCTGCGTGTAGGGATCAACGTCTGTTGACAGTGCTTGAGCGCTCAGTGTGCTGGGTGTAGGGACCAGTGACTGTTGACAGTACTTGAGTGCTCAGCGTGTTGGTGGGTGTAGGGACCAGCAACAGTTGATAGTGCTTCAGGGCTCAGTGTATTGGTGGGAGTAGGGACCAGCGTCTGTTGACACAGCTTTAGTGCTCAGTATGTTGGGTGTAAGGACCAGTGACTGTTCACAGTGCTTGTGTGCTCAGTGTGTTGGTGGGTGTAGGGAACGGCGTCTGTTGATAGTGCATCACTGCTCAGTGTGTTGGGTGTAGGGACCAGCGAGCATTGACAGTGCATGAGTGCTCAATGGTTTGGTACAGGTACCTGCGACTGTTGGCTGTTCATGAGTGCACTGTATGTTGGTGGGTGTAGGGACCAGCGTCTGTTGACAGTGCTTGAGTGCTCAGTGTGCAGTGTGTAGGGACCAGCGACAGTGCTTGAGTGCTCAGTATGTTGGGTGTAGGGCCCAGCGTCTGTTGACAGTGCGTGTGTGCTCATTGTGTTGGGTAGAGGGACCAGCGTCTGTTCTGACTGTGCTTTGTGCACAGTGCATTGGTGGGTGTGGAGATCAGCGTCTGTTGAGAGTGCCTGAGAGCTCAGTGTGCTGGTTGTAGGGACCAGCGTCTGTTGATAGTGCTTGAGGGCTCAGTGTATTTGTGGGTGTAGGGACCAGCGTCTGTTGACAGTGTATGAGTGCTCAGTGTGTTTGGTTTAGGGACCAGCGTCTGTTGACAGTGCTTGAGTGCTCAGTGTGTTTGGTGTAGGGACAAGTGGCTGTTGACCATGATTGAGCGCTGAGTGTGTTGGGTGTAGGGACCAGCAACTGTTGACAGTTCATGGGTCCTCAGCATGTTGGTGGGTGCAGGGAGCAGCGACTGTTGACAGTTCATGAGTGCACAGTGTTTTGGTGTGTGTAGGGACCAGCACCTGTTGACAGTGCTTGACTGTTCAGCGTTTTGGCTGTAGGGACAAGTGGCTGTTGACAATGCTTGAGTGCTCAGTGTGTTGGGTGAAGGGACCAGCGTCTGTTCTTATTGTGATTGAGTGCACAGTGAGTTGGTGGGTGTAGAAACCAGCGTCTGTTGACAGTGCTTGAGTGTTCAGTGTGCTGGTGGGTGTGGGGACCAGGTTCTGTTGACAGTGCTTGAGTGCTCAGTGCGTTAGGTGTAGGGAACAGCGTCTGTTGATAGTGCATGGGTGCTAAGTGTGTTGGGTGGAGTGACCAGCGTCTGTTCATACTTTGCTTGAGTGCACAGTGGGTTGCTGCGTGTAGGGACCAACGTCTGTTGACAGTGCTTGAGTGCACAGTATGTTGGGTGTAGGGATCAGCGACTGTTGACAGTGCCTGAGGGTGCAGTGTGTTGGTGGGTGCAAGGACCAGCGTCTGTTGACAGTGCTTGAGTGCTCAGTGTGTTGGGTGTAGGGAACAGCGACTGTTGACAGTGCATGGGTGCTCAGTGTGTTGGGTGGAGTGACCAGCGTCTATTCTGATTATGCTTGAGCGCTCAGTGTGCTGGGTGTAGGGATTAGTGACTGTTGATAGTGCTTGAGGGCTCAGTGTGTTGGTGGGTGTAGGGACCAGCATCTGTTGACAGTGCGTGTGTGCTCAGTGTGTTGCGTAGAGGGTCTATAGTCTGTTCTGATTGTGCTTTCTGCATAGTGCATTGGTGGGTGTAGGGACCAGCATCTGTTGAGAGTGCCTGAGTGCTCAGTGTGCTGGTTGTAGGGACCAGCGACTGTTGACAGTGCTTGATGCTCAGTGTATTCGTGGGTGTAGGGTCCAGCGTCTGTTGACAGTGTATGAGTGCTCAGTGTGTTTGATGTAGGGACCAGCGTCTGTTCTGATTGCGCTTGAGTGCTCAGTGTGTTGGTGGGTCGAGGGACCAGCGACTGTTGACAATGCTTGAGTGCTCAGTGTGTTGTGTGGAGGGACCAGCGTCTGTTCTGATTGCGCTTGAGTGCTCAGTGTGTTGGTGGGTGTAGAGACCAGCGTCTGTTGACAGTGCACGAGTGCTCAGTGTGATGGGTGTAGGGACCAGCGTGTGTGGACAGTACCTGTGTGCTCAGCGTGTTGGTGGGTGTGGGGACCAGTGACTGTTGACAATGGTTGAGTGTTCAGTGTGTTGTGTGGAGGGACTAGCGTCTGTTCTGATTGTGCTTGAGTGCACAGTGTGTTGGTGGGTATAGGGCCCAGCGTCTGTTGATAGTGCTTGAGCGCACAGTGTGTTGGTGGGTGTAGGGCCCGGCATCTGTTGTCAGTGCATTAGTGCTCAGTATGTGTGTGGGTGGGTGTAGGGACCATCGTCTCTTGACAGTGCAGGAGAGCTCAGTGTGCTGGGTGTAGGGCCCAGCGTCTGTTGACAGCGCTTCAGTGCTCAGTGTGTTGGTGGGTATAGGGCCCAGCGTCTGTTGATAGTGCTTGAGCGCACAGTGTGTTGGTGGGTGTAGGGCCCGGCATCTGTTGTCAGTGCATTAGTGCTCAGTATGTGTGTGGGTGGGTGTAGGGACCATCGTCTCTTGACAGTGCAGGAGAGCTCAGTGTGCTGGGTGTAGGGCCCAGCGTCTGTTGACAGCGCTTCAGTGCTCAGTGTGTTGGTGGGTGGAGGGACCAGCGTCTGTTCTGATTGTGCTTGAGTGCACAGTGTGTTCGTGCGTGTAGGGACCAGCGTCTGTTGACAGTGCCTGAGTGTTCAGTGTGCTGGTGGCTGCAGGGATCAGCGACTGTTGACAGTGCATGAGTGGTCAATGTGCCTGGTGTAGACCCCAGCGTCTGTTGATGGTGCTTGAGTGCTCAGCGTGTTGGTGGGTGTAGGGACCAGCGATTGTTGACAATAGTTGAGTATTCAGTGTGTTGGGTGGAGGGACTAGCGTCTGTTGTGATTGTGCTTGAGTGCACAGTGTGTTGGTGGTTGTAGTGACCATCGTCTGTTGACAGTGCTTGAGTGCTCAGTGTGTTGGTGGGTGTAGGGAACAGCGTCTGTGGACAGTGCTTGCGTGCTCAATGTGTTGGGTGAAGAGACCAGCGCCTGTTGACAGTGCTTGAGTGCTCAGCGTGTTGGTGGGTGTAGGGACCAGCGACTGTTGACAGTGCATGAGAGTTGAGTATGTTGGTGGGTGTAGGGACCAGCCTCTGTTGACATTGATGAGAGCTCTGTGTGTTGGTGTGTGTAGGGACCAGCGACTGTTGACAGTGCATGAGTGCATAGTGTGTTGAGTGGAGGGACCAGCGCCTGTTCTGATTGTGCTTGAGTGCACAGTGTGTTGGTGGTTGTAGTGACCATCGTCTGTTGACAGTGCTTGAGTGCTCAGTGTGTTGGTGGGTGTAGGGAACAGCGTCTGTGGACAGTGCTTGCGTGCTCAATGTGTTGGGTGAAGAGACCAGCGCCTGTTGACAGTGCTTGAGTGCTCAGCGTGTTGGTGGGTGTAGGGACCAGCGACTGTTGACAGAGCTTGAGCGCACTGTGTGTTCGTGGGTGTATTGACGAGCGTCTGTTGACAGTGCCTGAGCGCTAAGTGTGTTGGGTGTAGGGACCAGCGACTGTTGACAGTGCTTGAGGGCTCAGTGTATTCGTGGGTGTAGGGACCAGCGTCTGTTGACACTGCTTTAGTGCTCAGTATGTTGGGTGTAGGGAACAGCGCCTGTTGACACTGCTTTAGTGCTCAGTATGTTGGGTATAGGGACCAGCGACTGTTGACAGTGCTTGAGTGCTCAGCGTGTTGGTGGGTGTAGGGACCAGCAACAGTTGATAGTGCTTGAGGGCTCAGTGTATTGGTGGGAGTAGGGACCAGCGTCTGTTGACACAGCTTTAGTGCTCAGTATGTTGGGTGTAAGGACCAGTTACTGTTCACAGTGCTTGTGTGCTCAGTGTGTTGGTGGGTGTAGGGAATGGCGTCTGTTGATAGTGCATCACTGCTCAGTGTGTTGGGTGTAGGGACCAGCGAGCATTGACAGTGCATGAGTGCTCAATGGTTTGGTACAGGTACCTGCGACTGTTGGCTGTTCATGAGTGCACTGTATGTTGGTGGGTGTAGGGACCAGCGTCTGTTGACAGTGCTTGAGTGCTCAGTGCGCTGTGTGTAGGGACCAGCGTCTGTTGACAGTGCTTGAGTGCTCAGTATGTTGGGTGTAGGGCCCAGCGTCTGTTGACAGTGCGTGTGTGCTCATTGTGTTGGGTAGAGGGACCAGCGTCTGTTCTGACTGTGCTTTGTGCACAGTGCATTGGTGGGTGTGGAGACCAGCGTCTGTTGAGAGTGTCTGAGAGCTCAGTGTGCTGGTTGTAGGGACCAGCGTCTGTTGATAGTGCTTGAGGGCTCAGTGTATTTGTGGGTGTAGGGACCAGCGACAGTTGACAGTGCTTGAGTGCTCAGTGTATTGGTGGGAGTAGGGACCAGCGTCTGTTGACACTGCTTTACTGCTCAGTATGTTGGGTATAGGGACCAGCGACTGTTGACAGTGCTTGAGTGCTCATTGTGTTTTGTGCAGGATCCAGCGACTGTTGACAGTTCATGAGTGCTCAGCGTGTTTGTGGGTGTAGGGACCAGCGACTGTTGACAGTGGTTGTGTGGTCAGTGTGTTGGTGGGTGTAGGGAACAGCGTCTGTTGACAGTGCATCACTGCTCAGTGTGTTGATTGTAGGGACCAGCGTCTGTTCTAATTGTGCTTTGTGCACAGTGTGTTTGGTGTAGGGACCAGCGCCTGTTGACAGTGCTTGAGTGCTCAGCGTGTTGGTGGGTGTAGGGACCAGCGACTGTTGACAGTGCTTGAGCGTTCTGTGTGTTCGTGGGTGGAGGGACCAGCGTCTGTTGACAGTGCCTGAGTGCTCAGTATGTTGGGTGTAGGATCAGCATCTGTTGACAGTGCATGAGTGCTCAGTGTATTGGGTGTTGGGACCAGCGTCTGTTCATATTTTGCCTGAGTGCACAGTGTGTTGGTGGTTGGAGGGACTATCGTCTGTTGACAGTGCTTGAGTGCTCAGTGTGTTGATGGGTGGAGGGACCAGCGAATGTTGATAGTGCTTGAGTGCTCAGTAAGTTGGTGGGTGTAGGGACCAGCGTCTGTTGATAGTTCATGAGTGCACAGTGTGTTGGTGGGTGTAGTGACCAGCGTCTGTTGACAGTTCTTGAGTGCTCATTGTGTTGGGTGTAGGGAACAGCGTCTGTTGACAGTGCTTGAGTGCTCAACGTGTTGTTGGGTGTAAGGACCAGCGACTGTTGACAATGCTTGAGTGCTCAGTGTGTTGGGTGAAGGGACCAGTGTCTGTTCTTATTGTGCTTGAGTGCACAGTGAGTTGGTGGGTGTAGAAACCAGCATCTGTTGACAGTGCTTGAGTGTTCAGTGTGCTGGTGGGTGTGGGGGCCAGGTTCTGTTGACAGTGCTTGAGTGCTCAGTGAGTTAGGTGTAGGGAACAGCGTCTGTTGATAGTGCATGGGTGCTAAGTGTGTTGGGTGGAGTGACCAGCGTCTGTTCATACTTTGCTTGAGTGCACAGTGGGTTGCTGCGTGTAGGGACCAACGTCTGTTGACAGTGCTTGAGTGCACAGTGGGTTGCTGCATGTAGGGACCAACGTCTGTTGACAGTGCTTGAGTGCTCAGTGTGCTGGGTGTAGGGATCAGCGACTGTTGACAGTGCCTGAGGGTGCAGTGTGTTGGTGGGTGTAGGGACCAGCATCTGTTGACAGTGTATGAGTGCTCAGTGTGTCTGGTGTAGCGACCAGCATCTGTTGACAGTGCTTGAGTGGTCAGTGTGTTGGTGGGTGTAGGGACCAGCGTCTGTTGACATTGCTTGAGTGTTCAGCGTGTTGGTGGGTGTAGGGACCAGCGTCTGTTGACACAGCTTCACTGCTCAGTATGTTGGGTGCAGGGACCAGTGACTGTTGACAGTGCTTGAGTGCTCACTGTGTTTTGTGTAGGAACCAGCAACTGTTGACAGTTCATGAGTGCTCTGCGTGTTTGTGGGTGTAGGGACCAGCGATTGTTGACAGTGCTTGTATGCTCATTGCCTTGGTGGGTGTAGGGAACAGCGTCTGTTGACAGTGCATCACTGCTCAGTGTGTTGGGTGTAGGGACTAGTGAGTATTGACAGTGCATTAGTGGTCAGTGTGTTTGGTGCAGGTACCTGCGACTGTTGGCTGTTCATGATTGCACTGTTTGTTGGTGTTTGTAGGGACCAGCGTCTGTTGACAGTGCTTGAGTGCTCAGTGTGTTTGGCGTAGCGAACAGCGCCTGTTAACAGTGCATGGGTGCTCAGTGTGTTGGGTGTAGGGACCAGTGACTGTTGACAGTACTTGAGGGCTCAGTGTATTGGTGGGAGTAGGGACCAGCGTCTGTTGACACAGCTTTAGTGCTCAGTATGTTGGGTGTAAGGACCAGTGACTGTTCACAGTGCTTGTGTGCTCAGTGTGTTGGTGGGTGTAGGGAACGGCGTCTGTTGATAGTGCATCACTGCTCAGTGTGTTGGGTGTAGGGACCAGCGAGCATTGACAGTGCATGAGTGCTCAATGGTTTGGTACAGGTACCTGCGACTGTTGGCTGTTCATGAGTGCACTGTATGTTGGTGGGTGTAGGGACCAGCGTCTGTTGACAGTGCTTGAGTGCTCAGTGTGCAGTGTGTAGGGACCAGCGACAGTGCTTGAGTGCTCAGTATGTTGGGTGTAGGGCCCAGCGTCTGTTGACAGTGCGTGTGTGCTCATTGTGTTGGGTAGAGGGACCAGCGTCTGTTCTGACTGTGCTTTGTGCACAGTGCATTGGTGGGTGTGGAGACCAGCGTCTGTTGAGAGTGCCTGAGAGCTCAGTGTGCTGGTTGTAGGGACCAGCGTCTGTTGATAGTGCTTGAGGGCTCAGTGTATTTGTGGGTGTAGGGACCAGCGTCTGTTGACAGTGTATGAGTGCTCAGTGTGTTTGGTTTAGGGACCAGCGTCTGTTGACAGTGCTTGAGTGCTCAGTGTGTTTGGTGTAGGGACAAGTGGCTGTTGACCATGATTGAGCGCTGAGTGTGTTGGGTGTAGGGACCAGCAACTGTTGACAGTTCATGGGTCCTCAGCATGTTGGTGGGTGCAGGGAGCAGCGACTGTTGACAGTTCATGAGTGCACAGTGTTTTGGTGTGTGTAGGGACCAGCACCTGTTGACAGTGCTTGACTGTTCAGCGTTTTGGCTGTAGGGACAAGTGGCTGTTGACAATGCTTGAGTGCTCAGTGTGTTGGGTGAAGGGACCAGCGTCTGTTCTTATTGTGATTGAGTGCACAGTGAGTTGATGGGTGTAGAAACCAGCGTCTGTTGACAGTGCTTGAGTGTTCAGTGTGCTGGTGGGTGTGGGGACCAGGTTCTGTTGACAGTGCTTGAGTGCTCAGTGCGTTAGGTGTAGGGAACAGCGTCTGTTGATAGTGCATGGGTGCTAAGTGTGTTGGGTGGAGTGACCAGCGTCTGTTCATACTTTGCTTGAGTGCACAGTGGGTTGCTGCGTGTAGGGACCAACGTCTGTTGACAGTGCTTGAGTGCACAGTGGGTTGCTGCATGTAGGGACCAATGTCTGTTGACAGTGCTTGAGTGCTCAGTATGTTGGGTGTAGGGATCAGCGACTGTTGACAGTGCCTGAGGGTGCAGTGTGTTGGTGGGTGTAGGGACCAGCATCTGTTGACAGTGTATGAGTGCTCAGTGTGTTTGGTGTAGCGACCAGCGTCTGTTGACAGTGCTTGAGTGGTCAGTGTGTTGGTGGGTGTAGGGACCAGCGTCTGTTGACAATGCTTGAGTGTTCAGCGTGTTGGTGGGTGGAGGGACGAGCGACAGTTGACAGTACTTGAGGGCTCAGTGTATTGGTGGGAGTAGGGACCAGCGTCTGTTGACACAGCTTTAGTGCTCAGTATGTTGGGTGTAGGGACCAGCATCTGTTCATATTTTGCTTGAGTGCACAGTGTGTTGGTGGTTGGAGGGACTATCGTCTGTTGACAGTGCTTGAGTGCTCAGTGTGTTGATGGGTGGAGGGACCAGCGAATGTTGATAGTGCTTGAGTGCTCAGTAAGTTGGTGGGTGTAGGGACCAGCGTCTGTTGACACAGCTTTAGTGCTCAGTATGTTGGGTGTAATGACCAGTGACTGTTCACTGTGCTTGTGTGCTCAGTGTGTTGGTGGGTGTAGGGAACGGCGTCTGTTGATAGTGCATCACTGCTCAGTGTGTTGCGTGTAGGGACCAGCGAGCATTGACAGTGCATGAGTGCTCAATGGTTTGGTACCTGCGACTGTTGGCTGTTCATGAGTGCACTGTATGTTGGTGGGTGTAGGGACCAGCGTCTGTTGACAGTGCTTGAGTGCTCAGTGTGCAGTGTGTAGTGACCAGCATCTGTTGACAGTGCGTGTGTGCTCATTGTGTTGGGTAGAGGGACCAGCGTCTGTTCTGATTGTGCTTTGTGCACAGTGCATTGGTGGGTGTGGAGACCAGCGTCTGTTGAGAGTGCCTGAGTGCTCAGTGTGCTGGTTTTAGGGACCAGTGTCTGTTGATAGTGCTTGAGGGCTCAGTGTATTTGTGGGTGTAGGGACCAGAGTCTGTTGACAGTGTTTGAGTGCTCAGTGTGTTTGGTGTAGCGACCAGCGTCTGTTGACAGTGCTTGAGTGGTGAGTGTGTTTGGTGTAGCGACCAGCGTCTGTTGACAGTGCTTGAATGGTCAGTGTGTTTGGTGTAGGGACCAGCGTCTGTTGACAGTGCTTGAGTGTTCAGTGTGTTGGTGGGTGTAGGGACCAACGTCTGTTGACAATGCTTGAGTGCTCAGCGTGTTGGTGGGTGGAGGGACCAGCGACAGTTGACAGTGCTTGAGGGCTCAGTGTATTGGTGGGAGTAGGGACCAGCGTCTGTTGACACAGCTTCAGTGCTCAGTATGTTGGGACTAGAGACTAGTGACTGTTGACAGTGCTTGAGTGCTCACTGTGTTTTGTGTAGGAACCAGTGACTGTTGACATTTCGTGAGTGTTCTGCGTGTTTGTGGGTGTAGGGACCAGCGATTGTTGACAGTGCTTGTATGCTCATTGTCTTGGTGGGTGTAGGGAACAGCGTCTGTTGACAGTGCATCACTGCTCAGTGTGTTGGGTGTAGGGACCAGCGAGTATTGACAGTGCATTAGTGCTCAGTGTATTTGGTTCAGGTACCTGCGCTGTTGACTGTTCATGAGTGAACTGTGTGTTGGTGGGTGTAGGGACCAGTGTCTGTTGACAGTGATTGAGTGCTCAGTATGTTGGGTGTCGGGACAAGTGGCTGTTGACCGTGTTTGAGTGCTGAGCGTGTTGGGTGTAGGGACCTGCAACTGTTGACAGTTCATGAGTGCACAGTATGTTGGTGGGTGTGGGGACCAGCACCTGTTGACAGTGCTTGAGTGTTCAGCGTGTTGGTGGGTGTAGGGACCAGCGACAGTTGACAGTGCTTGAGTGCTCAGTGTATTGGTGGGAGTAGGGACCAGCGTCTGTTGACACTGCTTTAGTGCTCAGTATGTTGGGTATAGGGACCAGCGACCGTTGACAGTGCTTGAGTGCTCATTGTGTTTTGTGTAGGATCCAGCGACTGTTGACAGTTCATGAGTGCTCAGCGTGTTTGTGGGTGTAGGGACCAGCGACTGTTGACAGTGGTTGTGTGGTCAGTGTGTTGGTGGGTGTAGGGAACAGCGTCTGTTGACAGTGCATCACTGCTCAGTGTGTTGATTGTAGGGACCAGCGTCTGTTCTAATTGTGCTTTGTGCACAGTGTGTTGGTGGGTGTAGGGACCATCGTCTGTTGACAGTGCTTGAGTGCTCAGTATGTTGGGTGTAAGGACCAGTGACTGTTCACAGTGCTTGTGTGCTCAGTGTGTTGGTGGGTGTAGGGAACGGCGTCTGTTGACACAGCTTTAGTGCTCAGTATGTTGGGTGTAAGGACCAGTGACTGTTGACAGTGCTTGAGGGCACAGTGTGTTGGTGGGTATAGGGACCAGCATCTGTTGACAGTGCGTGTGTGCTCAGTGTGTTGGGTAGAGGGACCAGCGTCTGTTCTGATTGTGCTTTGTGCACAGTGCGTTGGTGGGTGTAGGGACCAGCGTCTGTTGAGAGTTCCTGAGTGCTCAGTGTGCTGGGTGTAGGGACCAGCGTCTGTTGATAGTTCTTGTGGGCTTAGTGTATTCATGGGTGTAGGGACCAATGTCTGTTGACAGTGTATGAGTGCTCAGTGTGTTTGGTGCAGGGAACAGCGTCTGTTGACAGTTCTTGAGTGCTCAGTGTGTTGGGTGTAGGGAACAGCGTCTGTTGACAGTGCTTGAGTGCTCGACGTGTTGTTGGGTGTAAGGACCAGCGACTGTTGACAATGCTTGAGTGCTCAGTGTGTTGGGTGAAGGGACCAGCGTCTGTTCTTATTGTGATTGAGTGCACAGTGAGTTGGTGGGTGTAGAAACCAGCGTCTGTTGACAGTGCTTGAGTGTTCAGTGTGCTGGTGGGTGTGGGGACCAGGTTCTGTTGACAGTGCTTGAGTGCTCAGAGCGTTAGGTGTAGGGACCAGTGTCTGTTGACAGTGCTTGAGTGCTCAGTGTGTTGGGTGGAGTGACCAGCGTCTGTTCATACTTTGCTTGAGTGCACAGTGGGTTGCTGCGTGTAGGGACCAACGTCTGTTGACAGTGCTTGAGTGCACAGTGGGTTGCTGCATGTAGGGACCAACGTCTGTTGACAGTACTTGAGTGCTCAGTACGTTGGGTGTAGGGATCAGCGACTGTTGACAGTGCCTGAGGGCGCAGTGTGTTGGTGGGTGTAGGGACCAGCATCTGTTGACAGTGTGTGTGTGCTCAGTGTGTTGGGTGTAGGGACCAGTGTCGGTTCTGGTTGTACTTTGTGCACAGTGCGTTGGTGGGTGTAGGGACCAGCGTCTGTTGAGAGTGCCTGAGTGCTCAGTGTGCTGGTTTTAGGGACCAGTGTCTGTTGATAGTGCTTGAGGGCTCAGAATATTCGTGGGTGTAGGGACCAGCGTCTGTTGACAGTGTATGAGTGGTCAGTGTGTTGGTGGGTGTAGGGACCAGAGTCTGTTGACACTGCTTCAGTGCTCAGTATGTTGGGTGCAGGGACCAGTGACTGTTGACAGTGCTTGAGTGCTCACTGTGTTTTGTGTAGGAACCAGCAACTGTTGACAGTTCATGAGTGCTCTGCGTGTTTGTGGGTGTAGGGACCAGCGATTGTTGACAGTGCTTGTATGCTCAGTGTTTTGGTGGGTGTAGGGAACAGCGTCTGTTGACAGTGCATCACTGCTCAGTGTGTTGGGTGTAGGGACCAGTGAGTATTGACAGTGCATTAGTGCTCAGTGTGTTTGGTGCAGGTACCAGCGACTGTTGACTGTTCATGAGTGCACTGTGTGTTGGTGGGTGTAGGGACCAGAGTCTGTTGACAGTGCTTGAGTGCTCAGTGTGTTTGGTGTAGGGAACAGCGTCTGTTGACAGTGCATGGGTGCTCAGTGTGTTGGGTGGAGTGATCAGCGTCTATTCTGATTATGCTTGAGTGCACAGTGGGTTGCTGCGTGTAGGGATCAACGACTGTTGACAGTGCTTGAGCGCTCAGTGTGCTGGGTGTAGGGACCAGTAACTGTTGACAGTGCTTGAGTGCTCAGCGTGTTGGTGGGTGTAGGGACCAGCGTCTGTTCATATTTTGCTTGAGTGCACAGTGTGTTGGTGGTTGGAGGGACTATCGTCTGTTGACAGTGCTTGAGTGCTCAGTGTGTTGATGGGTGGAGGGACCAGCGAATGTTGATAGTGCTTGAGTGCTCAGTAAGTTGGTGGGTGTAGGGACCAGCGTCTGTTGATAGTTCATGAGTGTGCAGTGTGTTGGTGGGTGTAGTGACCAGCGTCTGTTGACAGTTCTTGAGTGCTCAGTGTGTTGGGTGTAGGGAACAGCGTCTGTTGACAGTGCTTGAGTGCTCAACGTGTTGTTGGGTGAAGGGACCAGTGTCTGTTCTTATTGTGCTTGAGTGCACAGTGAGTTGGTGGGTGTAGAAACCAGCGTCTGTTGACAGTGCTTGAGTGTTCAGTGTGCTAGTGGGTGTGGGGACCAGGTTCTGTTGACAGTGCTTGAGTGCTCAGTGCGTTAGGTGTAGGGAACAGCGTCTGTTGATAGTGCATGGGTGCTAAGTGTGTTGGGTGGAGTGACCAGCGTCTGTTCATACTTTGCTTGAGTGCACAGTGGCTGGCTGCGTGTAGGGACCAACGTCTGTTGACAGTGCTTGAGTGCACAGTATGTTGGGTGTAGGGATCAGCGACTGTTGACAGTGCCTGAGGGTGCAGTGTGTTGGTGGGTGTAGGGACCAGCAACAGTTGACAGTGCTTGAGTGGTCAGTGTGTTGGTGGGTGTAGGGACCAGCGTCTGTTGACAATGCTTGAGTGCTCAGCGTGTTGGTGGGTGGAGGGACCAGCAACAGTTGACAGTGCTTGAGGGCTCAGTGTATTGGTGGGAGTAGGGACCAGCGTCTGTTGACACAGCTTTAGTGCTCAGTATGTCGGGTGTAAGGTCCAGTGACTGTTCACAGTGCTTGTGTGCTCAGTGTGTTGGTGGGTGTATGGAACGGCGTCTGTTGATAGTGCATCACTGCTCAGTGTTTTGGGTGTAGGGACTAGCGAGCATTGACGGTGCATGAGTGCTCAATGGTTTGGTACAGGTACCTGCGACTGTTGGCTGTTCATGAGTGCACTGTATGTTGGTGGGTGTAGGGACCAGCGTCTGTTGTCAGTGCTTGAGTGCTCAGTGTGCAGTGTGTAGGGACCAGCGTCTGTTGACAGTGCTTGAGTGCACAGTGTTTTGATGTGTGTAGGGACCAGCACCTGTTGACAGTGTTTGACTGTTCAGCGTTTTGGGTGTAGGGACAAGTGGCTGTTGACTGTGTTTGAGTGCTGAGTGTGTTGGGTGTAGGGACCAGCAACTGTTGACAGTTCATGGGTTCTCAGCGTGTTTGTGGGTGCAGGGAGCAGTGACTGTTGACAGTTCATGAGTGCACAGTGTGTTGGTGGGTGTAGGGACCAGCAGCCGTTGACAGTGCTTGAGTGTTCAGCGTGTTGGTGGGTGTAGGGACCAGTGACAGTTGACAGTGCTTGAGGGCTCAGGGTATTGGTGGGAGTAGGGACCAGCGTCTGTTTACACTGCTTTAGTGCTCAGTGTGTTGGGTGTAGGGACCAGTGACTGTTGACAGTGCTTGACTGCTCACTGTGTTTTGTGTAGGAACCAGCGACTGTTGACAGCTCATGAGTGCTCAGCGTGTTTGTGGGTGTAGGGAGCAGCGACTGCTGTCAGTTCTTGTGTGTTCAGTGTGCTGGGTGTAGGGACCAGCGTCTGTTGACAATGCTTGAGTGTTCAGCATGTTGGTGGGTGTAGGGACCAGCGAGAGTTGACAGCGCTGGAGGGCTCAGTGTATTGGTGGGAGTACGGACCAGCGTCTGTTGACACTGCTTTAGTGCTCAGTATGTTGGGTGTAGGGACCAGTGACTGTTGAAAGTGCTTGAGTGCTCACTGTGTTTTGTGTAGGAACCAGCGACTGTTGATAGTTCATGAGTGCTCGGCGCGTTTGTGGGTTTAGGGACCAGCGACTGTTGACAGTGCTTGAGTGCTCAGTATGTTGGGTGTAGGGACCAGTGACAGTTGACAGTGCTTGAGGGCACAGTGTGTTGGTGGGTATAGGGACCAGCATCTGTTGACAGTGCGTGTGTGCTCAGTGTGTTGGGTAGAGGGACCAGCGTCTGTTCTGATTGTGCTTTGTGCACAGTGCGTTGGTGGGTGTAGGGACCAGCGTCTGTTGAGAGTTCCTGACTGCTCAGTGTGCTGGGTGTAGGGACCAGCGTCTGTTGATAGTTCTTGTGGGCTTAGTGTATTCATGGGTGTAGGGACCAATGTCTGTTGACAGTGTATGAGTGCTCAGTGTGTTTGGTGTAGGGAACAGCGTCTGTTGACAGTTCTTGAGTGCTCAGTGTGTTGGGTGTAGGGAACAGCGTCTGTTGACAGTGCTTGAGTGCTCAACGTGTTGTTGGGTGTAAGGACCAGCAACTGTTGACAATGCTTGAGTGCTCAGTGTGTTGGGTGAAGGGACCAGCGTCTGTTCTTATTGTGATTGAGTGCACAGTGAGTTGGTGGGTGTAGAAACCAGCGTCTGTTGACAGTGCTTGAGTGTTCAGTGTGCTGGTGGGTGTGGGGACCAGGTTCTGTTGACAGTGCTTGAGTGCTCAGTGCGTTAGGTGTAGGGAACAGCGTCTGTTGATAGTGCATGGGTGCTAAGTGTGTTGGGTGGAGTGACCAGCGTCTGTTCATACTTTGCTTGAGTGCACAGTGGGTTGCTGCGTGTAGGGACCAACGTCTGTTGACAGTGCTTGAGTGCACAATGGGTTGCTGCATGTAGGGACCAATGTCTGTTGACAGTGCTTGAGTGCTCAGTATGTTGGGTGTAGGGATCAGCGACTGTTGACAGTGCCTGAGGGTGCAGTGTGTTGGTGGGTGTAGGGACCAGTATCTGTTGACAGTGTATGAGTGCTCAGTGTGTTTGGTGTAGCGACCAGCGTCTGTTGACAGTGCTTGAGTGGTCAGTGTGTTGGTGGGTGTAGGGACCAACGTCTGTTGACAATGCTTGAGTGTTCAGCGTGTTGGTGGGTGGAGGGACCAGCGACAGTTGACAGTGCTTGAGGGCTCAGTGTATTGGTGGGTGTAGGGACCAGCGTCTGTTGACACAGCTTTAGTGCTCAGTATGTTGGGTGTAAGGACCAGTGACTGTTCACAGTGCTTGTGTGCTCAGTGTGTTGGTGGGTGTAGGGAACGGCGTCTGTTGATAGTGCATCACTGCTCAGTGTGTTGGGTGTAGGGACCAGCGAGCATTGACAGTGCATGAGTGCTCAATGGTTTGGTACAGGTACCTGCGACTGTTGGCTGTTCATGAGTGCACTGTATGTTGGTGGGTGTAGGCACCAGCATCTGTTGACAGTGCTTGAGTGCTCAGTGTGCAGTGTGTAGGGACCAGCATCTGTTGACAGTGCTTGAGTGCTCAGTATGTTGGGTTTAGGGCCCAGCGTCTGTTGACAGTGCGTGTGTGCTCATTGTGTTGGGTAGAGGGACCAGCGTCTGTTCTGACTGTGCTTTGTGCACAGTGCATTGGTGGGTGTGGAGACCAGCGTCTGTTGATAGTGCTTGAGGGCTCAGTGTATTTGTGGGTGTAGGGACCAGCGTCTGTTGATAGTGTATGAGTGCTCAGTGTGTTTGGTGTAGGGACAAGTGGCTGTTGACCATGATTGAGCGCTGAGTGTGTTGGGTGTAGGGACCAGCAACTGTTGACAGTTCATGGGTTCTCAGCGTGTTGGTGGGTGCAGGGAGCAGTGACTGTTGACAGTTCATGAGTGCACAGTGTGTTGGTGGGTGTAGGGACCAGTGACAGTTGACAGTGCTTGAGGGCTCAGTGTATTGGTGGGAGTAGGGACCAGCGTCTGTTTACACTGCTTTAGTGCTCAGTGTGTCGGGTGTAGGGACCAGTGACTGTTGACAGTGCTTGACTGCTCACTGTGTTTTGTGTAGGAACCAGCGACTGTTGACAGCTCATGAGTGCTTCGCGTGTTTGTGGGTGTAGGGAGCAGCGACTGCTGACAGTTCTTGTGTGCTCAGTGTGCTGGGTGTAGGGACCAGTGACTGTTGACAGTGCTTGAGTGTTCAGCATGTTGGTGGGTGTAGGGACCAGCGAGAGGTGACAGCGCTGGAGGGCTCAGAGTATTGGTGGGAGTAGGGACCAGCGTCTGTTGACACTGCTTTAGTGCTCAGTGTGTTGGGTGCAGGGACCAGTGACTGTTGACAGTGCTTGACTGCTCACTGTGTTTTGTGTAGGAACCAGCGACTGTTGATAGTTCATGAGTGCTCAGCGCGTTTGTGGGTTTAGGGACCAGCGACTGTTGACAGTGCTTGTGTGCTCAGCGTGTTTGTGGGTGTAGGGACTAGTGACTGTTGACAGTGCTTGAGTGCTCAGTATGTTGGGTGTAGGGACCAGTGACTGTTGACAGTGCTTGAGGGCACAGTGTGTTGGTGGGTGTAGGGACCAGCATCTGTTGACTGTGCGAGTGTGCTCAGTGTGTTGGGTAGAGGGACCAGCGTCTGTTCTGATTGTGCTTTGTGCACAGTGCTTTGGTAGGTGTAGGGACCAGCGTCTGTTGAGAGTTCCTGAGTGCTCAGTGTGCTGGGTGTAGGGACCAGCGTCTGTTGATAGTTCTTGTGGGCTTAGTGTATTCATGGGTGTAGGGACCAATGTCTGTTGACAGTGTATGAGTGCTCAGTGTGTTTGGTGTAGGGACCAGCGTCTGTTGACAGTGTATGAGTTCTCAGTGTGTTTGGTGTAGTGACCAGCGTCTGTTGACAGTGCTTGAGTGCTCAGCATGTTGGTGGGTGTAGGGATCAGCTACTGTTGACAGTGCATGAGTGCTCAGTGTGTTGGGTGGAGGGAATAGCGTCTGTTCTGATTGTTCTTGAGTGCTCAGCATGTTGGTGGGTGTAGGGACCAGCACCTGTTGACAGTGCTTGAGTGTTCAGAATGTTGGTGGGTGTAGGGACCAGCGACAGTTGACAGTGCTTGAGAGCTCAGTGTATTGGTGGGAGTAGGGACCAGCGTCTGTTGACACTGCTGTAGTGCTCAGTTTGTTGGGTGTAGGGACCAGCGACTGTTGACAGTGCTTGAGTGTTCAGCGTGTTGGTGGGTGTAGGGACCAGCGACAGTTGACAGTGCTTGAGTGCTCAGTGTATTGGTGGGAGTAGGGACCAGCGTCTGTTGACACTGCTTTAGTGCTCAGTATGTTGGGTATAGGGACCAGCGACTGTTGACAGTGCTTGAGTGCTCATTGTGTTTTGTGTAGGATCCAGCGACTGTTGACAGTTCATGAGTGCTCAGCGTGTTTGTGGTTGTAGGGACCAGCGACTGTTGACAGTGGTTGTGTGGTCAGTGTGCTGGTGGGTGTAGGGAACAGCGTCTGTTGACAGTGCAACACTGCTCAGTGTGTTGATTGTAGGGACCAGCGTCTGTTCTAATTGTGCTTTGTGCACAGTGTGTTGGTGGGTGTAGTGACCATCGTCTGTTGACAGTGCTTGAGTGCTCAGTGTGTTGGTGGGTGGAGGTACCAGCAACTGTTGACAGTGCTTGAGTGCTCAGTGTGTTTGGTGTAGGGACCAGCGCCTGTTGACAGTGCTTGAGTGCTCAGCGTGTTGGGTGAAGGGACCAGCGTCTGGTCTTATTGTGATTGAGTGCACAGTGAGTTGGTGGGTGTAGAAACCAGCGTCTGTTGACAGTGCTTGAGTGTTCAGTGTGCTGGTGGGTGTGGGGACCAGGTTCTGTTGACAGTGCTTGAGTGCTCAGTGCGTTAGGTGTAGGGAACAGCGTCTGTTGATGGTGCATGGGTGCTAAGTGTGTTGGGTGGAGTGACCAGCGTCTGTTCATACTTTGCTTGAGTTGACAGTGGGTTGCTGCGTGTAGGGACCAACGTCTGTTGACAGTGCTTGAGTGCACAATGGGTTGCTGCATGTAGGGACCAATGTCTGTTGACAGTGCTTGAGTGCTCAGTATGTTGGGTGTAGGGATCAGCGACTGTTGACAGTGCCTGAGGGTGCAGTGTGTTGGTGGGTGTAGGGACCAGCATCTGTTGACAGTGTATGAGTGCTCAGTGTGTTTGGTGTAGCGACCAGCGTCTGTTGACAGTGCTTGAGTGGTCAGTGTGTTGGTGGGTGTAGGGACCAACGTCTGTTGACAATGCTTGAGTGTTCAGCGTGTTGGTGGGTGGAGGGACCAGCGACAGTTGACAGTGCTTGAGGGCTCAGTGTATTGGTGGGTGTAGGGACCAGCGTCTGTTGACACAGCTTTAGTGCTCAGTATGTTGGGTGTAAGGACCAGTGACTGTTCACAGTGCTTGTGTGCTCAGTGTGTTGGTGGGTGTAGGGAACGGCGTCTGTTGATAGTGCATCACTGCTCAGTGTGTTGGGTGTAGGGACCAGCGAGCATTGACAGTGCATGAGTGCTCAATGGTTTGGTACAGGTACCTGCGACTGTTGGCTGTTCATGAGTGCACTGTATGTTGGTGGGTGTAGGCACCAGCGTCTGTTGACAGTGCTTGAGTGCTCAGTGTGCAGTGTGTAGGGACCAGCGTCTGTTGACAGTGCTTGAGTGCTCAGTATGTTGGGTGTAGGGCCCAGCGTCTGTTGACAGTGCGTGTGTGCTCATTGTGTTGGGTAGAGGGACCAGCGTCTGTTCTGACTGTGCTTTGTGCACAGTGCATTGGTGGGTGTGGAGACCAGCGTCTGTTGAGAGTGCCTGAGAGCTCAGTGTGCTGGTTTTAGGGACCAGCGTCTGTTGATAGTGCTTGAGGGCTCAGTGTATTTGTTGGTGTAGGGACCAGCGTCTGTTGACAGTGTATGAGTGCTCAGTGTGTTTGGTTTAGGGACCAGCGTCTGTTGACAGTGATTGAGTGCTCAGTGTGTTTGGTGTAGGGACAAGTGGCTGTTGATCATGATTGAGCGCTGAGTGTGTTGGGTGTAGGGACCAGCAACTGTTGACAGTTCATGGGTTCTCAGCGTGTTGGTGGGTGCAGGGAGCAGTGACTGTTGACAGTTCATGAGTGCACAGTGTGTTGGTGGGTGTAGGGACCAGCACCTGTTGACAGTGCTTGAGTGTTCAGCGTGTTGGTGGGTGTAGGGACCAGTGACAGTTGACAGTGCTTGAGTGCTCAGTGTATTGGTGGGAGTAGGGACCAGCGTCTGTTTACACTGCTTTAGTGCTCAGTGTGTTGTGTGTAGGGAGCAGCGACTGTTGACAGTGCTTGAGTGCTCACTGTGTTTTGTGTAGGAACCAGCGACTGTTGACAGCTCATGAGTGCTTCGCGTGTTTGTGGGTGTAGGGAGCAGCGACTGCTGACAGTTCTTGTGTGCTCAGTGTGCTGGGTGTAGGGACCAGTGACTGTTGACAGTGCTTGAGTGTTCAGCATGTTGGTGGGTGTAGGGACCAGCGAGAGTTGACAGCGCTGGAGGGCTCAGTGTATTGGTGGGAGTACGGACCAGCGTCTGTTGACACTGCTTTAGTGCTCAGTATGTTGGGTGTAGGGACCAGCGTCTGTTGACAGTGCTTGAGTGCTCATTGTGTTTTGTGTAGGAACCAGCGACTGTTGATAGTTCATGAGGGCTCAGCGCGTTTGTGGGTTTAGGGACCAGCGACTGTTGACAGTGCTTGTGTGCTCAGCGTGTTTGTGGGTGTAGGGACTAGCGACTGTTGACAGTGCTTGTGTGCTCAGCGTGTTTGTGGGTGTAGGGACTAGCGACTGTTGACACTGCTTTAGTGCTCAGTATGTTGGGTGTAGGGACCAGTGACTGTTGACAGTGCTTGAGTGCTCATTGTGTTTTGTGTAGGAACCAGCGACTGTTGATAGTTCATGAGTGCTCAGCGCGTTTGTGGGTTTAGGGACCAGCGACTGTTGACAGTGCTTGTGTGCTCAGCGTGTTTGTGGGTGTAGGGACTAGCGACTGTTGACAGTGCTTGTGTGCTCAGCGTGTTTGTGGGTGTAGGGACTAGCGACTGTTGACAGTGCTTGAGTGCTCAGTATGTTGGGTGTAGGGACCAGTGACTGTTGACAGTGCTTGAGTGCTCATTGTGTTTTGTGTAGGAACCAGCGACTGTTGATAGTTCATGAGTGCTCAGCGCGTTTGTGGGTTTAGGGACCAGCGACTGTTGACAGTGCTTGTGTGCTCAGCGTGTTTGTGGGTGTAGGGACTAGCGACTGTTGACAGTGCTTGTGTGCTCAGCGTGTTTGTGGGTGTAGGGACTAGCGACTGTTGACAGTGCTTGAGTGCTCAGTATGTTGGGTGTAGGGACCAGTGACTGTTGACAGTGCTTGAGGGCACAGTGTGTTGGGTAGAGGGACCAGCGTCTGTTCTGATTGTGCTTTGTGCACAGTGCTTTGGTGGGTGTAGGGACCAGCGTCTGTTGAGAGTTCCTGAGTGCTCAGTGTGCTGGGTGTAGGGACCAGCGTCTGCTGATAGTTCTTGTGGGCTTAGTGTATTCATGGGTGTAGGGACCAATGTCTGTTGACAGTGTATGAATTCTCAGTGTGTTTGGTGTAGAGACCAGCGTCTGTTGACAGTGCTTGAGTGCTCAGCGTGTTGGTGGGTGTAGGGAACAGCAACTGTTGACAGTGCATGAGTGCTCAGTGTGTTGGGTGGAGGGAATAGCGTCTGTTCTGATTGTTCTTGAGTGCTCAGCATGTTGGTGGGTGTAGGGACCAGCACCTGTTGACAGTGCTTGAGTGTTCAGAATGTTGGTGGGTGTAGGGCCCAGCGACAGTTGACAGTGCTTGAGGGCTCAGTGTATTGGTGGGAGTAGGGACCAGCGTCTGTTGACACTGCTGTAGTGCTCAGTTTGTTGGGTGTAGGGACCAGCGACAGTTGACAGTGCTTGAGTGTTCAGCATGTTGGTGGGTGTAGGGACCAGCGACAGTTGACACTGCTTTAGTGCTCAGTATGTTGGGTATAGGGACCAGCGACTGTTGACAGTGCTTGAGTGCTCATTGTGTTTTGTGTAGGATCCAGCGACTGTTGACAGTTCCTGAGTGCTCAGCGTGTTTGTGGTTGTAGGGACCAGCGACTGTTGACAGTGGTTGTGTGGTCAGTGTGTTGGTGGGTGTAGGGAACAGCGTCTGTTGACAGTGCATCACTGCTCAGTGTGTTGATTGTAGGGACCAGCGTCTGTTCTAATTGTGCTTTGTGCACAGTGTGTTGGTGGGTGTAGGGACCATCGTCTGTTGACAGTGCTTGAGTGCTCAGTGTGTTGGTGGGTGGAGGTACCAGCAACTGTTGACAGTGCTTGAGTGCTCAGTGTGTTTGGTGTAGGGACCAGCGCCTGTTGACAGTGCTTGAGTGCTCAGCGTGTTGGTGGGTGTAGGGACCAGCGACTGTTGACAGTGCTTGAGCGTTCTGTGTGTTCGTGGGTGGAGGGACCAGCGTCTGTTGACAGTGCATGAGTGCTCAGTGTATTGGGTGTTGGGACCAGCATCTGTTCATATTTTGCTTGAGTGCACAGTGTGTTGGTGGTTGGAGGGACTATCGTCTGTTGACAGTGCCTGAGTGCTAAGTGTGTTGATGGGTGGAGGGACCAGCGAATGTTGATAGTGCTTGAGTGGTCAGTAAGTTGGTGGGTGTAGGGACCAGCGTCTGTTGATAGTTCATGAGTGCGCAGTGTGTTGGTGGGTGTAGGGAACAGCGTCTGTTGACAGTGCTTGAGTGCTCAACGTGTTGTTGGGTGTAAGGACCAGCGACTGTTGACAATGCTTGTGTGCTCAGTGCGTTGGGTGAAGGGACCAGCGTCTGTTCTTATTGTGATTGAGTGCACAGTGAGTTGGTGGGTGTAGAAACCAGCATCTGTTGACAGTGCTTGAGTGTTCAGTGTGCTGGTGGGTGTGGGGACCAGGTTCTGTTGACAGTGCTTGAGCGCTCAGTGCGTTAGGTGTAGGGAACAGCGTCTGCTGATAGTGCATGGGTGCTAAGTGTGTTGGGTGGAGTGACCAGCGTCTGTTCATACTTTGCTTGAGTGGACAGTGGGTTGCTGCGTGTAGGGACCAACGTCTGTTGACAGTGCTTGAGTGCACAGTGGGTTGCTGCGTGTAGGGACCAACGTCTGTTGACAGTGCTTGAGTGCTCAGTATGTTGGGTGTAGGGATCAGCGACTGTTGACAGTGCCTGAGGGCGCAGTGTGTTGGTGGGTGTAGGGACCAGCATCTGTTGACAGTCTGTGTGTGCTCAGTGTGTTGGGTGTAGGGACCAGTGTCGGTTCTGGTTGTACTTTGTGCACAGTGCGTTGGTGGGTGTAGGGACCAGCGTCTGTTGAGAGTGCCTGAGTGCTCAGTGTGCTGGTTTTAGGAACCAGTGTCTGTTGATAGTGCTTGAGGGCTCAGTATATTCGTGGGTGTAGGGACCAGCGTCTGTTGACAGTGTATGAGTGCTCAGTGTGTTTGGTGTAGCGACCAGCGTCTGTTGACAGTGCTTGAGTGGTCAGTGTGTTGGTGGGTGTAGGGACCAGCGTCTGTTGACATTGCTTGAGTGTTCAGCGTGTTGGTGGGTGGAGGGACCAGCGACAGTTGACAGTGCTTGAGGGCTCAGTGTATTGGTGGGTGTAGGGACGAGCGTCTGTTGACACAGCTTCAGTGCTCAGTATGTTGGGTGTAGGGATCAGCGACTGTTGACAGTGCCTGAGGGTGCAGTGTGTTGGTGGGTGTAGGGACCAGCATCTGTTGACAATGCTTGAGTGTTCAGCATGTTGGTGGGTGGAGGGACCAGCGACTATTGACAGTGCTTGAGTGCTCAGTGTGTTGGTGGGTGTAACGACCAGCACCCGTTGACAGTGCTTGAGTGTTCAGCGTGTTGGTGGGTGTAGGGACCAGTGACAGTTGACGGAGCTTGAGGGTCAGTGTATTGGTGGGAGTAGGGACCAGCGTCTGTTGACAGTGCATGGGTGCTCAGTGTGTTGGGTGGAGTGATCAGCGTCTATTCTGATTATGCTTGAGTGTACAGTGGGTTGCTGTGTGTAGGGATCAACGTCTGCTGACAGTGCTTGAGCGCTCAGTGTGCTGGGTGTAGGGACCAGTGACTGTTGACAGTGCTTGAGTGTTCAGCATGTTGGTGGGTGTAGGGACCAGTGACAGTTGACAGTGCTTGAGTGCTCACTGTGTTTTGTGTAGGAACCAGCGACTGTTGACAGTTCATGAGTGCTTCGCGTGTTTGTGGGTGTAGGGAGCAGCGACTGCTGACAGTTCTTGTGTGCTCAGTGTGCTGGGTGTAGGGACCAGTGACTGTTGACAGTGCTTGAGTGTTCAGCATGTTGGTGGGTGTAGGGACCAGCGAGAGTTGACAGCGCTGGAGGGCTCAGTGTATTGGTGGGAGTACGGACCAGCGTCTGTTGACACTGCTTTAGTGCTCAGTATGTTGGGTGTAGGGACCAGTGACTGTTGACAGTGCTTGAGTGCTCATTGTGTTTTGTGTAGCAACCAGCGACTGTTGACAGTTCATGAGTGCTCAGCGCGTTTGTGGGTTTAGGGACCAGCGACTGTTGACAGTGCTTGTGTGCTCAGCGTGTTTGTGGGTGTAGGGACTAGCGACTGTTGACAGTGCTTGTGTGCTCAGCGTGTTTGTGGGTGTAGGGACTAGCGACTGTTGACACTGCTTTAGTGCTCAGTATGTTGGGTGTAGGGACCAGTGACTGTTGAGAGTGCTTGAGTGCTCATTGTGTTTTGTGTAGGAACCAGCGACTGTTGATAGTACATGAGTGCTCAGCGCGTTTGTGGGTTTAGGGACCAGCGACTGTTGACAGTGCTTGTGTGCTCAGCGTGTTTGTGGGTGTAGGGACCAGCGTCTGTTGACAGTGTATGAGTTCTCAGTGTGTTTGGTTTAGGGACCAGCGTCTGTTGACAGTGCTTGAGTGCTCAGCGTGTTGGTGGGTGTAGGGATCAGCGACTGTTGACAGTGCATGAGTGCTCAGTGTGTTGGGTGGAGGGAATAGCGTCTGTTCTGATTGTTCTTGAGTGCTCAGCATGTTGGTGGGTGTAGGGACCAGCACCTGTTGACAGTGCTTGAGTGTTCAGAATGTTGGTGGGTGTAGGGACCAGCGACAGTTGACAGTGCTTGAGGGCTCAGTGTATTGGTGGGAGTAGGGACCAGCGTCTGTTGACACTGCTGTAGTGCTCAGTTTGTTGGGTGTAGGGACAAGCGACTGTTGACAGTGCTTGAGTGTTCAGCGTGTTGGTGGGTGTAGGGACCAGCGACAGTTGACACTGCTTTAGTGCTCAGTATGTTGGGTATAGGGACCAGCGACTGTTGACAGTGCTTGAGTGCTCATTGTGTTTTGTGTAGGATCCAGCGACTGTTGACAGTTCCTGAGTGCTCAGCGTGTTTGTGGTTGTAGGGACCAGCGACTGTTGACAGTGGTTGTGTGGTCAGTGTGTTGGTGGGTGTAGGGAACAGCGTCTGTTGACAGTGCATCACTGCTCAGTGTGTTGATTGTAGGGACCAGCGTCTGTTCTAATTGTGCTTTGTGCACAGTGTGTTGGTGGGTGTAGGGACCATCGTCTGTTGACAGTGCTTGAGTGCTCAGTGTGTTGGTGGGTGGAGGTACCAGCAACTGTTGACAGTGCTTGAGTGCTCAGTGTGTTTGGTGTAGGGACCAGCGCCTGTTGACAGTGCTTGAGTGCTCAGCGTGTTGGTGGGTGTAGGGACCAGCGACTGTTGACAGTGCTTGAGCGTTCTGTGTGTTCGTGGGTGGAGAGACCAGCGTCTGTTGACAGTGCATGAGTGCTCAGTGTATTGGGTGTTGGGACCAGCATCTGTTCATATTTTGCTTGAGTGCACAGTGTGTTGGTGGTTGGAGGGACTATCGTCTGTTGACAGTGCCTGAGTGCTAAGTGTGTTGATGGGTGGAGGGACCAGCGAATGTTGATAGTGCTTGAGTGGTCAGTAAGTTGGTGGGTGTAGGGACCAGCGTCTGTTGATAGTGCTTGAGGGCTCAGTGTATTTGTGGGTGTAGGGACCAGCGTCTGTTGACAGTGTATGAGTGCTCAGTGTGTTTGGTTTAGGGACCAGCGTCTGTTGACAGTGCTTGAGTGCTCAGTGTGTTTGGTGTAGGGACAAGTGGCTGTTGACCATGATTGAGCGCTGAGTGTGTTGGGTGTAGGGACCAGCAACTGTTGACAATTCATGGGTTCTCAGCGTGTTGGTGGGTGCAGTGAGCAGTGACTGTTGACAGTTCATGAGTGCACAGTGTGTTGGTGTGTGTAGGGACCAGCACCCGTTGACAGTGCTTGAGTGTTCAGCGTGTTGGTGGGTGTAGGGACCAGCGAGAGTTGACAGTGCTTGAGGGCTCAGTGTATTGGTGGGAGTAGGGACCAGCGTCTGTTGACACTGCTTTAGTGCTCAGTATGTTGGGTGTAGGGACCAGCGACTGTTGACAGTGCTTGAGGGCACAGTGTGTTGGTGGGTGTAGGGACCAGCATCTGTTGACAGTACGTGTGTGCTCAGTGTGTTGGGTAGAGGGACCAGCGTCTTTTCTGATTGTGCTTTGTGCACAGTGCTCTGGTGGGTGTAGGGACCAGCGTCTGTTGAGAGTTCCTGAGCGCTCAGTGTGCTGGGTGTAGGGACCAGCATCTGTTGATAGTTCTTGTGGGCTTAGTGTATTCATAGGTGTAGGGACTAATGTCTGTTGACAGTGTATGAGTGCTCAGTGTGTTTGGTGTAGGGACCAGCGTCTGTTGACAGTGTATGAGTTCTCAGTGTGTTTGGTGTAGGGACCAGCGTCTGTTGACAGTGCTTGAGTGCTCAGCGTGTTGGTGGGTGTAGGGATCAGCGACTGTTGACAGTGCATGAATGCTCAGTGTGTTGGGTGGAGGGAATAGCGTCTGTTCTGATTGTTCTTGAGTGCTCAGCATGTTGGTGGGTGTAGGAACCAGCACCTGTTGACAGTGCTTGAGTGTTCAGCATGTTGGTGGGTGTAGGGACCAGCGACAGTTGACAGTGTTTGAGGGCTCAGTGTATTGGTGGGAGTAGGGACCAGCGTCTGTTGACACTGCTGTAGTGCTCAGTTTGTTGGGTGTAGGGACCAGCGACTGTTGACAGTGCTTGAGTGTTCAGCGTGTTGGTGGGTGTAGGGACCAGCGACAGTTGACAGTGCTTGAGGGCTCAGTGTATTGGTGGGAGTAGGGACCAGCGTCTGTTGACACTGCTGTAGTGCTCAGTTTGTTGGGTGTAGGGACCAGCGACTGTTGACAGTGCTTGAGTGCTCACTGTGTTTTGTGTGGGAACCAGCGACTGTTGACAGTTCATGAGTACTCAGCGTTTTTGTGGGTGTAGGGACCAGCGACTGTTGACAGTGCTTGTCTGCTCAGTGTGTTGGTGGGTGTAGGGAACAGCGTCTGTTGACAGTGCATCACTGCTCAGTGTGCTGGGTGTACGGACCAGCGAGTATTGACAGTGCATTAGTGCTCAGTGTGTTTGGTGCAGGAACCTGCAACTGTTGGCTGTTCATGAGTGCACTGTGTGTTGGTGGGTGTAGGGACCAGCGTCTGTTGACAGTGCTTGAGTGCTCAGTGTGTTGGGAGTAGGGAACAGCGTCTGTTGACAGTGCATGGGTGCTCAGTGTGTTTGGTGGAGTGACCAGCGTCTATTCTGATTTTGCTTGAGTGCACAGTGGGTTGCTGGGCGTAGGGCCCAGCATCTGTTGACAGTGCATGAGTGCTCAGCGTGTTGGTGGGTGTAGGGACCAGCGACTGTTGACAATGGTTGAGTGTTCAGTGTGTTGGGTGGAGGGTCTAGAGTCTGTTGTGATTGTGCTTGAGTGCACAGTGGGTTGGTGTGTGTAGGGACCATCGTCTGTTGACAGAGCACGAGATCTCAGTGTGCCGGGTGTAGGGCCCAACATCTGTTTACAGTGCTTGAGTGCTCAGCGTGTTGGTGGGTGTAGGGACCAGCGACTGTTGACAGTACATTGGTGTTCAGTGTGCTGGGTGTAGGGACCAGCATCTGTTGACAGTGCTTGAGTGCTCAGCATGTTGGTGGGTGTAGGGACCAGTGACAGTTGACAGTGCTTGAGGGCTCAGTGTATTGGTGGGAGTAGGGACCAGCGTCTGTTTACACTGCTTCAGTGCTCAGTGTGTTGGGTGTAGGGACCAGTGACTGTTGACAGTGCTTGACTGCTCACTGTGTTTTGTGTAGGAACCAGCGACTGTTGACAGTTCATGAGTGCTCAGCGTGTTTGTGGGTGTAGGGAGCAGTGACTGCTGACAGTTCTTGTGTGCTCAGTGTGTTGGGTGTAGGGACCAGTGACTGTTGACAGTGCTTGAGTGTTCAGCGTGTTGGTGGGTGTAGGGACCAGCGAGAGTTGACAGCGCTGGAGGGCTCAGTGTATTGGTGGGAGTATGGACCAGCGTCTGTTGACACTGCTTTAGTGCTCAGTATGTTTGGTGTAGGGACCAGTGACTGTTGAAAGTGCTTGAGTGCTCATTGTGTTTTGTGTAGGAACCAGCGACTGTTGATAGTTCATGAGTGCTCAGCGCGTTTGTGGGTTTAGGGACCAGCGACTGTTGACAGTGCTTGTGTGCTCAGCGTGTTTGTGGGTGTAGGGACTAGCGACTGTTGACAGTGCTTGAGTGCTCAGTATGTTGGGTGTAGGGACCAGTGACTGTTGACAGTGCTTGAGGGCACAGTGTGTTGGTGGGTGTAGGGACCAGCATCTGTTGACAGTGCGTGTGTGCTCAGTGTGCTGGGTAGAGGGACCAGCGTCTGTTCTGATTGTGCTTTGTGCACAGTGCTTTGGTGGATGTAGGGACCAGCGTCTGTTGAGAGTTCCTGAGTGCTCAGTGTGCTGGGTGTAGGGACCAGCGTCTGTTGATAGTTCTTGTGGGCTTAGTGTATTCATGGGTGTAGGGACCAGCATCTGTTGACAGTGTATGAGTTTTCAGTGTGTTTGGTGTGGGGACCAGCATCTGTTGACAGTGCTTGAGTGCTCAGTGTGTTGGTGGGTGTAGGGATCAGCGACTGTTGACAGTGCATGAGTGCTCAGTGTGTTGGGTGGAGGGAATAGCGTCTGTTCTGATTGTTCTTGAGTGCTCAGCATGTTGGTGGGTGTAGGGACCAGTACCTGTTGACAGTGCTTGAGTGTTCAGCATGTTGGTGGGTGCAGGGACCAGCGACAGTTGACAGTGTTTGAGGGCTCAGTGTATTGGTGGGAGTAGGGACCAGCGTCTGTTGACACTGCTGTAGTGCTCAGTTTGTTGGGTGTAGGGACCAGCGACTGTTGACAGTGCTTGAGTGTTCAGCGTGTTGGTGGGTGTAGGGACCAGCGACAGTTGACAGTGCTTGAGGGCTCAGTGTATTGGTGGGCGTAGGGACAAGCGTCTGTTGACACTGCTGTAGTGCTCAGTTTGTTGGGTGTAGGGACCAGCGACTGTTGACAGTGCTTGAGTGCTCACTGTGTTTTGTGTGGGAACCAGCGACTGTTGACAGTTCATGAGTACTCAGCGTTTTTGTGGGTGTAGGGACCAGCGACTGTTGACAGTGCTTGTCTGCTCAGTGTGTTGGTGGGTGTAGGGAACAGCGTCTGTTGACAGTGCATCACTGCTCAGTGTGCTGGGTGTACGGACCAGCGAGTATTGACAGTGCATCACTGCTCAGTGTGCTGGGTGTACGGACCAGCGAGTATTGACAGTGCATTAGTGCTCAGTGTGTTTGGTGCAGGAACCTGCAACTGTTGGCTGTTCATGAGTGCACTGTGTGTTGGTGGGTGTAGGGACCAACGTCTGTTGACAGTGCTTGAGTGCTCAGTGTGTTGGGTGTAGGGAACAGCGTCTGTTGACAGTGCATGGGTGCTCAGTGTGTTTGGTGGAGTGACCAGCGTCTATTCTGATTTTGCTTGAGTGCACAGTGGGTTGCTGGGCGTAGGGCCCAGCATCTGTTGACAGTGCATGAGTGCTCAGTGTGTTAGTGGGTGTAGGGCCCAGCATCTGTTTACAGTGCTTGAGTGCTCAGCGTGTTGGTGGGTGTAGGGACCAGCGACTGTTGACAGTGCATTGGTGCTCAGTGTGCTGGGTGTAGGGACCAGCGTCTGTTGACAGTGCTTGAGTGCTCAGCGTGTTGGTGGGTGTAGGGACCAGCATCTGTTGACAGTGCATGAGTGCTCAGTGTGCTGGGTGTAGGGACCAGCGTCTGTTGGATGCGCTTGAGTGCTCAGTGTGTTGGTGGGTGTAGGGACCAGCGACTATTGTCAGTGCATTGGTGCTCAGTGTGTTGGGTGGAGGGAACAGCGTCTGTTCAGACTGTGTTTGAGTATACAGTGTGTTGGTGGTTGTGGGGACCATCATCAGTTGACAGTGCATGAGTGCTCAGTGTGTTTGCGTGTGTAGGGACCAGCGCCTTGTGACAGTGCTTGAGTGTTCAGCATGTTGGTGGGTGTAGTGACCAGCGACTGTTGACAATGCTTGAGTGCTCAGTGTGCTGTGTGTAGGGACCATCGTCTGTTGACAGTGTAGGAGTGCTCAGTGTGTTTGCTGGTGTAGGGACCAGCACCTTTTGACGGTGCTTGAGTGCCCAGCATGTTGGTGGGTGTAGGGACAAGTGACTGTTGACAGTACATGGGTGATCAGTTTGTTGTGTGGAGGGACGAGTGTCTGTTCTGACTGCGATTGAGTGCACAGTGGGTTGGTGGGTGTAGGGAACAGCGTAAGTTGACAGTGCTTGAGTGCTCAGCGTGTTGGTGGGTGTAGGGACCAGCGACTGTTGACAATGGTTGAGTGTTCAGTGTGTTGGGTGGAGGGTCTAGAGTCTGTTGTGATTGTGCTTGAGTGCACAGTGGGTTGGTGTGTGTAGGGACCATCGTCTGTTGACAGAGCAGGAGATCTCAGTGTGCCGGGTGTAGGGCCCAGCATCTGTTTACAGTGCTTGAGTGCTCAGTGTGTTGGTGGGTGTAGGGACCAGCGACTGTTGACAGTACATTGGTGTTCAGTGTGCTGGGTGTAGGGACCAGCATCTGTTGACAGTGCTTGAGTGCTCAGCATGTTGGTGGGTGTAGGGACCAGCATCTGTTGACAGTGCATGAGTGCTCAGTGTGCTGGGTGTAGGGACCAGCGTCTGTTGACAGCGCTTGAGTACTCAGTGTGTTGGTGGGTGTAGAGACCAGCGACTATTGTCAGTGCATGAGCGCTCAGTGTGTTGGGTGGAGGGAATAGCGTCTGTTCTGATTGTGCTTGAGTGCTCAGTATGTTGGGTTTAGGGACCAGCGACTGTTGACAGTTGACTGTTGACTGTTGACAGTTCTTGAGTGTTCAGCATGTTGGTGGGTGTAGGGACCAGCGTCTGTTGACACTGCTTTAGTGCTCAGTATGTTGGGTGTAGGGACCAGTGACTGTTGACAGTGCTTGAGTGCTCAGTGTGTTGGGTGGAGTGACCAGCGTCTATTCTGATTTTGCTTGAGTGCACAGTGCATTGCTGGGTGTAGGGACCAGCGTCTGTTGACACTGCTTTAGTGCTCAGTATGTTGGGTGTAGGGACCAGTGACTGTTGACAGTGCTTGAGTGCTCAGTGTGTTGGGTGTAGGGAACAGCATCTGTTGACAGTGCATGGGTGCTCAGTGTGTTGGGTGGAGTGACCAGCGTCTATTCTGATTTTGATTGAGTGTACAGTGCGTTGCTGGGTGTAGGGACCAGCGTCTGTTGACACTGCTTTAGTGATCAGTATGTTGGGTGTAGGGACCAGCGTCTGTTGACACTGCTTTAGTGCTCAGTATGTTGGGTATAGGGACCAGCGACTGTTGACAGTGCTTGAGTGCTCAGCGTGTTGGTGGGTGTAGAGACCAGCGACAGTTGACAGTGCTTGAGGGCTCAGTGTATTGGTGGGAGTAGGGACCAGCGTCTGTTGACACAGCTTTAGTGCTCAGTATGTTGGGTGTAAGGACCAGTGACTGTTCACAGTGCTTGTGTGCTCAGTGTGTTGGTGGGTGTAGGGAATGGTGTCTGTTGATAGTGCATCACTGCTCAGTGTGTTGGGTGTAGGGACCAGCGAGCATTGACAGTGCATGAGTGCTCAATTGTTTGGTACAGGTACCTGCGACTGTTGGCTGTTCATGAGTGCACTGTATGTTGGTGGGTGTAGGGACCAGCGTCTGTTGACAGTGCTTGAGTGCTCAGTGTGCTGTGTGTAGGGACCAGCATCTGTTGAGAGTGCTTGAGTGCTCAGTATGTTGGGTGTAGGGCCCAGCGTCTGTTGACAGTGCGTGTGTGCTCATTGTGTTGGGTAGAGGGACCAGCGTCTGTTCTGACTGTGCTTTGTGCACAGTGCATTGGTGGGTGTGGAGACCAGCGTCTGTTGAGAGTGCCTGAGAGCTCAGTGTGCTGGTTGTAGGGACCAGCGTCTGTTGAGAGTGCCTGAGAGCTCAGTGTGCTGGTTGTAGGGACCAGCGTCTGTTGATAGTGCTTGAGGGCTCAGTGTATTTGTGTGTGTAGGGACCAGCGACAGTTGACAGTGCTTGAGTGCTCAGTGTATTGGTGGGAGTAGGGACCAGCGTCTGTTGACACTGCTTTAGTGGTCAGTATGTTGGGCATAGGGACCAGCGACTGTTGACAGTGCTTGAGTGCTCATTGTGTTTTGTGTAGGATCCAGCGACTGTTGACAGTTCATGAGTGCTCAGCGTGTTTGTGGGTTTAGGGACAGCGACTGTTGACAGTGGTTGTGTGGTCAGTGTGTTGGTGGGTGTAAGGAACAGCGTCTGTTGACAGTGCATCACTGCTCAGTGTGTTGATTGTAGGGACCAGCGTCTGTTCTAATTGTGCTTTGTGCACAGTGTGTTGGTGGGTGTAGGGACCATCGTCTGTTGACAGTACTTGAGTGCTCAGTGTGTTGGTGGGTGGAGGTACCAGCAACTGTTGACAGTGCTTGAGTGCTCAGTGTGTTTGGTGTAGGAACCAGCGCCTGTTGACAGTGCTTGAGTGCTCAGCGTGTTGGTGGGTGTAGGGACCAGCGACTGTTGACAGTGCTTGAGCGTTCTGTGTGTTCGTGGGTGGAGGGACCAGCGTCTGTTGACAGTGCCTGAAAGCTCAGTATGTTGGGTGCAGGATCAGCATCTGTTTACAGTGCATGAGTGCTCAGTGTATTGGGTGTTGGGACCAGCGTCTGTTCATATTTTGCTTGAGTGCACAGTGTGTTGGTGGTTGGAGGGACTATCGTCTGTTGACAGTGCTTGAGTGCTCAGTGTGTTGATGGGTGGAGGGACCAGCGAATGTTGATAGTGCTTGAGTGCTCAGTAAGTTGGTGGGTGTAGGGACCAGCGTCTGTTGATAGTTCATGAGTGCGCAGTGTGTTGGTGGGTGTAGTGACCAGCGTCTGTTGACAGTTCTTGAGTGCTCAGTGTGTTGGGTGTAGGGAACAGCGTCTGTTGACAGTGCTTGAGTACTCAACGTGTTGTTGGGTGTAAGGACCAGCGACTGTTGACAATGCTTGAGTGCTCAGTGTGTTTGGTGAAGGGACCAGTGTCTGTTCTTATTGTGCTTGAGTGCTCAGTGAGTTGGTGGGTGTAGAAACCAGCATCTGTTGACAGTGCTTGAGTGTTCAGTATGCTGGTGGGTGTGGGGACCAGGTTCTGTTGACAGTGCTTGAGTGCTCAGAGCGTTAGGTGTAGGGAACAGCGTCTGTTGATAGTGCATGGGTGCTAAGTGTGTTGGGTGGAGTGACCAGCGTCTGTTCATACTTTGCTTGAGTGCACAGTGGGTTGCTGCGTGTAGGGACCAACGTCTGTTGACAGTGCTTGAGTGCACAGTGGATTGCTGCATGTAGGGACCAACATCTGTTGACAGTGCTTGAGTGCTCAGTATGTTGGGTGTAGGGATCAGCGACTGTTGACAGTGCCTGAGGGTGCAGTGTGTTGGTGGGTGTAGGGACCAACATCTGTTGACAGTGTATGAGTGCTCAGTGTGTTTGGTGTAGGGACCAGCGTCTGTTGACAGTGCTTGAGCGCTCAGTGTGCTGGGTGTAGGGACCAGTGACTGTTGACAGTACTTGAGTGCTCAGCGTGTTGGTGGGTGTAGGGACCAGCAACAGTTGATAGTGCTTGAGGGCTCAGTGTATTGGTGGGAGTAGGGACCAGCGTCTGTTGACACAGCTTTAGTGCTCAGTATGTTGGGTGTAAGGACCAGTGACTGTTCATAGTGCTTGTGTGCTCAGTGTGTTGGTGGGTGTAGGGAACGGTGTCTGTTGATAGTGCATCACTGCTCAGTGTGTTGGGTGTAGGGACCAGCGAGCATTGACAGTGCATGAGTGCTCAATGGTTTGGTACAGGTACCTGCGACTGTTGGCTGTTCATGAGTGCACTGTATGTTGGTGGGTGTAGGGACCAGCGTCTGTTGACAGTGCTTGAGTGCTCAGTGTGCAGTGTGTAGGGACCAGCGTCTGTTGACAGTGCTTGAGTGCTCAGTATGTTGGGTGTAGGGCCCAGCGTCTGTTGACAGTGCGTGTGTGCTCATTGTGTTGGGTAGAGGGACCAGCGTCTGTTCTGACTGTGCTTTGTGCACAGTGTATTGGTGGGTGTGGAGACCAGCGTCTGTTGAGAGTGCCTGAGAGCTCAGTGTGCTGGTTGTAGGGACCAGCGTCTGTTGATAGTGCTTGAGGGCTCAGTGTATTTGTGGGTGTAGGGACCAGCGTCTGTTGACAGTGTATGAGTGCTCAGTGTGTTTGGTTTAGGGACCAGCGTCTGTTGACAGTGCTTGAGTGCTCAGTGTGTTTGGTGTAGGGACAAGTGGCTGTTGACCATGATTGAGCGCTGAGTGTGTTGGGTGTAGGGACCAGCAACTGTTGACAGTTCATGGGTCCTCAGCATGTTGGTGGGTGCAGGGAGCAGCGACTGTTGACAGTTCATGAGTGCATAGTGTTTTGGTGTGTGCAGGGACCAGCACCTGTTGACAGTGCTTGACTGTTCAGCGTTTTGGGTGTAGGGACAAGTGGCTGTTGACTGTGCTTGAGTGCTGAGTGTGTTGGGTGTAGGGACCAGCAACTGTTGACAGTTCATGGGTTCTCAGCGTGTTGGTGGGTGCAGGGAGCAGTGACTGTTGACAGTTCATGAGTGCACAGTGTGTTGGTGGGTGTAGGGACCAGCACCCGTTGACAGTGCTTGAGTGTTCAGCGTGTTGGTAGGTGTAGGGACCAGTGACAGTTGACAGTGCTTGAGGGCTCAGTGTATTGGTGGGAGTAGGGACCAGCGTCTGTTGACACAGCTTTAGTGCTCAGTGTGTTGGGTGTAGGGACCAGTGACTGTTGACAGTGCTTGACTGCTCACTGTGTTTTGTGTAGGAACCAGCGACTGTTGACAGCTCATGAGTGCTCAGCGTGTTTGTGGGTGTAGGGAGCAGCGACTGTTGACAGTGCTTGACTGCTCACCGTGTTTTGTGTAGGAACCAGCGACTGATGACAGCTCATGAGTGCTCAGCGTGTTTGTGGGTGTAGGGAGCAGCGACTGCTGACAGTTCTTGTGTGTTCAGTGTGCTGGGTGTAGGGACCAGTGACTGTTGACAGTGCTTGAGTGTTCAGCGTGTTGGTGGGTGTAGGGACCAGCGAGAGTTGACGCGCTGGAGGGCTCAGTGTATTGGTGGGAGTACGGACCAGCGTCTGTTGACACTGCTTTAGTGCTCAGTATGTTGGGTGTAGGGACCAGCGACTGCTGACAGTGCTTGAGTGCTCAGTATGTTGGGTGTAGGGACCAGTGACTGTTGACAGTGCTTGAGGGCACAGTGTGTTGGTGGGTGTAGGGACCAGCATCTGTTGACAGTGCATGTGTGCTCAGTGTGTTGGGTAGAGGGACCAGCGTCTGTTCTGATTGTGCTTTGTGCACAGTGCTTTGGTGGGTGTAGGGACCAGCGTCTGTTGAGAGTTCCTGAGTGCTCAGTGTGCTGGGTGCAGGGACCAGCGTCTGTTGATAGTTCTTGTGGGCTTAGTGTATTCATGGGTGTAGGGACCAATGTCTGTTGACAGTGTATGAGTGCTCAGTGTGTTTGTTGTAGGAAACAGCGTCTGTTGACAGTTCTTGAGTGCTCAGTGTGTTGGGTGTAGGGAACAGCGTCTGTTGACAGTGCTTGAGTGCTCAACGTGTTGTTGGGTGTAAGGACCAGCGACTGTTGACAATGCTTGAGTGCTCAGTGTGTTGAGTGAAGGGACCAGCGTCTGTTCTTATTGTGATTGAGTGCACAGTGAGTTGGTGGGTGTAGAAACCAGCCTCTGCTGACAGTGCTTGAGTGTTCAGTGTGCTGGTGGATGTGGGGACCAGGTTCTGTTGACAGTGCTTGAGTGCTCAGTGCATTAGGTGTAGGGAACAGCGTCTGTTGATAGTGCATGGGTGCTAAGTGTGTTGGGTGGAGTGACCAGCGTCTGTTCATACTTTGCTTGAGTGCACAGTGGGTTGCTGCGTGTAGGGACCAACGTCTGTTGACAGTGCTTGAGTGCACAGTGGGTTGCTGCATGTAGGGACCAATGTCTGTTGACAGTGCTTGAGTGCTCAGTATGTTGGGTGTAGGGATCAGCGACTGTTGACGGTGCCTGAGGGTGCAGTGTGTTGGTGGGTGTAGGGACCAGCATCTGTTGACAGTGTATGAGTGCTCAGTGTGTTTGGTGTAGCGACCAGCGTCTGTTGACAGTGCTTGAGTGGTCAGTGTGTTGGTGGGTGTAGGGACCAGCGTCTGTTGACAATGCTTGAGTGTTCAGCGTGTTGGTGGGTGGAGGGACCAGCGACAGTTGACAGTGCTTGAGGGCTCAGTGTATTGGTGGGAGTAGGGACCAGCGTCTGTTGACACAGCTTTAGTGCTCAGTACGTTGGGTGTAAGGACCAGTGACTGTTCACTGTGCTTGTGTGCTCAATGTGTTGGTGGGTGTAGGGAACGGCGTCTGTTGATAGTGCATCACTGCTCAGTGTGTTGGGTGTAGGGACCAGCGAGCATTGACAGTGCATGAGTGCTGAATGGTTTGGTACAGGTACCTGCGACTGTTGGCTGTTCATGAGTGCACTGTATGTTGGTGGGTGTATGGACCAGCGTCTGTTAACAGTGCTTGAGTGCTCAGTGTGCAGTGTGTAGGGACCAGCATCTGTTGACAGTGCTTGAGTGCTCAGTATGTTGGGTGTAGGGCCCAGCGTCCGTTGATAGTGCGTGTGTGCTCATTGTGTTGGGTAGAGGGACCAGCGTCTGTTCTGACTGTGCTTTGTGCACAGTGCATTGGTGGGTGTGGAGACCAGCGTCTGCTGAGAGTGCCTGAGAGCTCAGTGTGCTGGTTGTAGGGACCAGCGTCTGTTGATAGTGCTTGAGGGCTCAGTGTATTTGTGGGTGTAGGGACCAGCGTCTGTTGACAGTGCTTGAGTGCTCAGTGTGTTTGGTGTAGGGACAAGTGGCTGTTGACCATGATTGAGCGCTGAGTGTGTTGGGTGTAGGGACCAGCAACTGTTGACAATTCATGGGTTCTCAGCGTGTTGGTGGGTGCAGTGAGCAGTGACTGTTGACAGTTCATGAGTGCACAGTGTGTTGGTGTGTGTAGGGACCAGCACCCGTTGACAGTGCTTGAGTGTTCAGCGTGTTGGTGGGTGTAGGGACCAGCGAGAGTTGACAGTGCTTGAGGGCTCAGTGTATTGGTGGGAGTAGGGACCAGCGTCTGTTGACACTGCTTTAGTGCTCAGTATGTTTGGTGTAGGGACCAGTGACTGTTGACAGTGCTCAGCGTGTTTGTGAGTGTAGGGACTAGCGACTGTTGACAGTGCTTGAGTGCTCAGTATGTTGGGTGTAGGGACCAGTGACTGTTGACAGTGCTTGAGGGCACAGTGTGTTGGTGGGTGTAGGGACCAGCATCTGTTGACAGTACGTGTGTGCTCAGTGTGTTGGGTAGAGGGACCAGCGTCTTTTCTGATTGTGCTTTGTGCACAGTGCTCTGGTGGGTGTAGGGACCAGCGTCTGTTGAGAGTTCCTGAGTGCTCAGTGTGCTGGGTGTAGGGACCAGCGTCTGTTGATAGTTCTTGTGGGCTTAGTGTATTCATGGGTGTAGGGACCAATGTCTGTTGACAGTGTATGAGTGCTCAGTGTGTTTGGTGTAGGGACCAGCGTCTGTTGACAGTGTATGAGTTCTCAGTGTGTTTGGTGTAGGGACCAGCGTCTGTTGACAGTGCTTGAGTGCTCAGCGTGTTGGTGGGTGTAGGGATCAGCGACTGTTGACAGTGCATGAATGCTCAGTGTGTTGGGTGGAGGGAATAGCGTCTGTTCTGATTGTTCTTGAGTGCTCAGCATGTTGGTGGGTGTAGGAACCAGCACCTGTTGACAGTGCTTGAGTGTTCAGCATGTTGGTGGGTGTAGGGACCAGCGACAGTTGACAGTGTTTGAGGGCTCAGTGTATTGGTGGGAGTAGGGACCAGCGTCTGTTGACACTGCTGTAGTGCTCAGTTTGTTGGGTGTAGGGACCAGCGACTGTTGACAGTGCTTGAGTGTTCAGCGTGTTGGTGGGTGTAGGGACCAGCGACAGTTGACAGTGCTTGAGGGCTCAGTGTATTGGTGGGAGTAGGGACCAGCGTCTGTTGACACTGCTGTAGTGCTCAGTTTGTTGGGTGTAGGGACCAGCGACTGTCGACAGTTGACAGTTGACTGTTGACTGTTGACAGTTCTTGAGTGTTCAGTGTATTGGTGGGAGTAGGGACCAGCGTCTGTTGACACTGCTTTAGTGTTCAGTATGTTGGGTGTAGGGACCAGCGACTGTTGACAGTGCTTGAGCGCTCAGTGTGCTGGGTGTAGGGATTAGTGACTGTTGACAGTGCATGAGTGCTCAGTGTGTTAGTGGGTGTAGGGCCCAGCATCTGTTGACAGTGCTTGAGTGTTCAGCATGTTGGTGGGTGTAGGGACCAGCGACAGTTGACAGTGCTTGAGGGCTCAGTGTATTGGTGGGAGTAGGGACCAGCGTCTGTTGACACTGCTGTAGTGCTCAGTTTGTTGGGTGTAGGGACCAGCGACTGTTGACAGTGCTTGAGTGCTCACTGTGTTTTGTGTGGGAACCAGCGACTGTTGACAGTTCATGAGTACTCAGCGTTTTTGTGGGTGTAGGGACCAGCGACTGTTGACAGTGCTTGTCTGCTCAGTGTGTTGGTGGGTGTAGGGAACAGCGTCTGTTGACAGTGCATCACTGCTCAGTGTGCTGGGTGTACGGACCAGCGAGTATTGACAGTGCATTAGTGCTCAGTGTGTTTGGTGCAGGAACCTGCAACTGTTGGCTGTTCATGAGTGCACTGTGTGTTGGTGGGTGTAGGGACCAGCGTCTGTTGACAGTGCTTGAGTGCTCAGTGTGTTGGGAGTAGGGAACAGCGTCTGTTGACAGTGCATGGGTGCTCAGTGTGTTTGGTGGAGTGACCAGCGTCTATTCTGATTTTGCTTGAGTGCACAGTGGGTTGCTGGGCGTAGGGCCCAGCATCTGTTGACAGTGCATGAGTGCTCAGCGTGTTGGTGGGTGTAGGGACCAGCGACTGTTGACAATGGTTGAGTGTTCAGTGTGTTGGGTGGAGGGTCTAGAGTCTGTTGTGATTGTGCTTGAGTGCACAGTGGGTTGGTGTGTGTAGGGACCATCGTCTGTTGACAGAGCACGAGATCTCAGTGTGCCGGGTGTAGGGCCCAACATCTGTTTACAGTGCTTGAGTGCTCAGCGTGTTGGTGGGTGTAGGGACCAGCGACTGTTGACAGTACATTGGTGTTCAGTGTGCTGGGTGTAGGGACCAGCATCTGTTGACAGTGCTTGAGTGCTCAGCATGTTGGTGGGTGTAGGGACCAGTGACAGTTGACAGTGCTTGAGGGCTCAGTGTATTGGTGGGAGTAGGGACCAGCGTCTGTTTACACTGCTTCAGGGCTCAGTGTGTTGGGTGTAGGGACCAGTGACTGTTGACAGTGCTTGACTGCTCACTGTGTTTTGTGTAGGAACCAGCGACTGTTGACAGTTCATGAGTGCTCAGCGTGTTTGTGGGTGTAGGGAGCAGTGACTGCTGACAGTTCTTGTGTGCTCAGTGTGTTGGGTGTAGGGACCAGTGACTGTTGACAGTGCTTGAGTGTTCAGCGTGTTGGTGGGTGTAGGGACCAGCGAGAGTTGACAGCGCTGGAGGGCTCAGTGTATTGGTGGGAGTATGGACCAGCGTCTGTTGACACTGCTTTAGTGCTCAGTATGTTTGGTGTAGGGACCAGTGACTGTTGATAGTGCTTGAGTGCTCATTGTGTTTTGTGTAGGAACCAGCGACTGTTGATAGTTCATGAGTGCTCAGCGCGTTTGTGGGTTTAGGGACCAGTGACCGTTGACAGTGCTTGTGTGCTCAGCGTGTTTGTGGGTGTAGGGACTAGCGACTGTTGACAGTGCTTGAGTGCTCAGTATGTTGGGTGTAGGGACCAGTGACTGTTGACAGTGCTTGAGGGCACAGTGTGTTGGTGGGTGTAGGGACCAGCATCTGTTGACAGTGCGTGTGTGCTCAGTGTGCTGGGTAGAGGGACCAGCGTCTGTTCTGATTGTGCTTTGTGCACAGTGCTTTGGTGGATGTAGGGACCAGCGTCTGTTGAGAGTTCCTGAGTGCTCAGTGTGCTGGGTGTAGGGACCAGCGTCTGTTGATAGTTCTTGTTGGCTTAGTGTATTCATGGGTGTAGGGACCAATGTCTGTTGACAGTGTATGAGTGCTCAGTGTGTTTGGTGTAGGGACCAGCGTCTGTTGACAGTGTATGAGTTCTCAGTGTGTTTGGTGTGGGGACCAGCATCTGTTGACAGTGCTTGAGTGCTCAGCGTGTTGGGTGGAGGGAATAGCGTGTGTTCTGATTGTCCTTGAGTGCTCAGCATGTTGGTGGGTGTAGGGACCAGCACCTGTTGACAGTGCTTGAGTGTTCAGCATGTTGGTGGGTGTAGGGACCAGCGACAGTTGACAGTGTTTGAGGGCTCAGTGTATTGGTGGGAGTAGGGACCAGCGTCTGTTGACACTGCTGTAGTGCTCAGTTTGTTGGGTGTAGGGACCAGCGACTGTTGACAGTGCTTGAGTGTTCAGCGTGTTGGTGGGTGTAGGGACCAGCGACAGTTGACAGTGCTTGAGGGCTCAGTGTATTGGTGGGCGTAGGGACCAGCGTCTGTTGACACTGCTGTAGTGCTCAGTTTGTTGGGTGTAGGGACCAGCGACTGTTGACAGTGCTTGAGTGCTCACTGTGTTTTGTGTGGGAACCAGCGACTGTTGACAGTTCATGAGTACTCAGCGTTTTTGTGGGTGTAGGGACCAGCGACTGTTGACAGTGCTTGTCTGCTCAGTGTGTTGGTGGGTGTAGGGAACAGCGTCTGTTGACAGTGCATCACTGCTCAGTGTGCTGGGTGTACGGACCAGCGAGTATTGACAGTGCATCACTGCTCAGTGTGCTGGGTGTACGGACCAGCGAGTATTGACAGTGCATTAGTGCTCAGTGTGTTTGGTGCAGGAACCTGCAACTGTTGGCTGTTCATGAGTGCACTGTGTGTTGGTGGGTGTAGGGACCAGCGTCTGTTGACAGTGCTTGAGTGCTCAGTGTGTTGGGTGTAGGGAACAGCGTCTGTTGACAGTGCATGGGTGCTCAGTGTGTTTGGTGGAGTGACCAGCGTCTATTCTGATTTTGCTTGAGTGCACAGTGGGTTGCTGGGCGTAGGGCCCAGCATCTGTTGACAGTGCATGAGTGCTCAGTGTGTTAGTGGGTGTAGGGCCCAGCATCTGTTTACAGTGCTTGAGTGCTCAGCGTGTTGGTGGGTGTAGGGACCAGCGACTGTTGACAGTGCATTGGTGCTCAGTGTGCTGGGTGTAGGGACCAGCGTCTGTTGACAGTGCTTGAGTGCTCAGCGTGTTGGTGGGTGTAGGGACCAGCATCTGTTGACAGTGCATGAGTGCTCAGTGTGCTGGGTGTAGGGAACAGCGTCTGTTCAGACTGTGTTTGAATACACAGTGTGTTGGTGGTTGTGGGGACCATCATCTGTTGACAGTGCATGAGTGCTCAGTGTGTTTGCGTGTGTAGGGACCAGCGCCTTGTGACAGTGCTTGAGTGTTCAGCATGTTGGTGGGTGTAGTGACCAGCGACTGTTGACAATGCTTGAGTGCTCAGTGTGCTGTGTGTAGGGACCATCGTCTATTGACAGTGTAGGAGTGCTCAGTGTGTTTGCTGGTGTAGGGACCAGCGCCTTTTGATGGTGCTTGAGTGCCCAGCATGTTGGTGGGTGTAGGGACAAGTGACTGTTGACAGTACATAGGTGATCAGTTTGTTGTGTGGAGGGACGAGTGTCTGTTCTGACTGCGATTGAGTGCACAGTGGGTTGGTGGGTGTAGGGAACAGCGTAAGTTGACAGTGCTTGAGTGCTCAGCGTGTTGGTGGGTGTAGGGACCAGCGACTGTTGACAATGGTTGAGTGTTCAGTGTGTTGGGTGGAGGGTCTAGAGTCTGTTGTGATTGTGCTTGAGTGCACAGTGGGTTGGTGTGTGTAGGGACCATCGTCTGTTGACAGAGCAGGAGATCTCAGTGTGCCGGGTGTAGGGCCCAGCATCTGTTTACAGTGCTTGAGTGCTCAGCGTGTTGGTGGGTGTAGGGACCAGCGACTGTTGACAGTACATTGTTGTTCAGTGTGCTGGGTGTAGGGACCAGCATCTGTTGACAGTGCTTGAGTGCTCAGCATGTTGGTGGGTGTAGGGACCAGCATCTGTTGACAGTGCATGAGTGCTCAGTGTGCTGGGTGTAGGGACCAGCATCTGTTGACAGCGCTTGAGTACTCAGTGTGTTGGTGGGTGTTGAGACCAGCGACTATTGTCAGTGCATGAGCGCTCAGTGTGTTGGGTGGAGGGAATAGCGTCTGTTCTGATTGTGCTTGAGTGCTCAGCATGTTGGGTTTAGGGACCAGCGACTGTTGACAGTTGACTGTTGACTGTTGACAGTTCTTGAGTGTTCAGCATGTTGGTGGGTGTAGGGACCAGCGTCTGTTGACACTGCTTTAGTGCTCAGTATGTTGGGTGTAGGGACCAGTGACTGTTGACAGTGCTTGAGTGCTCAGTGTGTTGGGTGGAGTGACCAGCGTCTATTCTGATTTTGCTTGAGTGCACAGTGCATTGCTGGGTGTAGGGACCAGCGTCTGTTGACACTGCTTTAGTGCTCAGTATGTTGGGTGTAGGGACCAGTGACTGTTGACAGTGCTTGAGTGCTCAGTGTGTTGGGTGTAGGGAACAGCATCTGTTGACAGTGCATGGGTGCTCAGTGTGTTGGGTGGAGTGACCAGCGTCTATTCTGATTTTGATTGAGTGCACAGTGCGTTGCTGGGTGTAGGGACCAGCGTCTGTTGACACTGCTTTAGTGATCAGTATGTTGGGTGTAGGGACCAGCGTCTGTTGACACTGCTTTAATGCTCAGTATGTTGGGTATAGGGACCAGCGACTGTTGACAGTGCTTGAGTGCTCAGCGTGTTGGTGGGTGTAGAGACCAGCGACAGTTGACAGTGCTTGAGGGCTCAGTGTATTGGTGGGAGTAGGGACCAGCGTCTGTTGACACAGCTTTAGTGCTCAGTATGTTGGGTGTAAGGACCAGTGACTGTTCACAGTGCTTGTGTGCTCAGTGTGTTGGTGGGTGTAGGGAATGGTGTCTGTTGATAGTGCATCACTGCTCAGTGTGTTGGGTGTAGGGACCAGCGAGCATTGACAGTGCATGAGTGCTCAATGGTTTGGTACAGGTACCTGCGACTGTTGGCTGTTCATGAGTGCACTGTATGTTGGTGGGTGTAGGGACCAGCGTCTGTTGACAGTGCTTGAGTGCTCAGTGTGCTGTGTGTAGGGACCAGCGTCTGTTGAGAGTGCTTGAGTGCTCAGTATGTTGGGTGTAGGGCCCAGCGTCTGTTGACAGTGCGTGTGTGCTCATTGTGTTGGGTAGAGGGACCAGCGTCTGTTCTGACTGTGCTTTGTGCACAGTGCATTGGTGGGTGTGGAGACCAGCGTCTGTTGAGAGTGCCTGAGAGCTCAGTGTGCTGGTTGTAGGGACCAGCGTCTGTTGAGAGTGCCTGAGAGCTCAGTGTGCTGGTTGTAGGGACCAGCGTCTGTTGATAGTGCTTGAGGGCTCAGTGTATTTGTGTGTGTAGGGACCAGCGACAGTTGACAGTGCTTGAGTGCTCAGTGTATTGGTGGGAGTAGGGACCAGCGTCTGTTGACATTGCTTTAGTGGTCAGTATGTTGGGTATAGGGACCAGCGACTGTTGACAGTGCTTGAGTGCTCATTGTGTTTTGTGTAGGATCCAGCGACTGTTGACAGTTCATGAGTGCTCAGCGTGTTTGTGGGTTTAGGGACCAGCGACTGTTGACAGTGGTTGTGTGGTCAGTGTGTTGGTGGGTGTAGGGAACAGCGTCTGTTGACAGTGCATCACTGCTCAGTGTGTTGATTGTAGGGACCAGCGTCTGTTCTAATTGTGCTTTGTGCACAGTGTGTTGGTGGGTGTAGGGACCATCGTCTGTTGACAGTACTTGAGTGCTCAGTGTGTTGGTGGGTGGAGGTACCAGCAACTGTTGACAGTGCTTGAGTGCTCAGTGTGTTTGGTGTAGGGACCAGCGCCTGTTGACAGTGCTTGAGTGCTCAGCGTGTTGGTGGGTGTAGGGACCAGCGACTGTTGACAGTGCTTGAGCGTTCTGTGTGTTCGTGGGTGGAGGGGCCAGCGTCTGTTGACAGTGCCTGAATGCTCAGTATGTTGGGTGTAGGATCAGCATCTGTTTACAGTGCATGAGTGCTCAGTGTATTGGGTGTTGGGACCAGCGTCTGTTCATATTTTGCTTGAGTGCACAGTGTGTTGGTGGTTGGAGGGACTATCGTCTGTTGACAGTGCTTGAGTACTCAGTGTGTTGATGGGTGGAGGGACCAGCGAATGTTGATAGTGCTTGAGTGCTCAGTAAGTTGGTGGGTGTAGGGACCAGCGTCTGTTGATAGTTCATGAGTGCGCAGTGTGTTGGTGGGTGTAGTGACCAGCGTCTGTTGACAGTTCTTGAGTGCTCAGTGTGTTGGGTGTAGGGAACAGCGTCTGTTGACAGTGCTTGAGTACTCAACTTGTTGTTGGGTGTAAGGACCAGCGACTGTTGACAATGCTTGAGTGCTCAGTGTGTTTGGTGAAGGGACCAGCGTCTGTTCTTATTGTGCTTGAGTGCACAGTGAGTTGGTGGGTGTAGAAACCAGCATCTGTTGACAGTGCTTGAGTGTTCAGTGTGCTGGTGGGTGTGGGGACCAGGTTCTGTTGACAGTGCTTGAGTGCTCAGAGCGTTAGGTGTAGGGAACAGCGTCTGTTGATAGTGCATGGGTGCTAAGTGTGTTGGGTGGAGTGACCAGCGTCTGTTCATACTTTGCTTGAGTGCACAGTGGGTTGCTGCGTGTAGGGACCAACGTCTGTTGACAGTGCTTGAGTGCACAGTGGATTGCTGCATGTAGGGACCAACATCTGTTGACAGTGCTTGAGTGCTCAGTATGTTGGGTGTAGGGATCAGCGACTGTTGACAGTGCCTGAGGGTGCAGTGTGTTGGTGGGTGTAGGGACCAGCATCTGTTGAGAGTGTATGAGTGCTCAGTGTGTTTGGTGTAGGGACCAGCGTCTGTTGACAGTGCTTGAGTGGTCAGTGTGTTGGTGGGTGTAGGGACCAGCGTCTGTTGACAATGCTTGAGTGTTCAGCGTGTTGGTGGGTGGAGGGACCAGCGACAGTTGACAGCGCTGGAGGGCTCAGTGTATTGGTGGGAGTAGGGACCAGCGTCTGTTGACACAGCTTTAGTGCTCAGTATGTTGGGTGTAAGGACCAGTGACTGTTCACAGTGCTTGTGTGCTCAGTGTGTTGGTGGGTGTAGGGAATGGTGTCTGTTGATAGTGCATCACTGCTCAGTGTGTTGGGTGTAGGGACCAGCGAGCATTGACAGTGCATGAGTGCTCAATTGTTTGGTACAGGTACCTGCGACTGTTGGCTGTTCATGAGTGCACTGTATGTTGGTGGGTGTAGGGACCAGCGTCTGTTGACAGTGCTTGAGTGCTCAGTGTGCTGTGTGTAGGGACCAGCGTCTGTTGAGAGTGCTTGAGTGCTCAGTATGTTGGGTGTAGGGCCCAGCGTCTGTTGACAGTGCGTGTGTGCTCATTGTGTTGGGTAGAGGGACCAGCGTCTGTTCTGACTGTGCTTTGTGCACAGTGCATTGGTGGGTGTGGAGACCAGCGTCTGTTGAGAGTGCCTGAGAGCTCAGTGTGCTGGTTGTAGGGACCAGCGTCTGTTGAGAGTGCCTGAGAGCTCAGTGTGCTGGTTGTAGGGACCAGCGTCTGTTGATAGTGCTTGAGGGCTCAGTGTATTTGTGTGTGTAGGGACCAGCGACAGTTGATAGTGCTTGAGTGCTCAGTGTATTGGTGGGAGTAGGGACCAGCGTCTGTTGACACTGCTTTAGTGGTCAGTATGTTGGGTATAGGGACCAGCGACTGTTGACAGTGCTTGAGTGCTCATTGTGTTTTGTGTAGGATCCAGCGACTGTTGACAGTTCATGAGTGCTCAGCGTGTTTGTGGGTTTAGGGACCAGCGACTGTTGACAGTGGTTGTGTGGTCAGTGTGTTGGTGGGTGTAGGGAACAGCGTCTGTTGACAGTGCATCACTGCTCAGTGTGTTGATTGTAGGGACCAGCGTCTGTTCTAATTGTGCTTTGTGCACAGTGTGTTGGTGGGTGTAGGGACCATCGTCTGTTGACAGTACTTGAGTGCTCAGTGTGTTGGTGGGTGGAGGTACCAGCAACTGTTGACAGTGCTTGAGTGCTCAGTGTGTTTGGTGTAGGGACCAGCGCCTGTTGACAGTGCTTGAGTGCTCAGCGTGTTGGTGGGTGTAGGGACCAGCGACTGTTGACAGTGCTTGAGCGTTCTGTGTGTTCGTGGGTGGAGGGACCAGCGTCTGTTGACAGTGCCTGAATGCTCAGTATGTTGGGTGTAGGATCAGCATCTGTTTACAGTGCATGAGTGCTCAGTGTATTGGGTGTTGGGACCAGCGTCTGTTCATATTTTGCTTGAGTGCACAGTGTGTTGGTGGTTGGAGGGACTATCGTCTGTTGACAGTGCTTGAGTGCTCAGTGTGTTGATGGGTGGAGGGACCAGCGAATGTTGATAGTGCTTGAGTGCTCAGTAAGTTGGTGGGTGTAGGGACCAGCGTCTGTTGATAGTTCATGAGTGCGCAGTGTGTTGGTGGGTGTAGTGACCAGCGTCTGTTGACAGTTCTTGAGTGCTCAGTGTGTTGGGTGTAGGGAACAGCGTCTGTTGACAGTGCTTGATTACTCAACGTGTTGTTGGGTGTAAGGACCAGCGACTGTTGACAATGCTTGAGTGCTCAGTGTGTTTGGTGAAGGGACCAGCGTCTGTTCTTATTGTGCTTGAGTGCACAGTGAGTTGGTGGGTGTAGAAACCAGCATCTGTTGACAGTGCTTGAGTGTTCAGTGTGCTGGTGGGTGTGGGGACCAGGTTCTGTTGACAGTGCTTGAGTGCTCAGAGCGTTAGGTGTAGGGAACAGCGTCTGTTGATAGTGCATGGGTGCTAAGTGTGTTGGGTGGAGTGACCAGCGTCTGTTCATACTTAGCTTGAGTGCACAGTGGGTTGCTGCGTGTAGGGACCAACGTCTGTTGACAGTGCTTGAGTGCACAGTGGATTGCTGCATGTAGGGACCAACATCTGTTGACAGTGCTTGAGTGCTCAGTATGTTGGGTGTAGGGATCAGCGACTGTTGACAGTGCCTGAGGGTGCAGTGTGTTGGTGGGTGTAGGGACCAGCATCTGTTGACAGTGTATGAGTGCTCAGTGTGTTTGGTGTAGGGACCAGCGTCTGTTGACAGTGCTTGAGTGGTCAGTGTGTTGGTGGGTGTAGGGACCAGCGTCTGTTGACAATGCTTGAGTGTTCAGCGTGTTGGTGGGTGGAGGGACCAGCGACAGTTGACAGCGCTGGAGGGCTCAGTGTATTGGTGGGTGTAGGGACCAGCGTCTGTTGACACTGCTTCAGTGCTCAGTATGTTGGGTGCAGGGACCAGTGACTGTTGACAGTGCTTGAGTGCTCACTGTGTTTTGTGTAGGAACCAGCAACTGTTGACAGTTCATGAGTGCTCTGCGTGTTTGTGGGTGTAGGGACCAGCGATTGTTGACAGTGCTTGTATGCTCATTGTCTTGGTGGGTGTAGGGAACAGCGTCTGTTGACAGTGCATCACTGCTCAGTGTGTTGGGTGTAGGGACTAGTGAGTATTGACAGTGCATTAGTGGTCAGTGTGTTTGGTGCAGGTACCTGCGACTGTTGACTGTTCATGAGTGCACTGTGTGTTGGTGAGTGTAGCGACCAGTGTCTGTTGACAGTGCTTGAGCGCTCAGTGTGCTGGGTGTAGGGACCAGTGACTGTTGACAGTACTTGAGTGCTCAGCGTGTTGGTGGGTGTAGGGACCAGCAACAGTTGATAATGCTTGAGGGCTCAGTGTATTGGTGGGAGTAGGGACCAGCGTCTGTTGACACAGCTTTAGTGCTCAGTATGTTGGGTGTAAGGACCAGTGACTGTTCACAGTGCTTGTGTGCTCAGTGTGTTGGTGGGTGTAGGGAACGGTGTCTGTTGATAGTGCATCACTGCTCAGTGTGTTGGGTGTAGGGCCCAGCGAGCATTGACAGTGCATGAGTGCTCAATGGTTTGGTACAGGTACCTGCGACTGTTGGCTTTTCATGAGTGCACTGTATGTTGGTGGGTGTAGGGACCAGTGTCTGTTGACAGTGCTTGAGTGCTCAGTGTGCAGTGTGTAGGGACCAGCGTCTGTTGACAGTGCTTGAGTGCTCAGTATGTTGGGTGTAGGGCCCAGCGTCTGTTGACAGTGCGTGTGCTCATTGTGTTGGGTAGAGGGACCAGCGTCTGTTCTGACTGTGCTTTGTGCACAGTGCATTGGTGGGTGTGGAGACCAGCGTCTGTTGAGAGTGCCTGAGAGCTCAGTGTGCTGGTTGTAGGGACCAGCGTCTGTTGATAGTGTATGAGTGCCCAGTGTGTTTGGTTTAGGGACCAGCGTCTGTTGACAGTGCTTGAGTGCTCAGTGTGTTTGGTGTAGGGACAAGTGGCTGTTGACCATGATTGAGCGCTGAGTGTGTTGGGTGTAGGGACCAGCAACTGTTGACAGTTCATGGGTCCTCAGCATGTTGGTGGGTGCAGGGAGCAGTGACTGTTGACAGTTCATGAGTGCACAGTGTGTTGGTGGGTGTAGGGACCAGCACCCATTGACAGTGCTTGAGTGTTCAGCGTGTTGGTGGGTGTAGGGACCAGCGTCTGTTTACACTGCTTTAGTGCTCAGTGTGTTGGGTGTAGGGACCAGTGACTGTTGACAGTGCTTGACTGCTCACCGTGTTTTGTGTAGGAACCAGCGACTGTTGACAGCTCATGAGTGCTCAGCGTGTTTGTGGGTGTAGGGAGCAGCGACTGCTGACAGTTCTTGTGTGCTCAGTGTGCTGGGTGTAGGGACCAGTGACTGTTGACAGTGCTTGAGTGTTCAGCATGTTGGTGGGTGTAGGGACCAGCGAGAGTTGACAGCGCTGGAGGGCTCAGTGTATTGGTGGGATTATGGACCAGCGTCTGTTGACAGTGCTTTAGTGCTCAGTATGTTTGGTGTAGGGACCAGTGACTGTTGACAGTGCTTGAGTGCTCAGCGTGTTTGTGGGTGTCGGGACTAGCGACTGTGGACAGTGCTTGAGTGCTCAGTATGTTGGGTTTAGGGACCAGTGACTGTTGACAGTGCTTGAGTGCTCAGCGTGTTTGTGGGTGTCGGGACTAGCGACTGTGGACAGTGCTTGAGTGCTCAGTATGTTGGGTGTAGGGACCAGTGACTGTTGACAGTGCTTGAGGGCACTTGTGTTGGTGGGTGTAGGGACCAGCATCTGTTGACAGTGCGTGTGTGCTCAGTGTGTTGGGTAGAGGGACCAGCGTCTGTTCTGATTGTGCTTTGTGCACAGTGCTTTGGTGGGTGTAGGGACTAGTGTCTGTTGATAGTTCTTCTGGGCTTAGTGTATTCATGGGTGTAGGGACCAATGTCTGTTGACAGTGTATGAGTGCTCAGTGTGTTTGGTGTAGGGACCAGCGTCTGTTGACAGTGTATGAGTTCTCAGTGTGTTTGGTGTAGGGACCAGCGTCTGTTGACAGTGCTTGAGTGCTCAGCGTGTTGCTGGGTGTAGGGATCAGCGACTGTTGACAGTGCATGAGTGCTCAGTGTGTTGGGTGGAGGGAATAGCGTCTGTTCTGATTGTTCTTGTGTGCTCAGCATGTTGGTGGGTGTAGGGACCAGCACCCGTTGACAGTGCTTGAGTGTTCAGCGTGTTGGTGGGTGTAGGGACCAGCGACAGTTGACAGTGCTTGAGGGCTCAGTGTATTGGTGGGAGTAGGGACCAGCGTCTGTTGACACTGCTGTATTGCTCAGTTTGTTGGGTGTAGGGACCAGCGACTGTTGACAGTGCTTGAGTGTTCAGCGTGTTGGTGGGTGTAGGGACCAGCGACAGTTGACAGTGCTTGAGGGCTCAGTGTATTGGTGGGAGTAGGGACCAGCGTCTGTTGACACTGCTGTAGTGCTCAGTTTGTTGGGTGTAGGGACCAGCGACTGTTGACAGTGCTTGAGTGCTCACTGTGTTTTGTGTGGGAACCAGCGACTGTTGACAGTTCATGAGTACTCAGCGTTTTTGTGGGTGTAGGGACCAGCGACTGTTGACAGTGCTTGTCTGCTCAGTGTGTTGGTGGGTGTAGGGAACAGCGTCTGTTGACAGTGCATCACTGCTCAGTGTGCTGGGTGTACGGACCAGCGAGTATTGACAGTGCATTAGTGCTCAGTGTGTTTGGTGCAGGTACCTGCGACTGTTGGCTGTTCATGAGTGCACTGTGTGTTGAAGGGTGTAGGGAACAGCGTCTGTTGACAGTGCATGGGTGCTCAGTGTGTTTGGTGGAGTGACCAGCGTCTATTCTGATTTTGCTTGAGTGCACAGTGGGTTGCTGGGCGTAGGGCCCAGCATCTGTTGACAGTGCATGAGTGCTCAGTGTGTTAGTGGGTGTAGGGCCCGGCATCTGTTTACAGTTCTTGAGTGCTCAGCGTGTTGGTGGGTGTAGGGACCAGCGACTGTTGACAGTGCATTGGTGCTCAGTGTGCTGGGTGTAGGGACGAGCGTCTGTTGACAGTGCTTGAGTGCTCTGCGTGTTGGTGGGTGTAGGGACCATCATCTGTTGACAGTGCATGAGTGATCAGTGTGCTGGGTGTAGGGACCAGCGTCTGTTGACAGCGCTTGAGTGCTCAGTGTGTTGGTGGGTGTAGGGACCAGCGACTATTGTCAGTGCATTGGTGCTCTGTGTGTTGGGTGGAGGGAACAGCGTCTATTCAGACTGTGTTTGAGTACACAGTGTGTTGGTGGTTGTGGGGACCATCATCTGTTGACAGTGCATGAGTGCTCAGTGTGTTTGCGTGTGTAGGGACCAGCGCCTTGTGACAGTGCTTGAGTGTTCAGCATTTTGGTGGGTGTAGTGACCAGCGACTGTTGACAATGCTTGAGGGCTCAGTGTGTTGGTTGGAGGGAATAGCGTCTGTTCTGATTGTGCTTGAGTGCTCAGCATGTTGGGTTTAGGGACCAGCGACTGTTGACAGTTGACTGTTGACTGTTGACAGTTCTTGAGTGTTCAGCGTGTTGGTGGGTGTCGGGACCAGCGTCTGTTGACACTGCTTTAGTGCTCAGTATGTTGGGTGTAGGGACCAGTGACTGTTGACAGTGCTTGAGTGCTCAGTGCGTTGGGTGTAGGGAACAGCGTCTGTTGACAGTGCATGGGTGCTCAGTGTGTTGGGTGGAGTGACCAGCGTCTATTCTGATTTTGCTTGAGTGCACAGTGGGTTGCTGCGTGTAGGGACCAACGTCTGTTGACAGTGCTTGAGTGCACAGTGGATTGCTGCATGTAGGGACCAACATCTGTTGACAGTGCTTGAGTGCTCAGTATGTTGGGTGTAGGGATCAGCGACTGTTGACAGTGCCTGAGGGTGCAGTGTGTTGGTGGGTGTAGGGACCAGCATCTGTTGACAGTGTATGAGTGCTCAGTGTGTTTGGTGTAGGGACCAGCGTCTGTTGACAGTGCTTGAGTGGTCAGTGTGTTGGTGGGTGTAGGGACCAGCGTCTGTTGACAATGCTTGAGTGTTCAGCGTGTTGGTGGGTGGAGGGACCAGCGACAGTTGACAGCGCTGGAGGGCTCAGTGTATTGGTGGGTGTAGGGACCAGCGTCTGTTGACACTGCTTCAGTGCTCAGTATGTTGGGTGCAGGGACCAGTGACTGTTGACAGTGCTTGAGTGCTCACTGTGTTTTGTGTAGGAACCAGCAACTGTTGACAGTTCATGAGTGCTCTGCGTGTTTGTGGGTGTAGGGACCAGCGATTGTTGACAGTGCTTGTATGCTCATTGTCTTGGTGGGTGTAGGGAACAGCGTCTGTTGACAGTGCATCACTGCTCAGTGTGTTGGGTGTAGGGACTAGTGAGTATTGACAGTGCATTAGTGGTCAGTGTGTTTGGTGCAGGTACCTGCGACTGTTGACTGTTCATGAGTGCACTGTGTGTTGGTGAGTGTAGCGACCAGTGTCTGTTGACAGTGCTTGAGCGCTCAGTGTGCTGGGTGTAGGGACCAGTGACTGTTGACAGTACTTGAGTGCTCAGCGTGTTGGTGGGTGTAGGGACCAGCAACAGTTGATAGTGCTTGAGGGCTCAGTGTATTGGTGGGAGTAGGGACCAGCGTCTGTTGACACAGCTTTAGTGCTCAGTATGTTGGGTGTAAGGACCAGTGACTGTTCACAGTGCTTGTGTGCTCAGTGTGTTGGTGGGTGTAGGGAACGGTGTCTGTTGATAGTGCATCACTGCTCAGTGTGTTGGGTGTAGGGCCCAGCGAGCATTGACAGTGCATGAGTGCTCAATGGTTTGGTACAGGTACCTGCGACTGTTGGCTTTTCATGAGTGCACTGTATGTTGGTGGGTGTAGGGACCAGCGTCTGTTGACAGTGCTTGAGTGCTCAGTGTGCAGTGTGTAGGGACCAGCGTCTGTTGACAGTGCTTGAGTGCTCAGTATGTTGGGTGTAGGGCCCAGCGTCTGTTGACAGTGCGTGTGCTCATTGTGTTGGGTAGAGGGACCAGCGTCTGTTCTGACTGTGCTTTGTGCACAGTGCATTGGTGGGTGTGGAGACCAGCGTCTGTTGAGAGTGCCTGAGAGCTCAGTGTGCTGGTTGTAGGGACCAGCGTCTGTTGATAGTGTATGAGTGCCCAGTGTGTTTGGTTTAGGGACCAGCGTCTGTTGACAGTGCTTGAGTGCTCAGTGTGTTTGGTGTAGGGACAAGTGGCTGTTGACCATGATTGAGCGCTGAGTGTGTTGGGTGTAGGGACCAGCAACTGTTGACAGTTCATGGGTCCTCAGCATGTTGGTGGGTGCAGGGAGCAGTGACTGTTGACAGTTCATGAGTGCACAGTGTGTTGGTGGGTGTAGGGACCAGCACCCATTGACAGTGCTTGAGTGTTCAGCGTGTTGGTGGGTGTAGGGACCAGCGTCTGTTTACACTGCTTTAGTGCTCAGTGTGTTGGGTGTAGGGACCAGTGACTGTTGACAGTGCTTGACTGCTCACCGTGTTTTGTGTAGGAACCAGCGACTGTTGACAGCTCATGAGTGCTCAGCGTGTTTGTGGGTGTAGGGAGCAGCGACTGCTGACAGTTCTTGTGTGCTCAGTGTGCTGGGTGTAGGGACCAGTGACTGTTGACAGTGCTTGAGTGTTCAGCACGTTGGTGGGTGTAGGGACCAGCGAGAGTTGACAGCGCTGGAGGGCTCAGTGTATTGGTGGGATTATGGACCAGCGTCTGTTGACAGTGCTTTAGTGCTCAGTATGTTTGGTGTAGGGACCAGTGACTGTTGACAGTGCTTGAGTGCTCAGCGTGTTTGTGGGTGTCGGGACTAGCGACTGTGGACAGTGCTTGAGTGCTCAGTATGTTGGGTTTAGGGACCAGTGACTGTTGACAGTGCTTGAGTGCTCAGCGTGTTTGTGGGTGTCGGGACTAGCGACTGTGGACAGTGCTTGAGTGCTCAGTATGTTGGGTGTAGGGACCAGTGACTGTTGACAGTGCTTGAGGGCACTTGTGTTGGTGGGTGTAGGGACCAGCATCTGTTGACAGTGCGTGTGTGCTCAGTGTGTTGGGTAGAGGGACCAGCGTCTGTTCTGATTGTGCTTTGTGCACAGTGCTTTGGTGGGTGTAGGGACTAGTGTCTGTTGATAGTTCTTGTGGGCTTAGTGTATTCATGGGTGTAGGGACCAATGTCTGTTGACAGTGTATGAGTGCTCAGTGTGTTTGGTGTAGGGACCAGCGTCTGTTGACAGTGTATGAGTTCTCAGTGTGTTTGGTGTAGGGACCAGCGTCTGTTGACAGTGCTTGAGTGCTCAGCGTGTTGCTGGGTGTAGGGATCAGCGACTGTTGACAGTGCATGAGTGCTCAGTGTGTTGGGTGGAGGGAATAGCGTCTGTTCTGATTGTTCTTGTGTGCTCAGCATGTTGGTGGGTGTAGGGACCAGCACCCGTTGACAGTGCTTGAGTGTTCAGCGTGTTGGTGGGTGTAGGGACCAGCGACAGTTGACAGTGCTTGAGGGCTCAGTGTATTGGTGGGAGTAGGGACCAGCGTCTGTTGACACTGCTGTAGTGCTCAGTTTGTTGGGTGTAGGGACCAGCGACTGTTGACAGTGCTTGAGTGTTCAGCGTGTTGGTGGTTGTAGGGACCAGCGACAGTTGACAGTGCTTGAGGGCTCAGTGTATTGGTGGGAGTAGGGACCAGCGTCTGTTGACACTGCTGTAGTGCTCAGTTTGTTGGGTGTAGGGACCAGCGACTGTTGACAGTGCTTGAGTGCTCACTGTGTTTTGTGTGGGAACCAGCGACTGTTGACAGTTCATGAGTACTCAGCGTTTTTGTGGGTGTAGGGACCAGCGACTGTTGACAGTGCTTGTCTGCTCAGTGTGTTGGTGGGTGTAGGGAACAGCGTCTGTTGACAGTGCATCACTGCTCAGTGTGCTGGGTGTACGGACCAGCGAGTATTGACAGTGCATTAGTGCTCAGTGTGTTTGGTGCAGGTACCTGCGACTGTTGGCTGTTCATGAGTGCACTGTGTGTTGAAGGGTGTAGGGAACAGCGTCTGTTGACAGTGCATGGGTGCTCAGTGTGTTTGGTGGAGTGACCAGCGTCTATTCTGATTTTGCTTGAGTGCACAGTGGGTTGCTGGGCGTAGGGCCCAGCATCTGTTGACAGTGCATGAGTGCTCAGTGTGTTAGTGGGTGTAGGGCCCGGCATCTGTTTACAGTTCTTGAGTGCTCAGCGTGTTGGTGGGTGTAGGGACCAGCGACTGTTGACAGTGCATTGGTGCTCAGTGTGCTGGGTGTAGGGACGAGCGTCTGTTGACAGTGCTTGAGTGCTCTGCGTGTTGGTGGGTGTAGGGACCATCATCTGTTGACAGTGCATGAGTGATCAGTGTGCTGGGTGTAGGGACCAGCGTCTGTTGACAGCGCTTGAGTGCTCAGTGTGTTGGTGGGTGTAGGGACCAGCGACTATTGTCAGTGCATTGGTGCTCTGTGTGTTGGGTGGAGGGAACAGCGTCTATTCAGACTGTGTTTGAGTACACAGTGTGTTGGTGGTTGTGGGGACCATCATCTGTTGACAGTGCATGAGTGCTCAGTCTGTTTGCATGTGTAGGGACCAGCGCCTTGTGACAGTGCTTGAGTGTTCAGCATGTTGGTGGGTGTAGTGACCAGCGACTGTTGACAATGCTTGAGGGCTCAGTGTGCTGTGTGTAGGAACCATCGTCTGTTGACAGTGTAGGAATGCTCAGTGTGTTTGCTGGTGTAGGGACCAGCGCCTTTTGACGGTGCTTGAGTGCCCAGCATGTTGGTGGGTGTAGGAACAAGTGACTGTTGACAGTACATGGGTGATCAGTTTGTTGTGTGGAGGGACGAGTGTCTGTTCTGACTGCGATTGAGTGCACAGTGGGTTGGTGGGTGTAGGGAACAGCGTAAGTTGACAGTGCTTGAGTGCTCAGCGTGTTGGTGGGTGTAGGGACCAGCGACTGTTGACAATGGTTGAGTGTTCAGTGTGTTGGGTGGAGGGTCTAGAGTCTGTTGTGATTGTGCTTGAGTGCACAGTGGGTTGGTGTGTGTAGGGACCATCATCTGTTGACAGAGCAGGAGATCTCAGTGTGCCGGGTGTAGGGCACAGCATCTGTTTACAGTGCTTGAGTGCTCAGCGTGTTGGTGGGTGTAGGGACCAGCGACTGTTGACAGTACATTGGTGTTCAGTGTGCTGGGTGTAGGGACCAGCATCTGTTGACAGTGCCTGAGTGCTCAGCATGTTGGTGGGTGTAGGGACCAGCATCTGTTGACAGTGCATGAGTGCTCAGTGTGCTGGGTGTAGGGACCAGCGTCTGTTGACAGCGCTTGAGTGCTCAGTGTGTTGGTGGGTGTAGAGACCAGCGACTATTGTCAGTGCATGAGCGCTCAGTGTGTTGGTTGGAGGGAATAGCGTCTGTTCTGATTGTGCTTGAGTGCTCAGCATGTTGGGTTTAGGGACCAGCGACTGTTGACAGTTGACTGTTGACTGTTGACAGTTCTTGAGTGTTCAGCGTGTTGGTGGGTGTAGGGACCAGCGTCTGTTGACACTGCTTTAGTGCTCAGTATGTTGGGTGTACGGACCAGTGACTGTTGACAGTGCTTGAGTGCTCAGTGCGTTGGGTGTAGGGAACAGCGTCTGTTGACAGTGCATGGGTGCTCAGTGTGTTGGGTGGAGTGACCAGCGTCTATTCTGATTTTGCTTGAGTGCACAGTGCGTTGCTGGGTGTAGGGACCAGCGTCTGTTGACACTGCTTTAGTGCTCAGTATGTTGGGTGTAGGGACCAGTGACTGTTGACAGTGCTTGAGTGCTCAGTGTGTTGGGTGTAGGGAACAGCGTCTGTTGACAGTGCATGGGTGCTCAGTGCGTTGCTGGGTGTAGGGAACAGCGTCTGTTGACAGTGCTTGAGTGCTCTGTGTGTTGGGTGGAGTGATCAGAGTCTATTCTGATTATGCTTGAGTGCACAGTGGGTTGCTGCATGTAGGGATCAACGTCTGTTGACAGTGCTTGAGTGCTCAGTGTGCTGGGTGTCGGGACCAGTGACTGTTGACAGTGCTTGAGTGCTCAGCGTGTTGGTGGGTGTAGGGACCAGCGACAGTTGACAGTGCTTGAGGGCTCAGTGTGTTGGTGGGAGTAGGGACCAGCGTCTGTTGACACAGCTTTAGTGCTCAGTATGTTGGGTGTAAGGACCAGTGACTGTTCACAGTGCTTGAGTGCTCAGTGTGTTGGTGGGTGTAGGGAACGGCGTCTGTTGATAGTGCATCACTGCTCAGTGTGTTGGGTGTAGGGACCAGCGAGCATTGACAGTGCATGAGTGCTCAATGGTTTGGTACAGGTACCTGCGACTGTTGGCTTTTCATGAGTGCACTGTATGTTGGTGGGTGTAGGGACCAGCGTCTGTTGACAGTGCTTGAGTGCTCAGTGCGTTGGGTGTAGGGAACAGCGTCTGTTGACAGTGCATGGGTGCTCAGTGTGTTGGGTGGAGTGACCAGCGTCTATTCTGATTTTGCTTGAGTGCACAGTGCGTTGCTGGGTGTAGGGACCAGCGTCTGTTGACACTGCTTTAGTGCTCAGTATGTTGGGTGTAGGGACCAGTGACTGTTGACAGTGCTTGAGTGCTCAGTGTGTTGGGTGTAGGGAACAGCGTCTGTTGACAGTGCATGGGTGCTCAGTGCGTTGCTGGGTGTAGGGAACAGCGTCTGTTGACAGTGCTTGAGTGCTCTGTGTGTTGGGTGGAGTGATCAGAGTCTATTCTGATTATGCTTGAGTGCACAGTGGGTTGCTGCATGTAGGGATCAACGTCTGTTGACAGTGCTTGAGTGCTCAGTGTGCTGGGTGTCGGGACCAGTGACTGTTGACAGTGCTTGAGTGCTCAGCGTGTTGGTGGGTGTAGGGACCAGCGACAGTTGACAGTGCTTGAGGGCTCAGTGTGTTGGTGGGAGTAGGGACCAGCGTCTGTTGACACAGCTTTAGTGCTCAGTATGTTGGGTGTAAGGACCAGTGACTGTTCACAGTGCTTGAGTGCTCAGTGTGTTGGTGGGTGTAGGGAACGGCGTCTGTTGATAGTGCATCACTGCTCAGTGTGTTGGGTGTAGGGACCAGCGAGCATTGACAGTGCATGAGTGCTCAATGGTTTGGTACAGGTACCTGCGACTGTTGGCTTTTCATGAGTGCACTGTATGTTGGTGGGTGTAGGGACCAGCGTCTGTTGACAGTGCTTGAGTGCTCAGTGTGCTGTGTGTAGGGACCAGCGTCTGTTGACAGTGCTTGAGTGCTCAGTATGTTGGGTGTAGGGCCCAGCGTCTGTTGACAGTGCGTGTGTGCTCATTGTGTTGGGTAGAGGGACCAGTATCTGTTCTGACTGTGCTTTGTGCACAGTGCATTGGTGGGTGTGGAGACCAGCGTCTGTTGAGAGTGCCTGAGAGCTCAGTGTGCTGGTTGTAGGGACCAGCGTCTGTTGATAGTGCTTGAGGGCTCAGTGTATTTGTGGGTGTAGGGACCAGCGTCTGTTGATAGTGTATGAGTGCTCAGTGTGTTTGGTGTAGGGACAAGTGGCTGTTGACTGTGTTTGAGTGCTGAGTGTGTTGGGTGTAGGGACCAGCAACTGTTGATAGTTCATGGGTTCTCAGCGTGTTGGTGGGTGCAGGGAGCAGTGACTGTTGACAGTTCATGAGTGCACAGTGTGTTGGTGGGTGTAGGGACCAGCACCCGTTGACAGTGCTTGAGTGTTCAGCGTGTTGGTGGGTGTAGGGACCAGTGACAGTTGACAGTGCTTGAGGGCTCAGTGTATTGGTGGGAGTAGGGACCAGCGTCTGTTTACACTGCTTTAGTGCTCAGTGTGTTGGGTGTTGGGACCAGTGACTGTTGACAGTGCTTGACTGCTCACTGTGTTTTGTGTAGGAACCAGCGACTGTTGACAGCTCATGAGTGCTCAGCGTGTTTGTGGGTGTAGGGAGCAGCGACTGCTGACAGTTCTTGTGTGCTCAGTATGCTGGATGTAGGGACCAGTGACTGTTGACAGTGCTTGAGTGTTCAGCATGTTGGTGGGTGTAGGGACAGCGAGAGTTGACAGCGCTTGAGGGCTCAGTGTATTCGTGGGAGTATGGACCAGCGTCTGTTGACACAGCTTTAGTGCTCAGTATGTTGGGTGTAGGGACCAGTGACTGTTGACAGTGCTTGAGTGCTCAGTGTCTTGGTGGGTGTAGGGAACGGCGAGCATTGACAGTGCATGAGTGCTCAATGGTTTGGTACAGGTACCTGCGACTGTTGGCTGTTCATGAGTGCACTGTATGTTGGTGGGTGTAGGGACCAGCGTCTGTTGACAGTGCTTGAGTGCTCAGTGTGCAGTGTGTAGGGACCAGCGTCTGTTGACAGTGCTTGAGTGCTCAGTATGTTGGGTGTAGTGCCCAGCGTCTGTTGACAGTGCGTGTGTGCTCATTGTGTTGGGTAGAGGGACCAGCGTCTGTTATGACTGTGCTTTCTGCACAGTGCATTGGTGGGTGTGGAGACCAGCGTCTGTTGAGAGTGCCTGAGAGCTCAGTGTGCTGGTTGTAGGGACCAGCATCTGTTGATAGTGCTTGAGGGCTCAGTGTATTTGTGGGTGTAGGGACCAGCGTCTGTTGACAGTGTATGAGTGCTCAGTGTGTTTGGTTTAGGGACCAGCATCTGTTGACAGTGCTTGAGTGCTCAGTGTTTTTGGTGTAGGGACAAGTGGCTGTTGACCGTGATTGAGCGCTGAGTGTGTTGGGTGTAGGGACCAGCAACTGTTGACAGTTCATGGGTCCTCAGCATGTTGGTGGGTGCAGGGAGCATCGACTGTTGACAGTTCATGAGTGCACAGTGTTTTGGTGTGTGTAGGGACCAGCACCTGTTGACAGTGCTTGACTGTTCAGCGTTTTGGGTGTAGGGACAAGTGGCTGTTGACTGTGTTTGAGTGCTGAGTGTGTTGGGTGTAGGGACCAGCAACTGTTGACAGTTCATGGGTGCACAGTGTGTTGGTGGGTGTAGGGACCAGCACCCGTTGACAGTGCTTGAGTGTTCAGCGTGTTGGTGGGTGTAGGGACCAGTGACTGTTGACAGTGCTTGAGTGCTCACTGTGTTTTGTGTAGGAACCAGCGACTGTTGACAGCTCATGAGTGCTCAGCGTGTTTGTGGGTGTAGGGAGCAGCGACTGCTGACAGTTCTTGTGTGCTCAGTGTGCTGGGTGTAGGGACCAGTGACTGTTGACAGTGCTTGAGTGTTCAGCGTGTTGGTGGGTGTAGGGACCAGCGTCTGTTGATGGTGCTTGAGGGCTCAGTGTATTTGTGGGTGTAGGGACCAGCGTCTGTTGATAGTGTATGAGTGCTCAGTGTGTTTGGTTTAGGGACCAGCGTCTGTTGACAGTGCTTGAGTGCTCAGTGTGTTTGGTGTAGGGACAAGTGGCTGTTGACTGTGATTGAGTGCTGAGTGTGTTGGGTGTAGGGACCAGCAACTGTTGACAGTTCATGGGTCCTCAGCATGTTGGTGGGTGCAGGGAGCAGCGACTGTTGACAGTTCATGAGTGCACAGTGTTTTGGTGTGTGTAGGGACCAGCACCTGTTGGCAGTGCTTGACTGTTCAGCGTTTTGGGTGTAGGGACAAGTGGCTGTTGACTGTGTTTGAGTGCTGAGTGTGTTGGGTGTAGGGACCAGCAACTGTTGATAGTTCATGGGTTCTCAGCGTGTTGGTGGGTGCAGGGAGCAGTGACTGTTGACAGTTCATGAGTGCACAGTGTGTTGGTGGGTGTAGGGACCAGCACCCGTTGACAGTGCTTGAGTGTTCAGCGTGTTGGTGGGTGTAGGGACCAGTGACAGTTGACAGTGCTTGAGGGCTCAGTGTATTGGTGGGAGTAGGGACCAGCGTCTGTTTATACTGCTTTAGTGCTCAGTGTGTCGGGTTTAGGGACCAGTGACTGTTGACAGTGCTTGACTGCTCAGTGTGTTTTGTGTAGGAACCAGCGACTGTTGACAGCTCATGAGTGCTCAGCGTGTTTGTGGGTGTAGGGAGCAGCGACTGCTGACAGTTCTTGTGTGCTCAGTATGCTGGATGTAGGGACCAGTGACTGTTGACAGTGCTTGAGTGTTCAGCGTGTTGGTGGGTGTAGGGACCAGCGAGAGTTGACAGCGCTTGAGGGCTCAGTGTATTCGTGGGAGTATGGACCAGCGTCTGTTGACACAGCTTTAGTGCTCAGTATGTTGGGTGTAGGGACCAGTGACTGTTGACAGTGCTTGAGTGCTCAGTGTCTTGGTGGGTGTAGGGAACGGCGAGCATTGACAGTGCATGAGTGCTCAATGGTTTGGTACAGGTACCTGCGACTGTTGGCTGTTCATGAGTGCACTGTATGTTGGTGGGTGTAGGGACCAGCGTCTGTTGACAGTGCTTGAGTGCTCAGTGTGCAGTGTGTAGGGACCAGCGTCTGTTGACAGTGCTTGAGTGCTCAGTATGTTGGGTGTAGTGCCCAGCGTCTGTTGACAGTGCGTGTGTGCTCATTGTGTTGGGTAGAGGGACCAGCGTCTGTTATGACTGTGCTTTCTGCACAGTGCATTGGTGGGTGTGGAGACCAGCGTCTGTTGAGAGTGCCTGAGAGCTCAGTGTATTTGTGGGTGTAGGGACCAGCGTCTGTTGACAGTGTATGAGTGCTCAGTGTGTTTGGTTTAGGGACCAGCATCTGTTGACAGTGCTTGAGTGCTCAGTGTTTTTGATGTAGGGACAAGTGGCTGTTGACCGTGATTGAGCGCTGAGTGTGTTGGGTGTAGGGACCAGCAACTGTTGACAGTTCATGGGTCCTCAGCATGTTGGTGGGTGCAGGGAGCAGCGACTGTTGACAGTTCATGAGTGCACAGTGTTTTGGTGTGTGTAGGGACCAGCACCTGTTGACAGTGCTTGACTGTTCAGCGTTTTGGGTGTAGGGACAAGTGGCTGTTGACTGTGTTTGAGTGCTGAGTGTGTTGGGTGTAGGGACCAGCAACTGTTGACAGTTCATGAGTGCACAGTGTGTTGGTGGGTGTAGGGACCAGCACCCGTTGACAGTGCTTGAGTGTTCAGCGTGTTGGTGGGTGTAGGGACCAGCGAGAGCTGACAGTTCTTGTGTGCTCAGTGTGCTGGGTGTAGGGACCAGTGACTGTTGACAGTGCTTGAGTGTTCAGCGTGTTGGTGGGTGTAGGGACCAGCGAGAGCTGACAGCGCTTGAGGGCTCAGTGTATTGGTGGGAGTACGGACCAGCGTCTGTTGACACTGCTTTAGTGCTCAGTATGTTGGGTGTAGGGACCAGTGACTGTTGACAGTGCTTGAGTGCTCATTGTGTTTTGTGTAGCAACCAGCGACTGTTGACAGTTCATGAGTGCTCAGCGCGTTTGTGGGTTTAGGGACCAGCGACTGTTGACAGTGCTTGTGTGCTCAGCGTGTTTGTGGGTGTAGGGACCAGCGACTGTTGACAGTGCTTGAGTGCTCAGTATGTTGGGTGTAGGGACCAGTGACTGTTGACAGTGCTTGAGGGCACAGTGTGTTGGTGGGTGTAGGGACCAGCATCTGTTGACAGTGCGTGTGTGCTCAGTGTGTTGGGTAGAGGGACCAGCGTCTGTTCTGATTGTGCTTTGTGCACAGTGTTTTGGTGGGTGTAGGGACCAGCGTCTGTTGAGAGTTCCTGAGTGCTCAGTGTGCTGGTTGTAGTGACCAGCATCTGTTGATAGTACTTGTGGGCTTAGTGTATTCATGGGTGTAGGGACCAATGTCTGTTGACAGTGTATGAGTGCTCAGTGTGTTTGGTGTAGGGACCAGCGTCTGTTGACAGTGTATGAGTTCTCAGTGTGTTTGGTGTAGGGACCAGCGTCTGTTGACAGTGATTGAGTGCTCAGTGTGTTGGGTGTTGGGACAAGTGGCTGTTGACCGTGTTTGAGTGCTGAGCGTGTTGGGTGTAGGGACCAGCAACTGTTGACAGTGCATGAGTGCACAGTGTGTTGGTGGGTGTAGGGACCAGCACCTGTTGATAGTGCTTGAGTGTTCAGCGTGTTGGTGGGTGTAGGGACCAGCGACAGTTGACAGTGCTTGAGTGCTCAGTGTATTGGTGGGAGTAGGGACCAGCAACTCTTGACAGTTCATTGGTACTCAGCGTTTTGGTGGGTGCAGGGACCAGCGACTGTTGACAGTTCGTGAGTGCACAGTGTGTTGGTGTGTTTCGGGACCAGTGAATGTTGATAATCCTTGAGTGCTCAGTGAGTTGGGTGTACGGACCAGCGCATGTTGACAGTGCTTGAGTGCTCAGCGTGTTGGTGGGTGTAGGGACCAGAGACTGTTGACAGTGCTTGAGCGCTCTGTGTGTTCGTGGGTGTAGGGACCACCATCTGTTGACAGTGCGTGAGTGCTCTGTGTGTTGGTGGGTATAGTGACCAACGTCTGTTGACGGTGCATGGGAGCTCAGTGTGTGGGTGTAGGGACCAGCATCTGTTGACAGTGAATGAGTGCTCAGCATGTTGGCGGGTGTAGGGACCAGCGACTGTTGACAGTACATGGGTGCTCAGTGTGTTGGGTGGAGGGACCAGCGTCTTTTGTGATCGTGCTTGACTGCTCAGTGTGTTGGTGGGTGTAGGTAGCAGCGTCTGTTGAGAGTGCATGAGTGCTCAGTGTGTTTGGTGCAGGGACCAGCGTCTGTTGACAGTGATTGAGTGCTCAGTATGTTGGGTGTAGGGACCAGCGTCGGTTGACAGTGTATGAGTGCTCAGTGTGTTTGGTGTAGGGACCAGCGTCTGTTGACAGTTCATGGGTTCTCAGCGTGTTGGTCAGTGCAGGGACCAGCGTCTGTTGACAGTGCTTGAGTGCTCAGTATGTTGGGTGTAGGGACCAGTGACTGTTGACAGTGATTGAGGGCTCAGTGTATTCGTGGGTGTAGGGACCAGTGTCTGTTGACAGTGTATGAGTGCTCAGTGTGTTTGATGTAGGGACCAGCGTCTGTTGACAGTGTATGAGTGCTCAGTGTGTTTGGTGTAGCGACCAGTGTCTGTGACAGTGCTTGAGTGCTCAGTATGTTGGGTGTAGGGACCAGTGACTGTTGACAGTGATTGAGGGCTCAGTGTATTCGTGGGTGTAGGGACCAGTGTCTGTTGACAGTGTATGAGTGCTCAGTGTGTTTGGTGTAGCGACCAGTGTCTGTGACAGTGTTTGAGTGCTTAGTGTGTTTGGTGTAGGGACCGGCGTCTGTTGACATTGATTGTGTGCTCAGTATGTTGGATGTTGGAGTGTTGAGCGTGTTGGGTGTAGGGACCAGCAACTCTTGACAGTTCATGGGTTCTCAGCATGTTGGTGCAGGGACCAGCGACTGTTGACAGTTCATGGGTTCTCAGCGTGTTGGTGGGTGTAGGGACCAGCGACTGTTGACAGTTCTTGAGCGCTCAGTGTGTTGGGTGTAGGGATCAGCGACTGTTGATAATCCTTGAGTGCACAGTGAGTTGGGTGTACGGACCAGCGTCTGTTGACAGTGTATGAGTGCTCAGTGTGTTTGGTGTAGCGACCAGTGTCTGTGACAGTGCTTGAGTGCTCAGTATGTTGGGTGTAGGGACCAGTGACTGTTGACAGTGATTGAGGGCTCAGTGTATTCGTGGGTGTAGGGACCAGTGTCTGTTGACAGTGTATGAGTGCTCAGTGTGTTTGATGTAGGGACCAGCGTCTGTTGACAGTGTATGAGTGCTCAGTGTGTTTGGTGTAGCGACCAGTGTCTGTGACAGTGCTTGAGTGCTCAGTATGTTGGGTGTAGGGACCAGTGACTGTTGACAGTGATTGAGGGCTCAGTGTATTCGTGGGTGTAGGGACCAGTGTCTGTTGACAGTGTATGAGTGCTCAGTGTGTTTGGTGTAGCGACCAGTGTCTGTGACAGTGCTTGAGTGCTTAGTGTGTTTGGTGTAGGGACCGGCGTCTGTTGACATTGATTGTGTGCTCAGTATGTTGGGTGTTGGAGTGTTGAGCGTGTTGGGTGTAGGGACCAGCAACTCTTGACAGTTCATGGGTTCTCAGCATGTTGGTGCAGGGACCAGCGACTGTTGACAATTCATGGGTTCTCAGCGTGTTGGTGGGTGTAGGGACCAGCGACTGTTGACAGTTCTTGAGCGCTCAGTGTGTTGGGTGTAGGGATCAGCGACTGTTGATAATCCTTGAGTGCACAGTGAGTTGGGTGTACGGACCAGTGCCTGTTGACAGTGCCTGAGTGCTCAGTGTGTTGAGTGTAGGGATCAACATCTGTTGACAGTGCATGAGTGCTCAGTGTGTTCGATGTAGGGACCAGAGTCTGTTCATATTTTGCTTGAGTGCACAGTGTGTTGGTGGTTGGAGGGACCATCGTCTGTTGACAGTGCTTGAGTGCTCAGTGTGTTGGTGGGTGTAGGGACCAGCACCCATTGACAGTGCTTGAGTGTTCAGCGTGTTGGTGGGTGTAGGGACCAGCGAGAGTTGACAGTGCTTGAGGGCTCAGTGTATTGGTGGGAGTAGGGATCAGCATCTGTTGACACTGCTTTAGTGCTCAGTATGTTGGGTGTAGGGACTGGTGACTGTTGACAGTGCTTGAGTGCTCAGTGTGTTGGTGGGTGTAGGGACCAGCATCTGTTGACAGTGCATGTGTGCTCAGTCTGTTGGGTAGAGGGACCAGCGTCTGTTGACAGTGATTGAGTGCTCAGTGTGTTGGGTGCAGGGACCAGCGTCGGTTGACAGTGTCTGAGTGCTCAGTGTGCTTGGTGTAGGGACCAGCGTCTGTTGACAGTTCATGGGTTCTCAGCGTGTTGGTCGGTGTAGGGACCAGCGTCTGTTGACAGTGCTTGAGTGCTCAGTATGTTGGGTGTAGGGACCAGCAACAGTTGACAGTGCTTGAGTGCTCAGTGTATTGGTGGGAGTAGGGACCAGCGTCTGTTGACACTGCTTTAGTGCTCAGTATGTTGGGTGTAGGGACTAGTGACTGTTGACAGTGCTTGAGTGCTCAGTGTGTTGGGTGTAGGGACCAGCATCTGTTGACAGTGCTTGAGTGTTCAGCGTGTTGGTGGGTGTAGGGTCCACCGACAGTTGACAGTGCGTGTGTGCTCAGTGTCTTGGGTAGAGGGACCAGCGTCTGTTCTGATTGTGCTTTGTGCACAGTGTGTTGGTGGGTGTAGGGACCTGTGTCTGTTGACAGTGTATGAGTGCTCAGGTTGTTTGGTGTAGGGACCAGCGTCTGTTGACAGTGATTGAGTGCTCAGTATGTTGGGTGTAGGGACCAGCATCGGTTGACAGTGTATGAGTGCTCAGTGTGTTTGGTGTAGACACCAGCGTCGGTTGACAGTGTATGAGTGCTCAGTGTGTTTGGTGTAGGGACCAGCATCTGTTGACAGTTCATGGGTTCTCAGCGTGTTGGTCGGTGCAGGGACCAGCGTCTGTTGACAGTTCTTGAGCGCTCAGTGTGTTGGGTGTAGGGATCAGCGACTGTTGATAATCCTTGAGTGCACAGTGAGTTGGGTGTACGGACCAGTGCCTGTTGACAGTGCCTGAGTGCTCAGTGTGTTGGGTGTAGGGATCAACAGCTGTTGACAGTGCATGAGTGCTCAGTGTGTTCGATGTAGGGACCAGCGTCTGTTCATATTTTGCTTGAGTGCACAGTGTGTTGGTGGTTGGAGGGACCATCGTCTGTTGACAGTGCTTGAGTGCTCAGTGTGTTGGTGGGTGGAGGGACCAGCAACTCTTGACACTGCTTGAGTGCTCAGTGTGTTGGTGGGTGTAGGGACCAGCACCCATTGACAGTGCTTGAGTGTTCAGCGTGAGTGTGGGTGTAGGGACCAGCGACAGTTGACAGTGCTTGAGGGCTCAGTGTATTGGTGGGAGTAGGGACCAGCATCTGTTGACACTGCTTTAGTGCTCAGTATGTTGGGTGTAGGGACTAGTGACTGTTGACAGTGCTTGAGTGCTCAGTGTGTTGGTGGGTGTAGGGACCAGCATCTGTTGACAGTGCATGTGTGCTCAGTCTGTTGGGTAGAGGGACCAGCGTCTGTTGACAGTGATTGAGTGCTCAGTGTGTTGGGTGTAGGGACCAGCGTCGGTTGACAGTGTATGAGTGCTCAGTGTGTTTGGTGTAGGGACCACCGTCTGTTGACAGTTCATGGGTTCTCAGCGTGTTGGTCGGTGTAGGGACCAGCGTCTATTGACAGTGCTTGAGTGCTCAGTATGTTGGGTGTAGGGACTAGTGACTGTTGACAGTGCTTGAGTGCTCAGTGTGTTGGTGGGTGTAGTGACCAGCATCTGTTGACAGTGCATGTGTGCTCAATGTGTTGGGTAGCGGGACCAGCGTCTGTTCTGATTGTGCTTTGTACACAGTGCGTTGGTGGGTGTAGGGACCAGCGCCTGTTGAGAGTGCGTGAGTGCTCAGTGTGCTGGTTGTAGGGACCAGCGTCTGTTCATATTTTGCTTGAGTGCACAGTGTGTTGGTGGTTGGAAGGACCATCGTCTGTTGACAGTGCTTGAGTGCTCAGTGTGTTGGGTGGAGGGACCAGAGTCTGTTCAGATTGTGCATGAGTGCACAGTGAGTTGGTGGGTGTAGAGACCAGCGTCTGTTGACAGTGCTTGAGTGTTCAGTGTGCTGGTGGGTGTGGGGACCATCGCCTGTTGACAGTCCATGAGTACTCAGTGTGTTGGGTGTAGGGACCAGCGTCTGTTGACAGTGCATGAGTGTTCAATGTGTTGGTGGGTGCCGGGACCAGCGACTGTTGACAGAGTATGGGTGCTCAGTGTGTTGGGTCGAGGGACCAGCGTCTGTTGTGATCGTGGTTGACCACTCAGTTTGTTGGTGGGTGTAGGGAGCAGCGTCTGTTGACAGTGCATGAGTGCTCAGCATGTTGGTGGGTTTTGGGGACCAGCGTCTGTTGGCAGTGCATGAGTGCTGAGTGTGTTGGTGGGTGCAGGGACCAGCACCCGTTGACAGTGCTTAAGTGTTCAGCGTGTTGGTGGGTGTAGGGACCAGTGACTGTTGACAGTGCTTGAGGGCACAGTGTGTTGGTGGGTGTAGGGACCAGCATCTGTTGACAGTGCGTGTGTGCTCAGTGTGTTGGGTAGAGGGACCAGCGTCTGTTCTGATTGTGCTTTGTGCACAGTGTGTTGGTGGGTGTAGGGACCAGCGTCTGTTGACAGTGATTGAATGCTCAGTGTGTTTGGTGTAGGGACCAGCGTCGGTTGACAGTTTATGAGTGCTCAGTGTGTTTGGTGCAGGGACCAGCGTCTGTTGACAGTGCTTGAATGTTCAGTATGTTGGGTGTAGGGACAAGTGGCTGTTGACCGTGTTTGAGTGCTGAGTGTGTTGGGTGTAGGGACCAGCAGCTGTTGGCAGTTCATGAGTGCTCAGCGTGTTTTTGGGTGTAGGGACCAGCGTCTGTTGAGAGTGCCTGAGTGCTCAGTGTGCTGGTTGTAGGGACCAGCGTCTGTTGATAGTTCTTGAGGGCTCAGTGCATTTGTGGGTGTAGGGACCAGCGTCTGTTGACAGTGTATGAGTGCTCAGTGTGTTTGGTGTAGGGACCAGTGTCTCTTGACAGTGTATGAGTTCTCAGTGTGTTTGGTGTAGGGACCAGTGTCTCTTGACAGTGTATGAGTTCTCAGTGTGTTTGGTGTAGGGACCAGCGACTGTTGACAGTGATTGAGTGCTCAGTAAGTTGGGTGTTGGGACATGTGGCTGTTGTCGGTGCTTGAGTGCTGAACGTGTTGGGTGTAGGGACCAGCAACTGTTGACAGTGCTTGAGTGCTCAGTGTATTGGGTTTTGGGACCAGTGTCTGTTCATATTTTGCTTGAGTGCACAGTATGTTGGTGGTTGGAGGGACCATTGTTTGTTGACAGTGCTTGAGTGCTGAGCGTGTTGGGTGTAGGGACCAGCAACTGTTGACAGTTCATGGGTTCTCAGCGTGTTGGTGGGTGCAGCGACCAGCGACTGTTGACAGTGCTTGAGCGCTCTGTGTGTTCGTGGGTGGAGGGACTAGTTTCTGTTGACAGTGCCTGAGTGCTCAGTATGTTGGGTGTAGGGACCAGCATCTGTTGACAGTGCTTGAGTGCTCAGTGTGTTTGGTGTAGGGACCAGTGTCTGTTCATATTTTGCTTGAGTGCACAGTGTGTTGGTGTTTGGAGGGACCATCGTCTGTTGACAGTGCTTGAGTGCTCAGTGTGTTGGTGGGTGGAGGGACCAGTCGAATGTTGACAGTGCTTGAGTGCTCAGTGTGTTGGTGGGTGTAGTGACTAGCATCTGTTGACAGTGCTTGCGTGCTCAGCGTGTTGTTGGGTGTAAAGACCAGCATCTGTTGACAATGCTTGAGTGCTCAGTGTGTTGGGTGGAGGGACCAGCGTCTGTTCTGATTGTGCTTGAGTGCACAGTGAGTTGGTGGGTATAGTGACCAGCGTCTGTTGTTGGTGCTTGAGTGTTCAGTGTGCTGGTGGGTGTGGGGACCATCGTCTGTTGACAGTGCATGAGTGCTCAGAGTGTTGGGTGTAGGGACCAGCGCCTCTTGACAGTGCTTGAATGTTCAACGTGTTGGTGGGTGTAGGGTCCAGCGACTGTTGACAGTGCATGAGTGCTCAGTGTGTTGGCGGGTCGAGGGACCAGCGTCTGTTGATAGTGCTTGAGCCCTCAGTATGTTGGGTGTAGGGACCAGTAACTATTGACAGTGCTTGACTGCTCAGTGTGTCGGTTGGTGTAGGGACCACCATCTGTTGACAGTGCGTGAGTGCTCTGTGTGTTGGTGGGTATAGTGACCAGCGTCTGTTGTTGGTGCATGGGAGCTCATTGTGTTGGGTGTAGGGACCAGCATATGTTGACAGTGCTTGAGTGCTCAGCATGTTGGTGGGTGTAGGGACCAGCGTCTGTTGCGATTGTGCTTGACTGCTCAGTGTGTTGGTGGGTGTAGGGAGCAGCGTCTGTTGACAGTGCCTGAGTGCTCAGTGTGTTGGGTGTAGGGATCAGCATCTGTTGACAGTGCATGAGTGCTCAGTGTGTTGGGTGTAGGGACCAGCATCTGTTCATATTTTGCTTGAGTGCACAGTGTGTTGGTGGTTGGAGGGACCATCGTCTGTTGACACTGCTTGAGGGCTCAGTGTGTTGGTGGGTGTAGGGACCAGCACCCGTTGACAGTGCTTGAGTGTTCAACGTGTTGGTGGGTGTAGGGTCCAGCGACTCATGACAGTGCATGAGTGCTCAGTGTGTTGGGTGTAGGGACCAGCGTCTGTTGATAGTGCTTGAGCCCTCAGTATGTTGGGTGTAGTGACCAGTGACTATTGACAGTGCTTGACTGCTCAGTGTGTCGGTTGGTGTAGGGACCACCATCTGTTGACAGTGCGTGAGTGCTCTGTGTGTTGGTGGGTATAGTGACCAGCGTCTGTTGTTGGTGCATGGGAGCTCATTGTGTTGGGTGGAGGGACCAGCATATGTTGACAGTGCTTGAGTGCTCAGCATGTTGGTGGGTGTAGGGACCAGCGACTGTTGACAGTGCTTGAGTGCTCAGCATGTTGGTGGGTGTAGGGACCAGCGACTGTTGACAGTGCACGGGTGCTCAGTGTGTTTTTGTGGAGGGACCAGCGTCTGTTGCGATTGTGCTTGACTGCTCAGTGTGTTGGTGGGTGTAGGGAGCAGCGTCTGTTGACAGTGCATGAGTGCTCAGTGTGTTGGGTGTAGGGATCAGAGTCTGTTCATATTTTGCTTGAGTGTACAGTGTGTTGGTGGTTGGAGGGACCATCGTCTGTTGACAGTGCTTGAGTGTTCAGTGTGTCAGTTGGTGTAGGGACCAGCATCTGTTGACAGTGCGTGTGTGCTCAGTGTGTTGTGTAGAGGGACCAGCGTCTGTTCTGATTGTGCTTTGTGCACAGTGCATTGGTGGGTGTAGGGACCTGCGTCTGTTGACAGTGTATGAGTGCTCAGTGTGCTGGGTGTAGGGACCAGCGTCTGTTGACAGTGCTTGTGTGCTCAGTGTGTTGGTGGGTGTAGGGACCAGCATCTGTTGACAGTGCGTGTGTGCTCAATGTGTTGGGTAGAGGGACCAGCGTCTGTTCTGATTGTGCTTTGTACACAGTGCGTTGGTGGGTGTAGGGACCAGCGCCTGTTGAGAGTGCCTGAGTGCTCAGTGTGCTGGTTGTAGGGACCAACGCCTGTTGATAGTTCTTGAGGGCTCAGTGTATTCGTGGGTGTAGGGACCAGCGTTTGTTGACAGTGTATGAGTGCTCAGTGTGTTTGGTGTAGGGACCAGCATCGGTTGACAGTGATTGAGTGCTCAGTATGTTGGGTGTAGGGACAAGTTGCTGTTGACCGTGTTTGAGTGCTGAGTGTGTTGGGTGTAGGTATCAGCGACTGTTGACAGTTCATGGGTTCTCAGCGTGTTGGTGGGTGCAGGGACCAGCGACTGTTGACAGTGCTTGAGTGCTCAGTGTGCTGGTGGGTGTAGTGACCAGCGTCTATTGACAGTGCTTCAGTGCTCAGCGTGCTGTTGGGTGTAAGGACCAGCGACTGTTGACTATGCTAGAGTTCTCCGTGTGTTGGGTGGAGGGACCAGCGTCTGTTCCGATTGTACTTGAGTGCACAGTGAGTTGGTGGGTGTAGGGACCAGCGTCTGTTGACAGTGCTTGAGTGCTCAACGTGTTGGTGGGTGTAGGGTCCAGGGACTGTTGACAGTGCATGAGTGCTCAGTGTGTTGGTGGGTCAAGGAAACAGCGTCTGTTGATAGTGCTTGAGTGCTCAGTGTGTTGGTAGGTGTAGAGTCCAGCGACTATTGACAGTGCTTGAGTGTCAGTGTGTTGGTGGGTGTAGTGACCAGCACCCGTTGACAGTGCTTGAGTGTTCAGCGTGTTGGTGGGTGTAGGGACCAGCGACAGTTGAGAGAGCTTGAGAACTCAGTGTATTGGTGGGAGTGGGGCCCAGCATCAGTTGACAGTGCGTGTGTGCTCAGTGTGTTGGGTAGAGGGACCAGCGTCTGTTCTGATTGTGCTTTGTGCACAGTGCATTGGTGGGTGTAGGGACCAGCATCCGTTGAGAGTGCCTGAGTGCTCAGTGTGTTTGGTGTAGGGACCAGCATCTGTTGACTGTGCTTGAGTGCTCAGTGTGTTTGGTGTAGGGACCAGCGTCTGTTGACAGTGATTGAGTGCTCAGTATTTTGGGTGAAGGGACCAGCAACTGTTGACAGTTCATGAGTTCTCAGCGTGTTGGTGGGTGCAGGGACCAGCGACTGTTGACAGTGCTTGAGTGCTCAGTGTGTTGGTGTGTGTAGTGACCAGCGTCTGTTGACAGTGCTTGAGTGCTCAGCGTGCTGTTGGGTGTAAGGACCAGCGACTGTTGACTATGCTAGAGTGCTCAGTGTGTTGGGTGGAGGGACCAGCATCTGTTCCGCTTGTACTTGAGTGCACAGTGGGTTGCTGCGTGTAGGGACCAACGTCTGTTGACAGTGCTTGAGTGCTCAGTGTGCTGGGTGTAGGGACCAGCGTCTGTTGACAGTGCCTGAGGGCGCAGTGTGTTGGTGGGTGTAGGGACCAGCATCTGTTGACAGTGTGTGTGTGCTCAGTGTGTTGGGTGTAGGGACCAGCGTTGGTTCTGATTGTACTTTGTGCCCAGTGCGTTGGTGGGTGTAGGGACCAGCGTCTGTTGAGAGTGCCTGAGTGCTCAGTGTGCTGGTTTTAGGGACCAGTGTCTGTTGATAGTGCTTGAGGGCTCAGTGTATTCGTGGGTCTAGGGACCAGCGTCTGTTGACAGTGTATGAGTGCTCAGTGTGTTTGGTTTAGGGACCAGCGTCTGTTGACAGTGCTTGAGTGTTCAGCGTGTTGGTGGGTGGAGGGACCAGCGACAGTTGACAGTGCTTGAGGGCTCAGTGTATTGGTGGGAGTAGGGACCAGCGTCTGTTGACACAGCTTCACTGCTCAGTATGTTGGGTGCAGGGACCAGTGACTGTTGACAGTGCTTGAGTGTTCACTGTGTTTTGTGTAGGAACCTGCGACTGTTGACTGTTCATGAGTGCTCAGCGTGTTTGTGGGTGTAGGGACCAGTGAGTATTGACAGTGCATTAGTGCTCAGTGTGTTTGGTGCAGGTACCAGCGACTGTTGACTGTTCATGAGTGCACTGTGTGTTGTTGGGTGTAGGGACCAGTGTCTGTTGACAGTGCTTGAGTACTCAATGTGTTTGGTGTAGGGAACAGCATCTGTTGACAGTGCATGGGTGCTCAGTGTGTTGGGTGGAATGATCAGCGTCTATTCTGATTAAGCTTGAGTGCACAGTGGGTTGCTGCATGTAGGGACCAACGTCTGTTGACAGTGCTTGAGTGCTCTGTGTGCTGGGTGTAGGGATCAGTGACTGTTGACAGTGCTTGAGTGTTCAGCGTGTTGGTGGGTGGAGGGACCAGTGACAGTTGACAGCGCTGGCGGGCTCAGTGTATTGGTGGGAGTAGGGACCAGCGTCTGTTGACACAGCTTTAGTGCTCAGTATGTTGGGTGTAAGGACCAGTGACTGTTCACATTGCTTGTGTGCTCTGTGCGTTGGTGGGTGTAGGGAACGGTGTCTGTTGATAGTGCATCACTGCTCAGTGTGTTGGGTGTAGGGACCAGCGAGCACTGACAGTGCATGAGTGCTCAATGTGTTTGGTACAGGTACCTGCGACTGTTGGCTGTTCATGAGTGCACTGTGTGTTGGTGGGTGTAGGGACCAGCGTCTGTTGACAGTGCTTCAGTGCTCAGTGTTTTGGGTGTAGGGAACAGCGTCTGTTGACAGTGCATGGGTGCTCAGTGTGTTGGGTGGAGTGAGCAGCGTCTGTTCATATTTTACTTGAGTGCACAGTGGGTTGCTGCATGTAGGGACCAACGTCTGTTGACAGTGCTTGAGTGCTCAGTGTGCAGTGTGTAGGGACCAGCGTCTGTTGACAGAGCTTGAGTGCTCAGTATGTTGGGTGTAGAGCCCAGCATCTGTTGACAGTGCGTGTGTGCTCAGTGTGTTGGGTAGAGGGACCAGCGTCTGTTCTGATTGTGCTTTGTGCACAGTGCGTTGGTGGGTGTAGAGACCAACGTCTGTTGAGAGTGCCTGAGTGCTCAGTGTGCTGGTTGTAGGGACCAGCGTCTGTTGATAATGCTTGAGGGCTCAGTGTATTCGTGGGTGTAGTGACCAGCGTCTGTTGACAGTGTATGAGTGCACAGTGTGTTGGTGGTTGGAGGGACTATCGTCTGTTGACAGTGCTTGAGTGCTCAGTGTGTTGATGGGTGGAGGGACCAGCGAATGTTGACAGTGCTTGAGTGCTCAGTAAGTTGGTGGGCGTAGGGGCTAGCGTCTGTTGATAGTGCATGAGTGCGCAGTGTGTTGGTGGGTGTAGTGACCAGCGTCTGTTGACAGTTCTTGAGTGCTCAGTGTGTTGGGTGTAGGGAACAGCGTCTGTTGACAGTGCTTGAATGCTCAACGTGTCGGTGGGTGTAAGGACCAGCGACTGTTGACAATGCTTGAGTGCTCAGTGTGTTCGGTGAAGGGACCAGCGTCTGTTCTGATTGTGCTTGAGTGCACAGTGAGTTGGTGGGTGTAGAAACCAGCATCTGTTGACAGTGCTTGAGTGTTCAGTGTGCTGGTGCGTGTAGGGACCAGCGTCTGTTGACAGTGCTTGAGTGTTCAGCGTGTTGGTGGGTGGAGGGACCAGCGACAGTTGACAGTGCTTGAGGGCTCAGTGTATTGGTGGGAGTAGGGACCAGCATCTGTTGACACAGCTTCAGTGCTCAGTATGTTGCGTGGAGGGACCAGTGACTGTTGACAGTGCTTGCGTGCTCAGTGTGTTTGGTGTAGGGATCAGCGTCTGTTGACAGTGCATGGGTGCTCAGTGTGTTGGGTGGAGTGATCAGCGTCTATTCTGATTATGCTTGAGTGCACAGTGGGTTGCTGCGTGTAGGGATCAACGTCTGTTGACAGTGCTTGAGCGCTCAGTGTGCTGGGTGTAAGGACCAGTGACTGTTGACAGTACTTGAGTGCTCAGTGTGCTGGGTGTAGGGACCAGCGACAGTTGACAGTGCTTGAGGGCTCAGTGTATTGGTGGGAGTAGGGACCAGCATCTGTTGACACAGCTTTAGTGCTCAGTATGTTGGGTGTAAGGACCAGTGACTGTTCACAGTGCTTGTGTGCTCTGTGCGTTGGTGGGTGTAGGGAACAGCGTCTGTTGATAGTGCATCACTGCTCAGTGTGTTGGGTATAGGGACCAGCGAGCACTGAAAGTGCATGAGTGCTCAGTGTGTTTGGTACAGGTACCTGCGACTGTTGGCTGTTCATGAGTGCACTGTGTGTTGGTGGGTGTAGGGACCAGCGTCTGTTGACAGTGCTTCAGTGCTCAGAGTGTTGGGTGTAGGCAACAGCGTCTGTTGACAGTGCATGGGTGCTCAGTGTGTTGGGTGGAGTGACCAGCGTCTGTTCATATTTTACTTGAGTGCACAGTGGGTTGCTGCATATAGGGACCAGCGGCTGTTGACAGTGCTTGAGTGCTCAGTATGTTGGGTGTAGGGACCAGCATCTGTTGACAGTGCGTGTGTGCTCAGTGTGTTGGGTAGAGGGACCAGCGTCTGTTCTGATTGTGCTTTGTGCTCTGTGCGTTGGTGGGTGTAGGGAACAGCGTCTGTTGATAGTGCATCACTGCTCAGTGTGTTGGGTGTAGGGACCAGCGAGCACTGAAAGTGCATGAGTGCTCAGTGTGTTTGGTACAGGTACCTGCGACTGTTGGCTGTTCATGAGTGCTCAGTGTGTTTGTGGATGTAGGGACCAGCGACTGTTGACAGTGGTTGTGTGGTCAGTGTGTTGGTGGGTGTAGGGAACAGCGTCTGTTGACAGTGCATCACTGCTCAGTGTGTTGATTGTAGGGACCAGCGTCTGTTCTAATTGTGCTTTGTGCACAGTGCGTTGGTGGGTGTAGGGACCATCGTCTGTTGACAGTGCTTGAGTGCTCAGTGTGTTGGTGGGTGGAGGTACCAGCAACTGTTGACAGTGCTTGAGTGCTCAGTGTGTTTGGTGTAGGGACCAGCGTCTGTTGACAGTGTTTGAGTGCTCAGTATGCTGGGTGTTGGGAGAAGTGGCTGTTGACCGTGTTTGAGTGCTGAGCGTGTTGGGTGTAGCGACCAGCAACGCTTGACAGTTCATGGGTACTCAGCGTGTTGGTGGGTGCAGGGACCAGCGACTGTTGACTGTTCATGGGTGCACAGTGTGTTGGTGGGTGTCGGGACCAGTGACTGTTGATAATCCTTGAGTGCTCAGTGAGTTGGGTGTACGGACCAGCGCCTGTTGACAGTGCTTGAGTGCTCAGCGTGTTGGTGGGTGTAGGGACCAGCGACTGTTGACAGTGCTTGAGCGCTCTGTGTGTTCGTGGGTGGAGGGACCAGCGTCTGTTGACAGTGCCTGAGTGGTCAGTATGTTGGGTGTAGGATCAGCATCTGTTGACAGTGCATGAGTGCTCAGTGTATTGGGTGTTGGGACCAGTGTCTGGTCATATTTTGCTTGAGTGCACAGTGTGTTGGTGGTTGGAGGGACCATCGTCTGTTGACAGTGCTTGAGTGCTCAGTGTGTTGGTGGGTTGAGGGACCAGCGAATGTTGACAGTGCTTGAGTGCTCAGTGTGTTGTGTGGAGGGACCAGCGTCTGTTCTGATTGCGCTTGAGTGCTCAGTGTGTTGGTGGGTGTAGAGACCAGCACCCGTTGACAGTGCTTGAGTGTTCAGCGTGTTGGTGGGTGTAGGGACCAGCGACAGTTGACAGTGCTTGAGGGCTCAGTGTATTGGTGGGAGTAGTGACCAGCGTCTGTTGACACTGCTTTAGTGCTCAGTATGTTGGGTGTAGGGACTAGTGACTGTTGACAGTGCTTGAGGGCTCAGTGTGTTGGTAGGTGTAGGGACCAGCATCTGTTGACAGTGCTTGAGTGCTTAGTGTGTTTGGTGTAGGGACCAGCGTCTGTTGACAGTGATTGTGTGCTCAGTATGTTGGGTGTTGGAGTGCTGAGCGTGTTGGGTGTAGGGACCAGCAACTCTTGACAGTTCATGGGTTCTCAGCATGTTGGTGCAGGGACCAGTGACTGTTGACAGTTCATGGGTTCTCAACGTGTTGGTGGGTGTAGGGACCAGCGACTGTTGACAGTTCTTGAGCACTCAGTGTGTTGGGTGTAGGGATCAGCGACTGTTGATAATCCTTGAGTGCTCAGTGAGTTGGGTGTACGGACCAGTGATGTTGACAGTGCCTGAGTGCTCAGTATGTTGGGTGTAGGATCAGCATCTGTTTACAGTGCATGAGTGCTCAGTGTGTTGGGTGTAGGGACCAGCGTCTGTTCATATTTTGCTTGAGTGCACAGTGTGTTGGTGGTTGGAAGGACCATCGTCTGTTGACAGTGCTTGAGTGCTAAGTGTGTTGGGTGGACGGACCAGCGTCTGTTCAGATTGTGCTTGAGTGCACAGTGTGTTGGTGGGTGGAGGGACCATTGTCTGTTGGCAGTGCTTGAGTGCTCAGTGTGTTGGTGGGTGGAGGTACCAACAACTGTTGACAGTGCTTGAGTGCTCAGTGTGTTTGGTGTAGGGACCTGCGTCTGTTGACAGAGCTTGAGCGCTCAGTGTGTTTGGTGTAGGGACCAGCGTCTGTTGATAGTTCATGAGTGCGCAGTGTGTTGGTGGGTGTAGTGACCAGCGTCTGTTGACAGTTCTTGAGTGCTCAGTGTGTTGGGTGTAGGGAACAGCGTCTGTTGACAGTGCTTGAGTGCTCAACATGTTGTTGGGTGTAAGGACCAGCGACTGTTGACAATGCTTGAGTGCTCAGTGTGTTGGATGGAGGGACCAGCGTCTGTTCTGATTGTGCTTGAGTGCACAGTGAGTTGGTGGGTGTAGAAACCAGCGTCTGTTGACAGTGCTTAAGTGTTCAGTGTGCTGGTGGGTGTGGGGACCATCCTCTGTTGACAGTCCATGAGTGCTCAGTGTGTTGGTTGTATGAACCAGCGTCTGTTAACAGTGCTTGAATGTTCAACGTGTTAGTGGGTGTAGGGACCAGCGTCTTTTGATAGTGCTTGAGCCCTCAGTATGTTGGGTGTAGGGACCAGCATCTGTTCATATTTTGCTTGAGTGCCCAGTGTGTTGGTGGTTGGAGGGACCGTCGTCTGTTGACAGTGCTTGAGTGCTCAGTGTGTTGGTGGGTGGAGGGACCAGCAACTGTTGACAGTGCTGGAGTGCTCAGTGTGTTGGTGGGTGTAGGGAACAGCACCCGTTGACAGTGCTTGAGTGTTCAGCGTGTTGGTAGGTGTAGGGACCAGCGACAGTTGACAGTGCTTGAGGGCTCTGTGTATTGGTGGGAGTAGGGACCACCGTCTGTTGACACTGCTTTAGTGCTCAGTATGTTGGGTGTAGGGACTAGTGACTGTTGAGAGTGTTTGAGGGCTCAGTGTGTTGGTGGGTGTAGGGACCAGCATCTGTTGACAGTGCATGTGTGCTCAGTGTGTTGGGTAGAGGGACCAGCGTCTGTTCTGATTGTGCTTTGTGCACAGTGCGTTGGTGGGTGTAGGGACCAGCGGCTGTTGAAAATGCCTGAGTGCTCAGTGTGCTGGTTGTAGGGACCAACGTCTGTTGATAGTGATTGAGGGCTCAGTGTATTCGTGGGTGTAGGGACCAGCGTCTGTTGACAGTGTATGAGTGCTCAGTGTGTTTGGTGCAGGGACCAGCGTCTGTTGACAGTGATTGAGTGCTCAGTATGTTGGGTGTAGGGACCAGTGTCGGTTGACAGTGTATGAGTGCTCCGTGTGTTTGGTGTAGGGACCAGCATCTGTTGACAGTTCATGGGTACTCAGTGTGTTGGTCGGTGTAGGGACCAGCGTCTGTTGGCAGTGCTTGAGTGCTCAGTATGTTGGGTGTAGGGACCAGTGAATGTTGACAGTGATTGAGGGCTCAGTGTATTCGTGGGTGTAGGGACCAGTGTCTGTTGACAGTGTATGAGTGCTCAGTGTGTTTGGTGTAGCGACCAGTGTCTGTGGCAGTGCTTGAGTGCTTAGTGTGTTTGGTGTAGGGACCAGCAACTCTTGACAGTTCATGGGTTCTCAGCATGTTGTTGCAGGGACCAGCGACTGTTGACAGTTCATGGGTTCTCAGCGTATTGGTGGGTGTAGGGACCAGCGACTGTTGATAATCCTTGAGTGCTCAGTGAGTTGGGTGTATGGACCAGTGCCTGTTGACAGTGCCTGAGTGCTCAGTGTGTTGGGTGTAGGGACCAGCATCTGTTGACAGTGCCTGAGTGCTCAGTGTATTGGGTGTAGGGACCAGCGTCTGTTCATATTTTGCTTGAGTGCACAGTGTGTTGGTGGTTGGAAGGACCATCGTCTGTTGACAGTGCTTGAGTGCTAAGTGTATTGGGTGGAGGGACCAGCGTCTGTTCAGATTGTGCTTGAGTGCACAGTGAGTTGGTGGGTGTAGAGACCAGCGTCTGTTGACAGTGCTTGAGTGTTCAGTGTGCTGGTGGGTGTGGGGACCATCGTCTGTTGACAGTCCATGAGTGCTCAGTGTGTTGGGTGTAGGGACCAGCGTCTGTTGACAGTGCTTGAGTGTTCAACGTGTTGGTGTGTGTAGGGTCCAGCGACTGTTGACAGTGAATCAGTGGTCTGTGTGTTGGTGGGTCGAGAGACCAGCGTCTGTTGATAATGCTTGAGCCCTCAGTGTGTTGGGTGTAGGGACCAGTGACTATTGACAGTGCTTGACTGCTCAGTGTGTCGGTTGGTGTAGGGACTACCATCTGTTGACAGTGTGTGAGTGCTCAGTGTGTTGGTGGGTATAGTGACCAGCGTCTGTTGACGGTGCATGGGAGCTCAGTGTGTTGGCTGTAGGGAGCAGCATCTGTTGACATGCTTGAGTGCTCAGCATGTTGGTGGGTGTAGGGACCAGCGACTGTTGACAGAGCATGGGTGCTCAGTGTGTTGGGTGGAGGGACCAGCGTCTGTTGTGATCGTGGTTGACTACTCAGTGTGTTGGTGGGAGTAGGGAGCAGCGTCTGTTGACAGTGCATGAGTGCTAGTGTGTAGAGTGTAGGGACCAGTGTATGTTCATATTTTGCTTGAGTGCACAGTGTGTTGGTGGTTGGAGGGACCATCGTCTGTTGACAGTGCTTGAGTGCTCAGTTTGTTGGTGGGTGGAGGGACCAGCAGCTGTTGACAGTGCTTGAGTGTTCAGCGTTTTGGTGGGTGTATGGACCAGTGACTGTTGACAGTGCTTGAAGGCTCAGTGTGCTGGTGGGTGTAGGGACCAGCATCTGTTGACAGTGCCTGTGTGCTCAGTGTGTTGGGTAGAGGGACTAGCGTCTGTTCTGATTGTGCTTTGTGCACAGTGTGTTGGTAGGTGTAGGGACCAGCGTCTGTTGATAGTGCTTGAGGGTTGAGTGTATTCGTGGGTGTAGGGACCGGCGTCTGTTGACAGTGTATGAGTGCTCAGTGTTTTTGGTGTAGGGACCAGCGTCGGTGGACAGTGTATGAGTGCTCAGTGTGTTTGGTGTAGGGACCAGCGTCTGTTGATAGTTCTTGAGGGCTCAGTGTATTTGTGGGTGGAGGGACCAGAGTCTGTTGACAGTTTATGAGTGATCAGTGTGTTTGGTGTAGGGACCAGCGACTGTTGACAGTGATTGAGTGCTCAGTATGTTGGGTGTTGGGAGAAGTGGCTGTTGACCGTGTTTGAGTTCTGAGCATGTTGGGTGCAGGGACCAGCAACTGTTGACAGTTCATGGGTTCTCAGCGTGTTGGTGGGTGCAGTGACCAGTGACTGTTGACAGTGCTTGAGCGCTCTGTGTGTTCGTGGGTGGAGGGACAAGCGTCTGTTGACAGTGCCTGAGTGCTCAGTAGGTTGGGTGTAGGGACCAGCATCTGTTGACAGTGCTTGAGTGCTCAGGGTGTTTGGTGTAGGGACCAGCGTCTGTTCATATTTTGCTTGAGTGCACAGTGTGTTGGTGTTTGGAGGGACCATCGTCTGTTGACAGTGCTTGAGTGCTCAGTGTGTTGGTGGGTGGAGGGACCAGTGACTGTTGACAGTGCTTGAAGGCTCAGTGTGCTGGTGGGTGGAGGGACCAGCGTCTGTTGACAGTGCCTGTGTGCTCAGTGTGTTGGGTAGAGGGACTAGCGTCTGTTCTGATTGTGCTTTGTGCACAGTGTGTTGGTAGGTGTAGGGACCAGCGTCTGTTGATAGTGCTTGAGGGTTCAGTGTATTCGTGGGTGTAGGGACCGGCGTCTGTTGACAGTGTATGAGTGCTCAGTGTGTTTGGTGTAGGGACCAGCGTTGGTGGACAGTGTATGAGTGCTCAGTGTGTTTGGTGTAGGGACCAGCATCTATTGACAGTTCATGGGTTCTCAGCGTGTTGGTGTGTGTAGGGACCAGCATCTGTTGACAGTGCCTGAGCGCTCAGTGTGCTGGTTGTAGGGACCAGCGTCTGTTGATAGTTCTTGAGGGTTCAGTGTATTCGTGGGTGGAGGGACCAGAGTCTGTTGACAGTTTATGAGTGCTCAGTGTGTTTGGTGTAGGGACCAGCGACTGTTGACAGTGATTGAGTGCTCAGTATGTTGGGTGTTGGGAGAAGTGGCTGTTGACCGTGTTTGAGTTCTGAGCGTGTTGGGTGTAGGGACCAGCAACTGTTGACAGTTCATGGGTTCTCAGCATGTTGGTGGGTGCAGTGACCAGCGACTGTTGACAGTGCTTGAGCGCTCTGTGTGTTCGTGGGTGGAGGGACAAGCGTCTGTTGACAGTGCCTGAGTGCTCAGTAGGTTGGGTGTAGGGACCAGCATCTGTTGACAGTGCTTGAGTGCTCAGGGTGTTTGGTGTAGGGACCAGCGTCTGTTCATATTTTGCTTGAGTGCACAGTGTGTTGGTGTTTGGAGGGACCATCATCTGTTGACAGTGCTTGAGTGCTCAGTGTGTTGGTGGGTGGAGGGACCAGTGAATGTTGACAGTGCTTGAGTGCTCAGTGTGTTGGTGGGTGTAGTGACTGGCGTTTGTTGACAGTGCTTGAGTGCTCAGCGTGTTGTTGGGTGTAAGGACCAGCGACTGTTGACAATGCTTGAGTGCTCAGTGTGTTGGGTGGAGGGACCAGCGTCTGTTCTGATTGTGCTTGAGTGCACAGTGAGTTGGTGGGTGTTGAGACCAGCGTCTGTTGACAGTGCTTGAGTGTTCAGTGTGCTGGTGGGTGTGGGGAACATCGTCTGTTGACAGTCCATGAGTGCTCAGAGTGTTGGGTGTAGGGACCATAATCTGTTGACAGTGCTTGAGCGCTCAGTGTGCTGGGTGTAGGGACCAGCATCTGTTGACAGTGCTTGAGTGCTCAGTATGTTGGGTGTAGGGACCAGTGACTGTTGACAGTGCTTGAGGGCTCAGTGTGTTGGTGGGTGTAGGGACCAGCATCTGTTGACAGTGCGTGTGTGCTCAGTGTGTTGGGTGGAGGGACCAGCGTCTGCTCTGATTGTGATTTGTGCTCAGTGTATTCGTGGGTGTAGGGACCAATGTCTGTTGACAGTGTATGAGTGCTCAGTGTGTTTGGTGTAGGGACCAGCGTCTGTTGACAGTGCTTGAATGTTCAGTATGTTGGGTGTAGGGACAAGTGGCTGTTGACCGTGTTTGAGTGCTGAGCGTGTTGGGTGTAGGGACTAGCAACTGTTGACAGTTCATGGGTTCCCAGCGTGTTGGTGGGTGCAGCGACCAGCGACTGTTGACAGTGCTTGAGCGCTCTGTGTGTTCGTGGGTGGAGGGACCAGCATCTGTTGACAGTGCTTGAGTGCTCAGTGTATTGGGTGTTGGGACCAGTGTCTGTTCATATTTTGCTTGAGTGCACAGTATGTTGGTGGTTGGAGGGACCATTGTTTGTTGACAGTGCTTGAGTGCTCAGTGTGTTGGTGGGAGGAGGGACCAGCGTCTGTTGACAGTGATTGAGTGCTCAGTATGTTGGGTGTTGGGATAAGTGGCTGTTGACCATGTTTGAGTGCTGAGCGTGTTGGGTGTAGGGACTAGCAACTGTTGACAGTTCATGGGTTCCCAGCGTGTTGGTGGGTGTAGGGACCAGCGACTGTTGACAGTGTTTGAGCGCTCTGTGTGTTCGTGGGTGGAGGGACCAGTGTCTGTTGACAGTGCCTGAGTGCTCAGTATGTTGGGTGGAGGGACTAGCGTCTGTTCAGATTGTGCTTGAGTGCACAGTGAGTTGGTGGGTGTAGAGACCAGCGTCTGTTGACAGTCCTTGAGTGTTCAGTGTGCTGTTGGGTGAGGGGACCATCGTCTGTTGACAGTCCATGAGTGCTGAGAGTGTTGGGTCTAGGGTCCAGCGACTGTTGACAGTGCATGAGTGCTCAGTGTGTTGGTGGGTCGAGGGACCAGCGTCTGTTGACAGTGCTTGAATGTTCAACGTGTTGGTGGGTGTAGGTTCCAGCGACTGTTGACAGTACGTGAGTGCTCAGTGTGTTGGTGGGTCGAGGGACCAGCGTCTGTTGACAGTGCTTGAATGTTCAACGTGTTGGTGGGTGTAGGTTCCAGCGACTGTTGACAGTACGTGAGTGCTCAGTGTGTTGGTGGGTCGATGGACCAGCATCTGTTGATAGTGCTTGAGCCCTCAGTATGTTGGGTGTAGGAACCAGTGACTATTGACAGTGCTTGATTGCTCGGTGTGTCGGTTGGTGTAGGGACCACCAACTGTTGACAGTGCGTGAGTGCTCTGTGTGTTGGTGGGTGTAGTGACCAGCGTCTGTTGTCAGTGCTTGAGTGCTCAATGTGTTGGATGTAAGGACCAGCATCTGTTGACAGTGCTTGAGTGCTCAACGTGTTGGTGTGTGTAGGTTCCAGCGACTGTTGACAGTGCATGAGTTCTCAGTGTATTGGTGGGTGTAGGGAGCGGCGACTGTTGACAGTGCATGAGTGCTCAATGTGTAGGATGGAGGGACCAGCGTTTGTTCTGATTGTGCTTCAGTGCACTGTGTATTGGTGGTTGTAGGGACCATCGTCTGTTGACAGTGCTTCAGTGCTCAGTGTGCTGAGTGTAGGGACCAGCGTCTGTTGACAGTGCTTGAGCGCTCTGTGTGTTGGTGGGTGTAGGGAACAGTGCATCACTGCTCAGTGTGTTTGGTGCAGGTACCTGCGACTGTTGACTGTTCATGAGTGTACTGTGTGTTGGTGGGTGTAGGGACCAGGTTCTGTTGACAGTGCTTGAGTGCTCAGTGCGTTAGGTGTAGGGAACAGCGTCTGTTGATAGTGCATGGGTGCTAAGTGTGTTGGGTGGAGTGACCAGCGTCTGTTCATACTTTGCTTGAGTGCACAGTGGGTTGCTGCGTGTAGGGACCAAGGTCTGTTGACAGTGCTTGAGTGCTCAGTGTGCTGGATGTAGGGACCAGCATCTGTTGACAGTGCTTGAGTGCTCAGTACGTTGGGTGTAGGGATCAGCGACTGTTGACAGTGCCTGAGGGCGCAGTGTGTTGGTGGGTGTAGGGACCAGCATCTGTTGACAGTGCGTGTGTGCTCAGTGTGTTGGGTGTAGGGACCAGCGTCTGTTGAGAGTGTCTGAGTGCTCAGTGTGCTGGTTTTATGGACCAGTGTCTGTTGATAGTGCTTGAGGGCTCAGTGTATTCGTGGGTGTAGTGACCAGCGTCTGTTGACAGTGTATGAGTGCTCAGTGTGTTTGGTGTTGCGACCAGCGTCTGTTGCCAGTGCTTGAGTGTTCAGCGTGTTGGTGGGTGTAGGGACCAGCGTCTGTTGACACTGCTTTAGTGCTCAGTATGTTGGATGTAGGGACCTGTGACTGTTGACAGTGCTTGAGTGCTCAGTGTGTTTTGTGTAGGAACCAGCAACTGTTGACAGTTCATGAGTGCTCAGTGTGTTTGTGGGTGTAGGGACCAGCGATTGTTGACAGTGCATGGGTGCTCAGTGTGTTGGGTGGAGTGATCAGCGTCTATTCTGATTATGCTTGAGTGCACAGTAGGTTGCTGCGTGTAGGGATCAACGTCTGTTGACAGTGCTTGAGCGCTCAGTGTGCTGGGTGTAGGGATCAGTGACTGTTGACAGTGCTTGAGTGCTCAGCGTGTTGGTGGGTGTAGGGACCAGCGACAGTTGACAGTGCTTGAGGGCTCAGTGTATTGGTGGGAGTAGGGACCAGCGTCTGTTGACACAGCTTCAGTGCTCAGTATGTTGGGTGTAGGGCCCAGCATCTGTTGACAGTGCGTGTGTGCTCAGTGTGTTGGGTAGAGGGACCAGCGTCTGTTCTGATTGTGCTTTGTGCACAGTGCGTTGGTGGGTGCAGAGACCAACGTCTGTTGAGAGTGCCTGAGTGCACAGTGTGCTGGTTGTAGGGACCAGCATCTTTTGATAGTGCTTGAGGGCTCAGTGTATTCATGGGTGTAGGGACCAGCGTCTGTTGACAGTGTGTGAGTGCTCAGTGTGTTTGGTTTAGGGACCAGCGTCTGTTGACAGTGCTTGAGTGCTCAGTGTGTTTGGTGTAGGGATCAGCGTCTGTTGACAGTGATTGAGTGTTCAGTATGTTGGGTGTAGGGACAAGTGGCTGTTGACCGTGATTGATCGCTGAGTGTGTTGGGTGTAGGGACCAGCCACTGTTGACAGTTCATGGGTTTTCAGCATGTTGGTGGGTGCAGGGAGCAGCGACTGTTGACAGTTCATGAGTGCACAGTGTGTTGGTGTGTGTAGGGACCAGCACCTGTTGACAGTGCTTGACTGTTCAGCGTATTGGGCGTAGGGACAAGTGGCTGTTGACCGTGTTTGAGTGCTGAGTGTGTTGGGTGTTGGGACCAGCAACTGTTGACAGTTCATGGTTTCTCAGCGTGTTGGTGGGTGCAGCGACCAGCGACTGTTGACAGTGCTTGAGCGCTCTGTGTGTTCGTGGGTGGAGGGACCAGCGTCTGTTGACAGTGCCTGAGTGCTCAGTATGTTGGGTGTAGGGACCAGCATCTGTTGACAGTGCTTGAGTGCTCAGTGTATTGGGTGTTGGGACCAGTGTCTGTTCATATTTTGCTTGAGTGCACAGTGTGTTGGTGGTTGGAGAGACCATTGTTTGTTGACAGTGCTTGAGTGCTCAGTGTGTTGGTGGGTGGAGGGACCAGCGTCTGTTGACAGTGATTGACTGCTCAGTATGTTGGGTGTTGGGAGAAGTGGCTGTTGACCGTGTTTGAGTGCTGAGCGTGTTGGGTCTAGGGACCAGCAACTGTTGACAGTTCATGGGTTCTCAGCGTGTTGGTGGGTGCAGCGACCAGGGACTGTTGACAGTGCTTGAGCGCTCTGTGTGTTCGTGGGTGGAGGGACCAGCGTCTGTTGACAGTGCCTGAGTGCTCAGTATTTTGGGTGTAGGGACCAGCATCTGTTGACAGTGCTTGAGTGCTCAGTGTATTAGGTGTTGGGACGAGCGTCTGTTCATATTTTGCTTGAGTGCACAGTGTGTTGGTGGTTGGAGGGACCATCATCTGTTGACAGTGCTTGAGTGCTCAGTCTGTTGGTGGGTGTAGGGACCAGCATCTGTTGACAGTGCTTGAGTGCTCAGTGTGTTTTGTGTAGGAACCAGCAACTGTTGACAGTTCATGAGTGCTCAGTGTGTTTGTGGGTGTAGGGACCAGCGATTGTTGACAGTGCATGGGTGCTCAGTGTGTTGGGTGGAGTGATCAGCGTCTATTCTGATTATGCTTGAGTGCACAGTAGGTTGCTGCGTGTAGGGATCAACGTCTGTTGACAGTGCTTGAGCGCTCAGTGTGCTGGGTGTAGGGATCAGTGACTGTTGACAGTGCTTGAGTGCTCAGCGTGTTGGTGGGTGTAGGGACCAGCGACAGTTGACAGTGCTTGAGGGCTCAGTGTATTGGTGGGAGTAGGGACCAGCGTCTGTTGACACAGCTTCAGTGCTCAGTATGTTGGGTGTAGGGCCCAGCATCTGTTGACAGTGCGTGTGTGCTCAGTGTGTTGGGTAGAGGGACCAGCGTCTGTTCTGATTGTGCTTTGTGCACAGTGCGTTGGTGGGTGCAGAGACCAACGTCTGTTGAGAGTGCCTGAGTGCACAGTGTGCTGGTTGTAGGGACCAGCATCTTTTGATAGTGCTTGAGGGCTCAGTGTATTCATGGGTGTAGGGACCAGCGTCTGTTGACAGTGTGTGAGTGCTCAGTGTGTTTGGTTTAGGGACCAGCGTCTGTTGACAGTGCTTGAGTGCTCAGTGTGTTTGGTGTAGGGATCAGCGTCTGTTGACAGTGATTGAGTGTTCAGTATGTTGGGTGTAGGGACAAGTGGCTGTTGACCGTGATTGATCGCTGAGTATGTTGGGTGTAGGGACCAGCCACTGTTGACAGTTCATGGGTTTTCAGCATGTTGGTGGGTGCAGGGAGCAGCGACTGTTGACAGTTCATGAGTGCACAGTGTGTTGGTGTGTGTAGGGACCAGCACCTGTTGACAGTGCTTGACTGTTCAGCGTATTGGGCGTAGGGACAAGTGGCTGTTGACCGTGTTTGAGTGCTGAGTGTGTTGGGTGTTGGGACCAGCAACTGTTGACAGTTCATGGTTTCTCAGCGTGTTGGTGGGTGCAGCGACCAGCGACTGTTGACAGTGCTTGAGCGCTCTTGTGTGTTCGTGGGTGGAGGGACCAGCGTCTGTTGACAGTGCCTGAGTGCTCAGTATGTTGGGTGTAGGGACCAGCATCTGTTGACAGTGCTTGAGTGCTCAGTGTATTGGGTGTTGGGACCAGTGTCTGTTCATATTTTGCTTGAGTGCACAGTGTGTTGGTGGTTGGAGAGACCATTGTTTGTTGACAGTGCTTGAGTGCTCAGTGTGTTGGTGGGTGGAGGGACCAGCGTCTGTTGACAGTGATTGACTGCTCAGTATGTTGGGTGTTGGGAGAAGTGGCTGTTGACCGTGTTTGAGTGCTGAGCGTGTTGGGTCTAGGGACCAGCAACTGTTGACAGTTCATGGGTTCTCAGCGTGTTGGTGGGTGCAGCGACCAGGGACTGTTGACAGTGCTTGAGCGCTCTGTGTGTTCGTGGGTGGAGGGACCAGCGTCTGTTGACAGTGCCTGAGTGCTCAGTATTTTGGGTGTAGGGACCAGCATCTGTTGACAGTGCTTGAGTGCTCAGTGTATTAGGTGTTGGGACGAGCGTCTGTTCATATTTTGCTTGAGTGCACAGTGTGTTGGTGGTTGGAGGGACCATCATCTGTTGACAGTGCTTGAGTGCTCAGTCTGTTGGTGGGTGTAGGGACCAGCATCTGTTGACAGTGCTTGAGTGCTCAGTATGTTGGGTGTAGGGACCAGTGACTGTTGACAGTGCTTGAGGGCTCAGTGTGTTGGTGGGTGTAGGGACCAGCATCTGTTGACAGTGCGTGTGTGCTCAGTGTGTTGGGTGGAGGGACCAGCGTCTGCTCTGATTGTGATTTGTGCTCAGTGTATTCGTGGGTGTAGGGACCAATGTCTGTTGACAGTGTATGAGTGCTCAGTGTGTTTGGTGTAGGGACCAGCGTCTGTTGACAGTGCTTGAATGTTCAGTATGTTGGGTGTAGGGACAAGTGGCTGTTGACCGTGTTTGAGTGCTGAGCGTGTTGGGTGTAGGGACTAGCAACTGTTGACAGTTCATGGGTTCCCAGCGTGTTGGTGGGTGCAGCGACCAGCGACTGTTGACAGTGCTTGAGCGCTCTGTGTGTTCGTGGGTGGAGGGACCAGCATCTGTTGACAGTGCTTGAGTGCTCAGTGTATTGGGTGTTGGGACCAGTGTCTGTTCATATTTTGCTTGAGTGCACAGTATGTTGGTGGTTGGAGGGACCATTGTTTGTTGACAGTGCTTGAGTGCTCAGTGTGTTGGTGGGAGGAGGGACCAGCGTCTGTTGACAGTGATTGAGTGCTCAGTATGTTGGGTGTTGGGATAAGTGGCTGTTGACCATGTTTGAGTGCTGAGCGTGTTGGGTGTAGGGACTAGCAACTGTTGACAGTTCATGGGTTCCCAGCGTGTTGGTGGGTGTAGGGACCAGCGACTGTTGACAGTGTTTGAGCGCTCTGTGTGTTCGTGGGTGGAGGGACCAGTGTCTGTTGACAGTGCCTGAGTGCTCAGTATGTTGGGTGGAGGGACTAGCGTCTGTTCAGATTGTGCTTGAGTGCACAGTGAGTTGGTGGGTGTAGAGACCAGCGTCTGTTGACAGTCCTTGAGTGTTCAGTGTGCTGTTGGGTGAGGGGACCATCGTCTGTTGACAGTCCATGAGTGCTGAGAGTGTTGGGTCTAGGGTCCAGCGACTGTTGACAGTGCATGAGTGCTCAGTGTGTTGGTGGGTCGAGGGACCAGCGTCTGTTGACAGTGCTTGAATGTTCAACGTGTTGGTGGGTGTAGGTTCCAGCGACTGTTGACAGTACGTGAGTGCTCAGTGTGTTGGTGGGTCGAGGGACCAGCGTCTGTTGACAGTGCTTGAATGTTCAACGTGTTGGTGGGTGTAGGTTCCAGCGACTGTTGACAGTACGTGAGTGCTCAGTGTGTTGGTGGGTCGATGGACCAGCGTCTGTTGATAGTGCTTGAGCCCTCAGTATGTTGGGTGTAGGAACCAGTGACTATTGACAGTGCTTGATTGCTCGGTGTGTCGGTTGGTGTAGGGACCACCAACTGTTGACAGTGCGTGAGTGCTCTGTGTGTTGGTGGGTGTAGTGACCAGCGTCTGTTGTCAGTGCTTGAGTGCTCAATGTGTTGGATGTAAGGACCAGCATCTGTTGACAGTGCTTGAGTGCTCAACGTGTTGGTGTGTGTAGGTTCCAGCGACTGTTGACAGTGCATGAGTGCTCAGTGTATTGGTGGGTGTAGGGAGCGGCGACTGTTGACAGTGCATGAGTGCTCAATGTGTAGGATGGAGGGACCAGCGTTTGTTCTGATTGTGCTTCAGTGCACTGTGTATTGGTGGTTGTAGGGACCATCGTCTGTTGACAGTGCTTCAGTGCTCAGTGTGCTGAGTGTAGGGACCAGCGTCTGTTGACAGTGCTTGAGCGCTCTGTGTGTTGGTGGGTGTAGGGAACAGTGCATCACTGCTCAGTGTGTTTGGTGCAGGTACCTGCGACTGTTGACTGTTCATGAGTGTACTGTGTGTTGGTGGGTGTAGGGACCAGGTTCTGTTGACAGTGCTTGAGTGCTCAGTGCGTTAGGTGTAGGGAACAGCGTCTGTTGATAGTGCATGGGTGCTAAGTGTGTTGGGTGGAGTGACCAGCGTCTGTTCATACTTTGCTTGAGTGCACAGTGGGTTGCTGCGTGTAGGGACCAAGGTCTGTTGACAGTGCTTGAGTGCTCAGTGTGCTGGATGTAGGGACCAGCATCTGTTGACAGTGCTTGAGTGCTCAGTACGTTGGGTGTAGGGATCAGCGACTGTTGACAGTGCCTGAGGGCGCAGTGTGTTGGTGGGTGTAGGGACCAGCATCTGTTGACAGTGCGTGTGTGCTCAGTGTGTTGGGTGTAGGGACCAGCGTCTGTTGAGAGTGTCTGAGTGCTCAGTGTGCTGGTTTTATGGACCAGTGTCTGTTGATAGTGCTTGAGGGCTCAGTGTATTCGTGGGTGTAGTGACCAGCGTCTGTTGACAGTGTATGAGTGCTCAGTGTGTTTGGTGTTGCGACCAGCGTCTGTTGCCAGTGCTTGAGTGTTCAGCGTGTTGGTGGGTGTAGGGACCAGCGTCTGTTGACACTGCTTTAGTGCTCAGTATGTTGGATGTAGGGACCTGTGACTGTTGACAGTGCTTGAGTGCTCAGTGTGTTTTGTGTAGGAACCAGCAACTGTTGACAGTTCATGAGTGCTCAGTGTGTTTGTGGGTGTAGGGACCAGCGATTGTTGACAGTGCATGGGTGCTCAGTGTGTTGGGTGGAGTGATCAGCGTCTATTCTGATTATGCTTGAGTGCACAGTAGGTTGCTGCGTGTAGGGATCAACGTCTGTTGACAGTGCTTGAGCGCTCAGTGTGCTGGGTGTAGGGATCAGTGACTGTTGACAGTGCTTGAGTGCTCAGCGTGTTGGTGGGTGTAGGGACCAGCGACAGTTGACAGTGCTTGAGGGCTCAGTGTATTGGTGGGAGTAGGGACCAGCGTCTGTTGACACAGCTTCAGTGCTCAGTATGTTGGGTGTAGGGCCCAGCATCTGTTGACAGTGCGTGTGTGCTCAGTGTGTTGGGTAGAGGGACCAGCGTCTGTTCTGATTGTGCTTTGTGCACAGTGCGTTGGTGGGTGCAGAGACCAACGTCTGTTGAGAGTGCCTGAGTGCACAGTGTGCTGGTTGTAGGGACCAGCATCTTTTGATAGTGCTTGAGGGCTCAGTGTATTCATGGGTGTAGGGACCAGCGTCTGTTGACAGTGTGTGAGTGCTCAGTGTGTTTGGTTTAGGGACCAGCGTCTGTTGACAGTGCTTGAGTGCTCAGTGTGTTTGGTGTAGGGATCAGCGTCTGTTGACAGTGATTGAGTGTTCAGTATGTTGGGTGTAGGGACAAGTGGCTGTTGACCGTGATTGATCGCTGAGTGTGTTGGGTGTAGGGACCAGCCACTGTTGACAGTTCATGGGTTTTCAGCATGTTGGTGGGTGCAGGGAGCAGCGACTGTTGACAGTTCATGAGTGCACAGTGTGTTGGTGTGTGTAGGGACCAGCACCTGTTGACAGTGCTTGACTGTTCAGCGTGTTGGGCGTAGGGACAAGTGGCTGTTGACCGTGTTTGAGTGCTGAGTGTGTTGGGTGTTGGGACCAGCAACTGTTGACAGTTCATGGTTTCTCAGCGTGTTGGTGGGTGCAGCGACCAGCGACTGTTGACAGTGCTTGAGCGCTCTGTGTGTTCGTGGGTGGAGGGACCAGCGTCTGTTGACAGTGCCTGAGTGCTCAGTATGTTGGGTGTAGGGACCAGCATCTGTTGACAGTGCTTGAGTGCTCAGTGTATTGGGTGTTGGGACCAGTGTCTGTTCATATTTTGCTTGAGTGCACAGTGTGTTGGTGGTTGGAGAGACCATTGTTTGTTGACAGTGCTTGAGTGCTCAGTGTGTTGGTGGGTGGAGGGACCAGCGTCTGTTGACAGTGATTGACTGCTCAGTATGTTGGGTGTTGGGAGAAGTGGCTGTTGACCGTGTTTGAGTGCTGAGCGTGTTGGGTCTAGGGACCAGCAACTGTTGACAGTTCATGGGTTCTCAGCGTGTTGGTGGGTGCAGCGACCAGGGACTGTTGACAGTGCTTGAGCGCTCTGTGTGTTCGTGGGTGGAGGGACCAGCGTCTGTTGACAGTGCCTGAGTGCTCAGTATTTTGGGTGTAGGGACCAGCATCTGTTGACAGTGCTTGAGTGCTCAGTGTATTAGGTGTTGGGACGAGCGTCTGTTCATATTTTGCTTGAGTGCACAGTGTGTTGGTGGTTGGAGGGACCATCATCTGTTGACAGTGCTTGAGTGCTCAGTCTGTTGGTGGGTTGAGGGACCAGCGAATGTTGACAGTGCTTGAATGCTCAGTGTGTTGGTGGGTGTAGTGACCAGCGTCTGTTGACAGTTCTTGAGTGCTCAGTGTGTTGGGTGTAGGAAACAGCGTCTGTTGACAGTGCTTGAGCGCTCAGCGTGTTGTTGGGTGTAAGGACCAGCGACTGTTGACAATGCTTGAGTGCTCAGTTTGTTGGGTGGAGGGACCAGCGTCTGTTCTGATTGTGCTTGAGTGCACAGTGAGTTGGTAGGTGTAGAGACCAGCGTCTGTTGACAGTGCAGGAGTGCTCAGAGTTTTGGGTGTAGGGACCAGCATCTGTTGACAGTGCTTGAGTGCTCAGAGTGTTGAGCGTAGGGACCAGCGCCTGTTGACAGTGCATGAGTGCTCATGTGTTGGTGGGTCGAAGGACCATCTTCTGTTGATCGTGCTTGAGCCCTCAGTATGTTGGGTGTAGGGACCAGTGACTATTGACAGTGCTTGACTGCTCAGTGTGTCGGTTGGTGTAGGGACCACCATCTGTTGTCAGTGCGTGAGTGCTCTGTGTGTTGGTGGGTATAGTGACCAGCGTCTGTTGTTGGTGCATGGGAGCTCAGTGTGTGGGTGTAGGGACCAGCGTCTGTTGCGATCGTGCTTGACTGCTCAGTGTGTTGGTGGGTGTAGGGAGCAGCGTCTGTTGACAGTGCATGAGTGCTCAGTGTGTTGGGTGTAGGGACCAGCGTCTGTTCATATTTTGCTTGAGTGCACAGTGTGTTGGTGGTTGGAGGGACCATCGTCTGTTGAGAGTGCTGGAGTGCTCAGTGTGTTGGTGGGTGGAGGGACCAGCAGCTGTTGACAGTGCTTGAGTGCTCAGTATGTTGGGTGTAGGGACCAGCGACTGTTGAGAGTACTTGTGTGCTCAGCGTGTTTGTGGGTGTAGGGACTAGCGACTGTTGACAGTGCTTGAGTGCTCAGTATGTTGGGTGTAGAGACCAGTGACTGTTGACAGTGCTTGAGGGCACAGTGTGTTGGTGAGTGTAGGGACCAGCATCTGTTGACAGTGCAGGAGTGCTCAGAGTTTTGGGTGTAGGGACCAGCATCTGTTGACAGTGCTTGAGTGCTCCGTTTGTTGGGTGGAGGGACCAGCGTCTGTTCTGATTGTGCTTGAGTGCACAGTGAGTTGGTGGGTGTAGAGACCAGCGTCTGTTGACAGTGTTTGAGTGTTCAGTGTGCTCGTGGGTGTGGGGACCATCGTCTGTTGACAGTGCATGAGTGCTCAGAGTGTTGAGCGTAGGGACCAGCGCCTGTTGACAGTACTTGAATGTTCAACATGTTGGTGGGTGTAGGGTCCAGCGACTGTTGACAGTACTTGTGTGCTCAGCGAGTTTGTGGGTGTAGGGACTAGCGACTGTTGACAGTGCTTGAGTGTTCAGTATGTTGGGTGTAGAGACCAGTGACTGTTGACAGTGCTTGAGGGCACAGTGTGTTGGTGGGTGTAGGGACCAGCATCTGTTGACAGTGTATGAGTGCTCAGTGTGTTTGGTGTAGGGTCCAGCGTCTGTTGACAGTGCTTGGGTTCTCAGTGTGTTGGGTGTAGGGACCAGCGTTTGTTGACAGTGTATGAGTGCTCAGTGTGTTTGGTGTAGGGACCAGCATCGGTTGACAGTGATTGAGTGCTCAGTATGTTGGGTGCAGGGACAAGTGGCTGTTGACCGTGTTTGAGTGCTGAGTGCATTGGGTGTAGGGACCAGCGACTATTGACAGTTCATGGGTTCTCAGCGTGTTGGTGGGTGCAGGGACCAGCGACTGTTGACAGTGCTTGAAGGCTCAGTGTGCTGGTGGGTGTAGGGACCAGCGTCTGTTGACAGTGCCTGTGTGCTCAGTGTGTTGGGTAGAGGGACCAGCGTCTGTTCTGATTGTGCTTTGTGCACAGTGCGTTGGTGGGTGTTGGGACCTGTGCCTGTTTAGAGTGCCTGAGTGCTCAGTGTGCTGGTTGTAGGGACCAACGCCTGTTGATAGTGCTTGAGGGCTCAGTGTATTCGTGGGTGTAGGGACCAGCATCTGTTGACAGTGTATGAGTGCTCAGTGTGTTTGGTGTAGGGATCAGCGTCTGTTGACAGTGTATGAGTGCTCAGTGTGTTTGGTGTAGAGACCAGCGTCTGTTGACAGTGCTTGAGTGCTCAGCATGTTGGTAGGTGTAGGGACCAGCGTCTGTTGACAGTGCCTGAGTGCTCAGTGTGCTGGTTTTAGGGACCAGTGTCTGTTGATAGTGCTTGAGGGCTCAGTGTATTCGTGGGTGTAGGGATCAGCATCTGTTGACAGTGTATGAGTGCTCAGTGTGTTTGGTGTAGGGTCCAGCGTCTGTTGACAGTGCTTGGGTTCTCAGTGTGTTGGGTGTAGGGACCAGCGTTTGTTGACAGTGTATGAGTGCTCAGTGTTTGGTGTAGGGACCAGCATCGGTTGACAGTGATTGAGTGCTCAGTATGTTGGGTGCAGGGACAAGTGGCTGTTGACCGTGTTTGAGTGCTGAGTGCATTGGGTGTAGGGACCAGCGACTGTTGACAGTTCATGGGTTCTCAGCGTGTTGGTGGGTGCAGGGACCAGCGACTGTTGACAGTGCTTGAGTGCTCAGCGTGCTGTTGGGTGTAAGGACCAGTGACTGTTGACAATGGTAGATTGCTCCGTGTGTTGGGTGTAGGGACCAGCGTCTGTTGACAGTGCTTGAGTGCTCAACGTGTTGGTGGGTGTAGGGTCCAGCGACTTTTGACAGTGCATGAGTGCTCAGTGTGTTGGTGGGTCAAGGAAACAGCGTCTGTTGATAGTGCTTGAGTGCTCAGTGTGTTGGTGGGTGTAGGGTCCAGCGACTATTGACAGTGCTTGAGTGCTCAGTGTGTTGGTGGGTGTAACGACCAGCACCCGTTGACAGTGCTTGAGTGTTCAGCGTGTTGGTGGGTGTAGGGACCAGTGACAGTTGACGGAGCTTGAGGGCTCAGTGTATTGGTGGGAGTAGGGACCAGCGTCTGTTGACAGTGCATGGGTGCTCAGTGTGTTGGGTGGAGTGATCAGCGTCTATTCTGATTATGCTTGAGTGTACAGTGGGTTGCTGTGTGTAGGGATCAACGTCTGCTGACAGTGCTTGAGCGCTCAGTGTGCTGGGTGTAGGGACCAGTGACTGTTGACAGTGCTTGAGTGTTCAGCGTGTTGGTGGTTGTAGGGACCAGTGACAGTTGACAGTGCTTGAGGGCTCAGTGTATTGGTGGGAGTAGGGACCAGCGTCTGTTGACACAGCTTTAGTGCTCAGTATGTTGGGTGTAAGGACCAGTGACTGTTCACAGTGCTTGTGTGCTCAGTGTGTTGGTGGGTGTAGGGAACAGCGTCTGTTGATAGTGCATCACTGCTCAGTGTGTTGGGTGTGGGGACCAGCGAGCATTGACAGTGTATGAGTGCTCAGTGTGTTTGGTACAGGTACCTGCGACTGTTGGCTGTTCATGAGTGCACTGTGCGTTGGTGGGTGTAGGGACCAGCGTCTGTTGACAGTGCTTCAGTGCTCAGTGTGTTGGGTGTAGGGAACAGCGTCTGTTGACAGTGCATGGGTGCTCAGTATGTTGGTTGTAGGGCCCAGCATCTGTTGACAGTGCCTGTGTGCTCAGTGTGTTGGGTAGAGGGTCCATCGTCTGTTCTGATTGTGCTTTGTGCACAGTGCGTTGGTGGGTGTAGAGACCAACGTCTGTTGAGAGTGCCTGAGTGCTCAGTGTGCTGGTTGTAGGGACCAGCGTCTGTTGATAGTGCTTGAGGGCTCAGTGTATTCGTGGGTGTAGGGACCAGCGTCCGTTGACAGTGTATGAGTGCTCAGTGTGTTTGGTTTAGGGACCAGCGTCTGTTGACAGTGCTTGAGTGCTCAGTGTGTTTGGTGTAGGGATCAGCGTCTGTTCATATTTTGCTTGAGTGCACAGTGTGTTGGTGGTTGGAGAGACCATTGTTTGTTGACACTGCTTGAGTGCTCAGTGTGTTGATGGGTGGAGGGACCAGCGTCTATTGACAGTGATTGAGTGCTCAGTATGTTGGGTGGAAGGACCAGCGTCTGTTCTGATTGTGCTTGAGTGCATAGTGAGTTGGTGGGTGTAGAGACCAGCGTCTTTTGACAGTGCTTGAGTGTTCAGTTTGCTGGTGGGTGTGGGGACCATCGTCTGTTGACAGTGCATGAGTGCTCAGAGTGTTGGGTGTAGGGACCAGCGCCTGTTGACAGTACTTGAATGTTCAACGTGTTGGTGGGTGTAGGGTCCAGCGACTGTTGACAGTGCATGTGTGCTCAGTGTGTTGGTGGGTCAAGGAAACAGCGTCTGTTGATAGTGCTTGAGTGCTCATGTGTTGGTGGGTCGAGGGACCAGCGTCTGTTGACAGTGTATGGGTGCTCAGTGTGTTTGGTGTAGGGACCAGCATCGGTTGACAGTGATTGAGTGCTCAGTATGTTGGGTGTAGGGACAAGTGGCTGTTGACCGTGTTTGAGTGCTGAGTGCATTGGGTGTAGTGACCAGCGTCTGTTGACAGTGCTTGAGTGCTCAGCATGCTGTTGGGTGTAAGGACCAGCGACTGTTGACAATGCTAGATTGCTCCGTGTGTTGGGTGTAGGGACCAGCGTCTGTTCTGCTTGTGCTTGAGTGTTCAGTGAGTTGGTAGGTGTAGGGACCAGCGTCTGTTGACAGTGCTTGAGTGCTCAACGTGTTGGTGGGTGTAGGGTCCAGCGACTGTTGACAGTGCATGAGTGCTCAGTGTGTTGGTGGGTCAAGGAAACAGCGTCTGTTGATAGTGCTTGAGTGCTCAGTGTGTTGGTGGGTGTAGGGTCCATTGACTATTGACAGGGTTTGAGTGCTCAGTGTGTTGGTGGGTGTAGGGACCAGCACCCGTTGACAGTGCTTGAGTGTTCAGCGTGTTGGTGGGTGTAGGGACCAGCGACAGTTGACAGAGCTTGAGGGCTCAGTGTATTGGTGGGTGTAGGGACCAGCGTCTGCTGACAGTGCTTGAGTGCTCAGTGTGTTTGGTGTAGGGACCAGCGTCTGTTGACAGTGATTGAGTACTCAGTATGTTGGGTGTTGGGAGAAGTGGCTGTTGACCGTGTTTGAGTGCTGAACTTGTTGGGTGTAGGAACCAGCAACTCTTGACAGTTCATGAGTTCTCAGCGTGTTGGTGGGTGCAGGGACCAGCGTCTGTTGACAGTGCTTGAGTGCTCAGTATGTTGTGTGTAGGGACCAGCGTCGGTTGACAGTGTATGAGTGCTCAGTGTGTTGGGTGTAGGGACCAGCATCTATTGGCAGTGTATGAGTGCTCAGAGTGTTTGGTGTAGGGACCAGCATCTGTTGACAGTGTATGAGTGCTCAGTGTGTTGGGTGTAGGGACCAGCATCTGTTGACAGTGTATGAGTGCTCAGTGTGTTGGGTGTAGGGACCAGCATCTGTTGACAGTGTATGAGTGCTCAGTGTGTTTGGTGTAGGGACCAGCGTCTGTTGACAGTGATTGTGTGCTCAGTATGTTGGGTGTTGGAGTGCTGAGCGTGTTGGGTGTAGGTACCAGCAACTCTTGACAGTTCATGGGTTCTGAGTGTGTTGGTGGGTGCAGGGACCAGCGACTGTTGACAGTTCATGAGTGCACAGTGTGTTGGTGAGTGTCGGGATCAGCGACTGTTGATAATCCTTGAGTTCTCATTGATTTGGGTGTACGGACCAGTGCCTGCTGACAGTGCTTGAGTGCTCAGCGTGTTGTTGGGTGTAGGGACCAGCGACTGTTGACAGTTCTTGAGCGCTCAGAGTTTTGGGTGTAGGGATTAGCATCTGTTGACAGTGCATGAGTGTTCAGTGTGTTGGGTGTAGGGACCAGCGTCTGTTCATATTTTGCTTGATTGCACAGTGTGTTGGTGGTTGCAGGGACCATTGTCTGTTGACAGTGCTTGAGTGCTCAGTGTGTTGGTGGGTGGAGGGACCAGCACTGTTGACAGTGCTTGAGTGCTCAGTGTGTTGGTGGGTGTAGGGACCAGCACCATTGACAGTGCTTGAGTGTTCAGTGTGTTGGTGGGTTTAGGGACCAGCGACAGTTGACAGTGCTTGAGGGCTCAGTGTATTGGTGGGACTTGAGACCAGCGTCTGTTGACACTGCTTTCGTGCTCAGTATGTTGGCGTAGGACCAGTGCCTGTTGACACTGCTTGAGGGCTCAGTGTGTTGGTGGGTGTAGGGCCCAGCATCTGTTGACAGTGCGTGTGTGCTCAGTGTGTTGGGTAGAGGGACCAGCGTCTGTTCTGATTTTGCTTTGTGCACAGTGCGTTGGTGGGTGTAGGGACCAGCGTCTGTTGAGAGTGCCTGAGTGCTCAGTGTGGTGGTTGTAGGGACCAGCGTCTGTTGATAGTGCTTGAGTGCTCAGTATGTTGGGTGTAGGGACCAGTGACTGTTGACAGTGCTTGAGGGCTCAGTGTATTCGTGGGTGTAGGGACCAACGTCTGTTGACAGTGTATGAGTGCTCAGTGTGTTTGGTGTAGGGACCAGCGTCTGTTGACAGTGCTTGAATGTTCAGTATGTTGGGTGTAGGACAAGTGGCTGTTGACCGTGTTTGAGTGCTGAGTGTGTTGGGTCTAGGGACCAGCATATGTTGACAGTGCTTGAGTGCTCAGCATGTTGGTGGGTGTAGGGACCAGTGACTGTTGACAGTGCACGGGTGCTCAGTGTGTTGGCTGGAGGGACCAGCGTCTGTTGCGATCGTGCTTGACTGCTCAGTGTGTTGGTGGGTGTAGGGAGCAGCGTCTGTTGACAGTGCATGAGTGCTCAGTGTGTTGGGTGTAGGGACCAGCATCTGTTCATATTTTGCTTGAGTGCACAGTGTGTTGGTGGTTGGAGGGACCATCGTCTGTTGACAGTGCTTGAGGGCTCAGTGTGTTGGTGGGTGGAGGGACCAGCGTCTGTTGACAGTGCTTGAGTGCTCAGTGTGTTGGGTGTAGGGACCAGCATCTGTTGACAGTGCTTGAGTGTTCAGCGTGTTGGTGGGTGTAGGGTCCACCGACTGTTGACAGTGCATGTGTGCTCAGTGTCTTGGGTAGAGGGACCAGCGTCTGTTCTGATTGTGCTTTGTGCACAGTGCGTTGGTGGGTGTAGGGACCAGCACCTGTTGACAGTGCTTGAGTGCTCAGTGTGCTGGTTGTAGGGACCAGCGTCTGTTGATATTGCTTGAGAGCTCAGTGTATTCGTGGGTGCAGGGACCAGCGTCTGTTGACAGTGCATGAGTGCTCAGTGTGTTTGGTGCAGGGACCAGCGTCTGTTGACAATGATTGAGTGCTCAGTATATTCATGGGTGTAGGGACCAGTGTCTGTTGACAGTGTATGAGTGCTCAGCAAGTTGTTGGGTGTAAGGACCAGTGACTGTTGACAATGCTTGAGTGCTCAGTGTGTTGGGTGGAGGGAGCAGCGTCTGTTCAGATCGTGCTTGAGTGCACAGTAAGTTGGTGGGTGTAGAGACCAGCGTCTGTTGATATTGCTTGAGTGCTCAGTGTGTTGGTGGGTGTGGGGACCATCGTCTGTTGACAGTCCATGAGAGCTCAGTGAGTTGGGTGTTGGGAGCAGCGTCTGTTGACAGGGCTTGAGTGTTCAAGGTGTTGGTGGGTCTAGGGTCCAGCGACTGTTGACAGTGCATGAGTGCTCAGTGTGTTGGTGGGTCGAGGGACCAGCGTCTGTTGACAGTGCTTGAGTGCTTAGTGTGTTTGGTGTAGGGACCAGCGTCTGTTGACAGTGATTGAGTGCTCAGTATGATGGGTGTTGGGACAAGTGGATTTTGACCGTGTTTGAGTGCTGACCGTGTTGGGTGTAGGGACCAGCAACTCTTGACAGTTCATGGGTTCTTAGCGTGTTGGTGGGTGCAGGGACCAGCGACTGTTGACATTTCATGAGTGCACAGTGTGTTGGTGGGTGTCGGGACCAGCGACTGTTGATAATCCTTGAGTGCTCAGTGAGTTGGGTGTAGGGATCAGCATCTGTTGACAATGCTTGAGTGCTCAGTGTGTTGGTGAGTGGAGGGACCAGCGACTGTTGACAGTACTTGAGTTCTCAGTGTGTTTGGTGTAGGGACCAGCGTATGTTGACAGTGATTGAGTGCTCAGTATGTTGGGTGTAGGGACAAGTGGCTGTTGACCGTGTTTGAGTGCTGAGTGTGTCGGGTGTAGGGACCAGAAACTGTTGACAGTTCATGGGTTCTCAGCGTGTTGGTGGGTGCAGGGAGCAGCGACTGTTGACTGTTTATGAGTGCACAGTGTGTTGGTGGGTGTTGGGACCAGCACCTGTTGACAGTGCTTGAAGGCTCAGTGTATTGGTGGGAGTACGGATCAGCGTCTGTTGACACTGCTTTAGTGCTCAGTATGTTGGGTGTAGGGACATGTGACTGTTGACAGTGCTTGAGTGCTCATTGTGTTTTGTGTAGAAACCAGCTACTGTTGACAGTTTATGAGTGCTCAGCGTGTTTGTGGGTGTATGGACCAGCAACTGTTGACAGTGCTTGTGTGCTCAGCGTGTTTGTGGGTGTAGGGACTAGCGACTGTTGACAGTGCTTGAGTGCTCAGTATGTTGGATGTAGGGACCAGTGACTGTTGACAGTGCTTGAGGGCTCAGTGTGTTGGTGCGTGTAGGGACCAGCATCTGTTGACAGTGCGTGTGTGCTCAGTGTGTTGGGTAGAGGGACCAGCGTCTGTTCTGATTGTGCTTTGTGCACAGTGCGTTGGTGGGTGTAGGGACCAGCGGCTGTTGAGAGTGCCTGAGTGCTCAGTGTGCTGGGTGTAGGGACCAGCAACTGTTGACAGTGCTTGTGTGCTCAGCGTGTTTGTGGGTGTATGGACTAGCGACTGTTGACAGTGCTTGAGTGCTCAGTATGTTGGGTGTAGGGACCAGTGACTGTTGACAGTGCGTGTGTGCTCAGTGTGTTGGGTGTAGGGACCAGCGTCTGTTGACAGTGTATGAATGCTCAGTGTGTTTGGTGTAGGGACCAGCGTCGGTTGACAGTTTATGAGTGCTCAGTGTGTTTGGTGCAGGGACCAGCGTCTGTTGACAGTTCATGGGTTCTCAGCGTGTTGGTGGGTGTAGGGACCAGCGACTGTTGACAGTGCTTGAGTGCTCAGTGTGCTGGGTGTAGGGTCCAGCGTCTGTTGAGAGTGCTTGAGTGCTCAGTATGTTGGGTGTAGGGTCCAGTGACTGTTGACAGTGCTTGAGGGCTCAGTGTATTCGTGGGTGTAGGGACCAACGTCTGTTGACAGTGTATGAGTGCTCAGTGTGTTTGGTGTAGGGACCAGCATCTGTTGACAGTGCTTGAATGTTCAGTATGTTGGGTGTAGGGACAAGTGGCTGTTGACCGTGTTTGAGTGCTGAGTGTGTTGGGTGTAGGGACCAGCAACTGTTGGCAGTTCATGAGTGCTCAGCGTGTTTGTGGGTGTAGGGACCAGCGTCTGTTGAGAGTGCCTGAGTGCTCAGTGTGCTGGTTGTAGGGACCAGCGTCTGTTGACAGTGTATGAGTGCTCAGTGTGTTTGGTGTAGGGACCAGTGTCTCTTGACAGTGTATGAGTTCTCAGTGTGTTTGGTGTAGGGACCAGTGACTGTTGACAGTGATTGAGTGCTCAGTATGTTGGGTGTTGGGACATGTGGCTGTTGACGGTGCTTGAGTGCTGAACGCGTTGGGTGTAGGGACCAGCAACTGTTGACAGTTCATGGGTTCTCAGCGTGTTGGTGGGTGCAGCGACCAGCGACTGGTGACAGTGTTTGAGTGCTCTGTGTGTTTGTGGGTGTAGGGACCAGCGTCTGTTGACAGTGCCTGAGTGCTCAGTAAGTTGGGTGTAGGGACCAGCGACTGTTGACAGTGCTTGAGCGCTCTGTGTGTTCGTGGGTGGAGGGACCAGCATCTGTTGACAGTGCTTGAGTGCTCAGTGTATTGGGTGTTGGGACCAGTGTCTGTTCATATTTTGCTTGAGTGCACAGTATGTTGGTGGTTGGAGGGACCATTGTTTGTTGACAGTGCTTGAGTGCTCAGTGTGTTGGTGGGTGGAGGGACCAGCGTCTGTTGACAGTGACTGAGTGCTCAGTATGTTGGGTGTTGGGACAAGTGGCTGTTGACCGTTTTTGAGTGCTGAGCGTGTTAGGTGTAGGGACCAGCAACTGTTGACAGTTCATGGGTTCTCAGTGTGTTGGTGGGTGCAGCGACCAGCGACTGTTGACAGTGCTTGAGTGCTCTGTGCGTTCGTGGGTGGAGGGACTAGCTTCTGTTGACAGTGCCTGAGTGCTCAGTATGTTGGGTGTAGGGACCAGCATCTGTTGACAGTGCTTGAGTGCTCAGTGTGTTTGGTGTAGGGACCAGTGTCTGTTCATATTTTGCTTGAGTGCACAGTGTGTTGGTGTTTGGAGGGACCATCGTCTGTTGACAGTGCTTGAGTGCTCAGTGTGTTGGTGGGTGGAGGGACCAGTCAAATGTTGACAGTGCTTGAGTGCTCAGTGTGTTGGTGGGTGTTGTGACTAGCATCTGTTGACAGTGCTTGAGTGCTCAGTGTGTTGGGTGGAGGGACCAGCATCTGTTCTGATTGTGCTTGAGTGCACAGTGAGTTGGTGGGTGTAGAGACCAGCGTCTGTTGATAGTGCTTGAGTGTTCAGTGTGCTGGTGGGTGTGGGGACCATCGTCTGTTGACAGTCCATGAGTGTTCAGAGTGTTGGGTGTAGGGACTAGCGCCTGTTGACAGTGCTTGAATGTTCAACGTGTTGGTGGGTGTAGGGTCCAGCGACTGTTGACAGTGCATGAGTGCTCAGTGTGTTGGCGGGTCGAGGGACCAGCGTCTGTTGATAGTGCTTGAGCCCTCAGTATGTTGGGTGTAGGGACCAGTGACTATTGACAGTGCTTGACTGCTCAGTGTGTCGGTTGGTGTAGGGACCACCATCTGTTGACAGTGCTTGAGTGCTCAGCATGTTGGTGGGTGTAGGGACCAGCGACTGTTGACAGTGCACGGGTGCTCAGTGTGTTGGGTGGAGGGACCAGCGTCTGTTGCGATTGTGCTTGACTGCTCAGTGTGTTGGTGGGTGTAGGGAGCAGCGTCTGTTGACAGTGCATGAGTGCTCAATGTGTTGGGTGTAGGGACCAGCGTCTGTTCATATTTTGCTTGAGTGCACAGTGTGTTGGTGGTTGGAGGGACCAGCGACTGTTGACAGTGCGTGTGTGCTCAGTGTGTTGGTGGGTGTAAGGAACACCATCTGTTGACAGTGCATGTGTGCTCAGTGTGCTGGTTGTAGGGACCAGCGTCTGTTGATAGTTCTTGTGGGCTCAGTGTATTCGTGGGTGTAGGAACCATCGTCTGTTGACAGTGTATGAGTGCTCAGTGTGTTTGGTGTAGGGACCAGCGTCTGTTGACAGTGTATGAGTGCTCAGTGTGTTTGGTGTAGGGACCAGCGTCTGTTGACAGTGCTTGAGCACTCAGTGTGTTGGATGTAGGGACCAGCGTCTGTTGACAATGATTGAGTGCTCAGTATGTTGGGTGTAGGGACAAGCGTTGGTTGACAGTGTATGAGTGCTCAGTATGTTTGGTATAGGGACCAGCGTCTGTTGACAGTTCATGGGTTCTCTGCGTGTTGGTGGGTGTAGGGACCAGCGTCTGTTGACAGTGCTTGAGTGCTCAGTATGTTGTGTGTAGGGTCCAGCGTCGGTTGACAGTGTATGAGTGCTCAGTGTGTTGGGGGTAGGGACCAGCGCCTGTTGACAGTGCTTGAGTGCTCAGCGTGTTGGTGGGTGTGGGGTCCAGCGACTGTTGACAGAGCTTGAGCGCTCTGTGTGTTCATGGGTGTATTGACGAGCGTCTGCTGACATAGCCTGAGCGATAAGTGTGTTGGGTGTAGGGACCAGCGACTGTTGACAGTGCTTGAGGGCTCAGTGTATTCGTGGGTGTAGGAACCAGCGTCTGTTGACAGTGTATGAGTGCTCAGTGTGTTTGGTGTAGGGCCCAGCGTCTGTTGACAGTGCTTGGGTTCTCAGTGTGTTGGGTGTAGGGACCAGCGTTTGTTGACAGTGTATGAGTGCTCAGTGTGTTTGGTGTAGGGACCAGCATCGGTTGACAGTGATTGAGTGCTCAGTATGTTGGGTGTAGGAACAAGTTGCTGTTGACCGTGTTTGAGTGCTGAGTGTGTTGGGTGTAGGTATCAGCGACTGTTGACAGTTCATGGGCTCTCAGCGTGTTGGTGGGTGCAGGGACCAGCGACTGTTGACAGTACTTGAGTGCTCAGTGTGGTGGTGGGTGTAGTGACCAGCGTCTGTTGACAGTGCTTGAGTGCTCAGCGTGCTGTTGGGTGTAAGGACCAGCGACTGTTGACTATGCTAGAGTGCTCCGTGTGTTGGGTGGAGGGACCAGCGTCTGTTCCGATTGTACTTGAGTGCACAGTGAGTTGGTGGGTGTAGGGACCAGCGACTGTTGACAGTGCTTGAGTGCTCAACGTGTTGGTGGGTGTAGGGTCCAGCGACTGTTGACAGTGCATGAGTGCTCAGTGTGTTGGTGGGTCAAGGAAACAGCGTCTGTTGATAGTGCTTGAGTGCTCAGTGTGTTGGTGGGTGTAGAGTCCAGCGACTATTGACAGTGCTTGAGTGCTCAGTGTGTTGGTGGGTGTAGGGACCAGCACCCGTTGACAGTGTTTGAGTGTTCAGCGTGTTGGTGGGTGTAGGGACCAGCGACAGTTGTCAGAGCTTGAGAGCTCGGTGTATTGGTGGGAGTAGGGCCCAGCATCTGTTGACAGTGCGTGTGTGCTCAGTGTGTTGGGTAGAGGGACCAGCGTCTGTTCCGATTGTGCTTTGTGCACAGTGTGTTGGTGGGTGTTGGGAAAGCGTCTGTTGAGAGCGCCTGAGTGCTCAGTGTGTTTGGTGTAGGGACCAGCGTCTGTTGACAGTGATTGAGTACTCTGTACGTTGGGTGTTGGGAGAAGTGGCTGTTGACCGTGTTTGAGTGCTGAGCGTGTTGGGTGTAGGAACCAGCAACTCTTGACAGTTCATGGGTTCTCAGCGAGTTGGTGGGTGCAGGGACCAGCGTCTGTTGACAGTGTGTGAGTGCTCGGTGTGTTTGGTGTAGAGACCAGCGTCTGTTGACAGTGCTTGAGTGCTCAGTGTGTTTGGTGTAGAGACCAGCGTCTGTTGACAGTGATTGAGTGCTCAGTATGTTGGATGTAAGGACCATCGTCTGTTGACGGTGTATGAGTCCTCAGTGTGTTTGGTGTAGGGACCAGCGTCTGTTGACAGTGATTGAGTGCTCAGTATTTTGGGTGTAGGGACCAGCAACTGTTGACAGTTCATTAGTTCTCAGTGTGTTTGGTGCAGGTACCTGCGACTGTTGACTGTTCATGAGCGTACTGTGTGTTGGTGGGTGTGGGGACCAGGTTCTGTTGACAGTGCTTGAGTGCTCAGTGCGTTAGGTGTAGAGAACAGCGTCTGTTGATAGTGGATGGGTGCTAAGTGTGTTGGGTAGAGTGACCAGCGTCTGTTCATACTTTGCTTGAGTGCACAGTGGGTTGCTGTGTGTAGGGACCAACGTCTGTTGACAGTGCTTGAATGCTCAGTGTGCTGGTGGGTGTAGTGACCAGCGTCTGTTGACAGTGCTTGAGTGCTCAGTGTGCTGGGTGTAGGGACCAGCGTCTGTTGACAGTGCTTGAGTGCTCAGTATGTTGGGTGTAGGGACCAGCGACTGTTGACAGTGCCTGAGGGCGCAGTGTGTTGGTGGGTGTAGGGACCAGCATCTGTTGACAGTGCTTGAGTGCTCAGCGTGTTGTTGGGTGTAAGGCCCAGCGACTGTTGACAATGCTTGAGTGCTCAGTATGTTGGGTGGAGGGGCCAGCATCTGTTCTGATTGTGCTTGAGTGCACAGTGTGCTGGTGGGTGTGGGGACCATTGTCTGTTGACAGTCCATGAGTGCTCAGAGTGTTGGGTGTTGGGACCAGCGCCTGTTGACAGTGCTTGAATGTTCAACGTGTTGGTGGGTGTAGGGTCCAGCGACTGTTGACAGTGCATGAGTGCTCAGTGTGCTGGCGGGTCGAGGGACCAGCGTCTGTTGATCGTGCTTGAGCCCTCAGTATGTTGGGTGTAGGGACCAGTGACTATTGACAATGCTTGACTGCTCAGTGTGTCGGTTGGTGTAGGGACCACCATCTGTTGACAGTGCTTGAGTGCTCAGCATGTTGGTGGGTGTAGGGACCAGCGACTGTTGACAGCGCACGGGTGCTCAGTGTGTTGGGTGGAGGGACCAGCGTCTGTTGCGATTGTGCTTGACTGCTCAGTGTGTTGGTGGGTGTTGGGAGCAGCGTCTGTTGACAGTGCATGAGTGCTCAGTGTGTTGGGTGTAGGGACCAGCGTCTGTTCATATTTTGCTTGAGTGCACAGTGTGTTGGTGGTTGGAGGGACCATCATCTGTTGACAGTGCTTGAGGGCTCAGTGTGTTGGTGGGTGTAGGGACCAGCACCCGTTGACAGTGCTTGAGTGTTCAACGTGTTGGTGGGTGTAGGGTCCAGCGACTCATGACAGTGCATGAGTGCTCAGTGTGTTGGGTGTAGGGACCAGCGTCTGTTCATATTTTGCTTGAGTGCACAGTGTGTTGGTGGTTGGAGGGACCATCGTCTGTTGACAGTGCTTGAGTGTTCAGTGTGTCGGTTGGTGTAGGGAGCACCATCTGTTGACAGTGCGTGTGTGCTCAGTGTGTTGGGTAGAGGGACCAGCGTCTGTTCTGATTGTGCTTTGTGCACAGTGCGTTGGTGGGTGTAGGGACCAGCGTCTGTTGACAGTGCGTGTGTGCTCAGTGTGTTTGGTGTAGGGACCAGCGTCTGTTGACAGTGTATGAGTGCTCAGTATGTTTGGTATAGGGACCAGCGTCTGTTGACAGTTCATGGGTTCTCAGCGTGTTGGTGGGTGTAGGGACCAGCGTCTGTTGACAGTGTTTCAGTGCTCAGTGTGCTGGGTGTAGGGACCAGCGTCTGTTGACAGTGCTTGAGTGCTCTGTGTGTTCGTGGGTTGAAGGATCAACGACAGTTGACAGTGCTTGAGGGCTCAGTGTATTAGTGAGAGTAGGGACCAGCGTCTGTTGACACAGCTTTAGTGTTCAGTATGTTGGGTGTAGGGACCAGTGACTGTTGACAGTGTTTGTGTGCTCAGGGTGTTGGTGGGTGTAGGGAACAGTGCATCACTGCTCAGTGTGTTTGGTGCAGGTACCTGCGACTGTTGACTGTTCATGAGTGTACTGTGTTTTGGTGGGTGTAGGGACCAGGTTCTGTTGGCAGTGCTTGAGTGCTCAGTGCGTTAGGTGTAGGGAACAGCATCTGTTGATAGTGCATGGGTGCTAAGTGTGTTGGGTAGAGTGACCAGCGTCTGTTCATTCTTTGCTTGAGTGCACAGTGGGTTGCTGTGTGTAGGGACCAACGTCTGTTGACAGTGCTTGAGTGCTCAGTGTGCTGGTGGGTGTAGTGACCAGCGTCTCTTGACAGTGCTTGAGTGCTCAGTTTGCTGGGTGTAGGGACCAGCGTCTGTTGACAGTGCTTGAGTGCTCAGTATGTTGCGTGTAGGGACCCGCGACTGTTGACAGTTCCTGAGGGCGCAGTGTGTTGGTGGGTGTAGGGACCAGCATCTGTTGACAGTGTGTGTGTGCTCAGTGTGTTGGGTGTAGGGACCAGTGTCGGTTCTGGTTGTACTTTGTGCACAGTGCGTTGGTGGGTGTAGGGACCAGCGTCTGTTGAGAGTGCCTGAGTGCTCAGTGTGCTGGTTTTAGGGACCAGTGTCTGTTGATAGTGCTTGAGGGCTCAGTGTGTTGGTGGGTGTAGGGACCAGCGTCTGTTGACAATGCTTGAGTGTTCAGCGTGTTGGTGGGTGGAGGGACCAGCGACAGTTGACAGTGCTTGAGGGCTCAGTGTATTGGTGGGAGTAGGGCCCAGTGTCTGTTGACACAGCTTCAGTGCTCAGTATGTTGCGTGGAGGGACCAGTGACTGTTGACAGTGCTTGAGTGTTCACTGTGTTTTGTGTAGGAACCAGCGACTGTTGACTGTTCATGAGTGCTCTGCGTGTTTGTGGGTGTAGGGACCAGTGTCTGTTGACAGTGCTTGAATGATCAGTATGTTGGGTGTTGGGCCCAGCATCTGTTGACAGTGCATGTGTGCTCAGTGTGTTGGGTGGAGGGACCAGCGTCTGTTCTGATTGTACTTGAGTGCACAGTGAGTTGGTGGGTGTAGGGACCAGCATCTGTTGACAGTGCTTGAGTGCTCAACGTGTTGGTGGGTGTAGGGTCCAGCGACTGTTGACAGTGCATGAGTGCTCAGTGTGTTGGTGGGTCAAGCAAACAGCGTCTGTTGATAGTGCTTGAGTGCTCAGTGTGTTGGTGGGTGTAGAGTCCAGCGACTATTGACAGTGCTTGAGTGCTCAGTGTGTTGGTGGGTGTAGGGACCAGCATCTGTTGACTGTGCTTGAGTGCTCAGTGTGTTTGGTGTAGGGACCGCGTCTGTTGACAGTGATTGAGTACTCTGTACGTTGGGTGTTGGGAGAAGTGGCTGTTGACCGTGTTTGAGTGCTGAGCGTGTTGGTTGTAGGAACCAGCAACTCTTGACATTTCATGGGTTCTCAGCGAGTTGGTGGGTGCAGGGACCAGCGTCTGTTGACAGTGCATGAGCGCTCAGCGTGTTGTTGGGTGTAGGGTCCAGTGACTGTTGACAGTGCATGATTGCTCTGTGTGTTGGATGGAGGGACCAGCGTCTGTTCTGATTGTGCTTCAGTGCACAGTGTATTGGTTGTTGTAGGGACCATCGTCTGTTGACAGTGCTTCAGTGCTCAGTGTGCTGGGTGTAGGGACCAGCGTCTGTTGACAGTGCTTGAGCGCTCTGTGTGTTCGTGGGTTGAAGGATCAGCGACAGTTGACAGTGCTTGAGGGCTTAGTGTATTAGTGAGAGTAGGGACCAGCGTCTGTTGACACAGCTTTAGTGCTCAGTATGTTGGGTGTAGGGACCAGTGACTGTTGACAGTGCTTGTGTGCTCAGTGTTTTGGTGGGTGTAGGGAACAGTGCATCACTGCTCAGTGTGTTTGGTGCAGGTACCTGCGACTGTTGACTGTTCATGAGCGTACTGTGTGTTGGTGGTTGTAGGGACCAGGTTCTGTTGACAGTGCTTGAGTGTTCAGTATGCTGGTGGGTGTAGGGACCAGGTTCTGTTGACAGTGCTTGAGTGCTCAGAGCATTAGGTGTAGGGAACAGCATCTGTTGATAGTGCATGGGTGCTAAGTGTGTTGGGTAGAGTGACCAGCGTCTGTTCATACTTTGCTTGAGTGCACAGTGGGTTGCTGTGTGTAGGGACCAACGTCTATTGACAGTGCTTGAGTGCTCAGTGTGCTGGTGGGTGTAGTGACCAGCGTCTGTTGACAGTGCTTGAGTGCTCAGTGTGTTTGGTGTAGGGACCAGCGTCTGTTGACAGTGTATGAGTGCTCAGTGTGTTTGGTGTAGGGACCAGCGTCTGTTGACAGTGCTTGAGCACTCAGTGTGTTGGGTGTAGGGACCAGCGTCTGTTGACAATGATTGAGTGCTCAGTATGTTGGGTGTAGGGACCAGCGTCGGTTGACAGTGTATGAGTGCTCAGTATGTTTGGTATAAGGACCAGCGTCTGTTGACAGTTCATGGGTTCTCAGCGTGTTGGTGGGTGTAGGGACCAGCGTCTGTTGACAGTGCTTGAGTGCTCAGTATGTTGTGTGTAGGGACCAGCGTCGGTTGACAGTGTATGAGTGCTCAGTGTGTTGGGGGTAGGGACCAGCGCCTGTTGACAGTGCTTGAGTGCTCAGCGTGTTGGTGGGTGTAGGGACCAGCGACTGTTGACAGAGCTTGAGCGCTCTGTGTGTTCATGGGTGTATTGACGAGCGTCTGCTGACATAGCCTGAGCGATAAGTGTGTTGGGTGTAGGGACCAGCGACTGTTGACAGTGCTTGAGGGCTCAGTGTATTCGTGGGTGTAGGGACCAGCATCTGTTGACAATGATTGAGTGCTCAGTGTGTTTGGTGTAGGGACCAGCGTCGGTTGACAGTGTATGAGTGCTCTGTATGTTTGGTATAGGAACCAGCGTCTATTGACAGTTCATGGGTTCTCTGCGTGTTGGTGGGTGTAGGGACCAGCGTCTGTTGACAGTGCTTGAGTGCTCAGTATGTTGTGTGTAGGGTCCAGCGTCCGTTGACAGTGTATGAGAGCTCAGTGTGTTGGGAGTAGGGACCAGCGCCTGTTCACAGTGCTTGAGTGCTCAGCGTGTTGGTGGGTGTAGGGACCAGCGACTGTTGACAGAGCTTGAGTGCTCTGTGTGTTCATGGGTGCATTGACGAGCGTCTGCTGACATAGCCTGAGCGATAAGTGTGTTGGGTGTAGGGACCAGCGACTGTTGACAGTGCTTGAGGGCTCAGTGTATTCGTGGGTGTAGGGACCAGCGTCTGTTGACAGTGTATGAGTGCTCAGTGTGTTTGGTGTAGGGTCCAGCGTCTGTTGACAGTGCTTGGGTTCTCAGCGTGTTGGGTGTAGGGACCAGCGTTTGTTGACAGTGTATGAGTGCTCAGTGTGTTTGGTGTAGGGACCAGCATCGGTTGACAGTGATTGAGTGCTCAGTATGTTGGGTGTAGGGACAAGTTGCTGTTGACCGTGTTTGAGCGCTGAGTGTGTTGGGTGTAGGTATCAGCGACTGTTGACAGTTCATGGGTTCTCAGCGTGTTGGTGGGTGCAGGGACCAGCGACTGTTGACAGTGCTTGAGTGCTCAGTGTGCTGGTGGGTGTAATGACCAGCGTCTATTGACAGTGCTTGAGTGCTCAGCGTGCTGTTGGGTGTAAGGACCAGCGACTGTTGACTATGCTAGAGTGCTCCGTGTGTTGGGTGGAGGGACCAGCGTCTGTTCCGCTTGTACTTGAGTGCACAGTGAGTTGGTGGGTGTAGGGACCAGCGTCTGTTGACAGTGCTTGAGTGCTCAACGTGTTGGTGGGTGTAGGGACCAGCATCTGTTGAGAGTGCCTGAGTGCTCAGTTTGTTTGGTGTAGGGACCAGCATCTGTTGACTGTGCTTGAGTGCTCAGTGTGTTTGGTGTAGGGACCAGCGTCTGTTGACAGTGATTGAGTACTCTGTACGTTGGGTGTTGGGAGAAGTGGCTGTTGACCATGTTTGAGTGCTGAGCGTGTTGGGTGTAGGAACCAGCAACTCTTGACAGTTCATGTGTTCTCAGCGTGTTGGTGGGTGCAGGGACCAGCGTCTGTTGACAGTGATTGAGTGCTCAGTATGTTGGATGTAAGGACCATCGTCTGTTGACGGTGTATGAGTCCTCAGTGTGTTTGGTGTAGGGACCAGCATCTGTTGACAGTGATTGAGTGCTCAGTATTTTGGGTGTAGGGACCAGCAACTGTTGACAGTTCATGAGTTCTCAGCGTGTTGGTGGGTGCAGGGACCAGCGACTGTTGACTGTTCATGAGTGCACAGTGTGTTGGTGGGTGTAGGGACCAGCGACTGTTGATAATCCTTGAGTACTCAGTGAGTTGGGTGTATGGACCAGCGCCTGTTGACAGTGCTTGAGTGCTCAGCGTGTTGGTGTGTGTACGGACCAGCAACTGTTGACAGTGCTTGAGCCCTCTGTGTGTTCGTGGGTGTAGGGACCAGCGTCTGTTGACAGTGCCTGAGTGCTCAGTGTGTTGGGTGTAGGGATCAGCATCTGTTGACAGTGCATGAGTGCTCAGTGTATTGGGTGTAGGGACCAGCGTCTGTTCATATTTTGCTTGAGGGCTCAGTGTATTGGTGGGTGTAGGGAGCGGCGTCTGTTGACAGTGGTCGACTGCTCAGTATGTTGGGTGTAGGGAGCAGTGTCTGTTGACAGTGCATGAGCGCTCAGCGTGTTGTTGGGTGTAGGGTCCAGTGACTGTTGACAGTGCATGATTGCTCTGTGTGTTGGATGGAGGGACCAACGTCTGTTGACAGTGCTTGAGCGCTCTGTGTGTTCGTGGGTTGAAGGATCAGCGACAGTTGACAGTGCTTGAGGGCTTAGTGTATTAGTGAGAGTAGGGACCAGCGTCTGTTGACACAGCTTTAGTGCTCAGTATGTTGGGTGTAGGGACCAGTGACTGTTGACAGTGCTTGTGTGCTCAGTGTGTTGGTGGGTGTAGGGAACAGTGCATCACTGTTCAGTGTGTTTGGTGCAGGTACCTGCGACTGTTGACTGTTCATGAGTGCACTGTGTGTTGGTGGGTGTAGGGACCAGGTTCTGTTGACAGTGCTTGAGTGCTCAGTGCGTTAGGTGTAGGGAACAGCGTCTGTTGATAGTGCATGGGTGCTCAGTGTGTTGGGTGGAGTGACCAGCGTCTGTTCATTCTTTGCTTGAGTGCACAGTGGGTTGCTGTGTGTAGGGACCAACGTCTGTTGACAGTGCTTGAGTGCTCAGTGTGCTGGGTGTAGGGACCAGCATCTGTTGACAGTGCGTGTGTGCTCAGTGTGTTGGGTGTAGGGACCAGCGTTGGTTCTGATTGTACTTTGTGCTCAGTGCGTTGGTGGGTGTAGTGACCAGCGTCTGTTGAGAGTGCCTGAGTGCTCAGTGTGCTGGTTTTAGGGACCAGCGTCTGTTGACAGTGTATGTGTGCTCAGTGTGTTTGGTGTAGGGATCAGCGTCTGTTGACAGTGATTGAGTGCACAGTGTGTTGGTGTGTGTAGGGAGCAGCACCTGTTGACAGTGCTTGACTGCTCAGTGTGTTGGGTGTAGGGACAAGTGGATGTTGACCGTCTTTGAGTGCTGAGTGTGTTGGGTGTAGGGGCCAGCCACTGTTAACAGTTCATGAGTGCACAGTGTTGGTGGGTGTAGGGACCAGTACCTGTTGACAGTGCTTGAGTGTTCAGCATGTTGGTGGGTGTAGGGACCAGCGACAGCTGACAGTGCTTGAGGACTCAGTGTGTTCGTGGGAGTAGGGACCAGCATCTGTTGACACTGCTTTAGTGCTCAGTGTGTCGGGTGTAGGGACCAGCGCCTGTTGACAGTGCTTGAGTGCTCAGCGTGTTGGTGGGTGTAGGGACCAGCGACTGTTGACAGAGCTTGAGTGCTCTGTGTGTTCATGGGTGCATTGACGAGCGTCTGCTGACATAGCCTGAGCGATAAGTGTGTTGGGTGTAGGGACCAGCGACTGTTGACAGTGCTTGAGGGCTCAGTGTATTCGTGGGTGTAGGGACCAGCGTCTGTTGACAGTGTATGAGTGCTCAGTGTGTTTGGTGTAGGGTCCAGCGTCTGTTGACAGTGCTTGGGTTCTCAGCGTGTTGGGTGTAGGGACCAGCGTTTGTTGACAGTGTATGAGTGCTCAGTGTGTTTGGTGTAGGGACCAGCATCGGTTGACAGTGATTGAGTGCTCAGTATGTTGGGTGTAGGGACAAGTTGCTGTTGACCGTGTTTGAGTGCTGAGTGTGTTGGGTGTAGGTATCAGCGACTGTTGACAGTTCATGGGTTCTCAGCGTGTTGGTGGGTGCAGGGACCAGCGACTGTTGACAGTGCTTGAGTGCTCAGTGTGCTGGTGGGTGTAATGACCAGCGTCTATTGACAGTGCTTGAGTGCTCAGCGTGCTGTTGGGTGTAAGGACCAGCGACTGTTGACTATGCTAGAGTGCTCCGTGTGTTGGGTGGAGGGACCAGCGTCTGTTCCGCTTGTACTTGAGTGCACAGTGAGTTGGTGGGTGTAGGGACCAGCGTCTGTTGACAGTGCTTGAGTGCTCAACGTGTTGGTGGGTGTAGGGACCAGCATCTGTTGAGAGTGCCTGAGTGCTCAGTTTGTTTGGTGCAGGGACCAGCATCTGTTGACACTGCTTTAGTGCTCAGTGTGTTGGGTGTAGGGACCAGTGACTGTTGACAGTGCTTGACTGCTCACTGTGTTTTGTGTAGGAACCAGCGACTGTTGACAGCTTATGAGTGCTCAGCATGTTTGTGGGTGTAGGAACCAGCGACTGTTGACAGTGCTTGTGTGCTCAGTGTGCTGGGTGTAGGGACCAGTGACTGTTGACATTGCTTGAGTGTTCAGCGTGTTGGTGGGTGTAGGGACCAGTGACTGTTGACAGTACTTGTGTGCTCAGCGTGTTTGTGGGTGTAGGGACTAGCGACTGTTGACAGTGCTTGAGTGCTCAGTATGTTGGGTGTAGAGACCAGTGACTGTTGACAGTGCTTGAGGGCTCAGTGTGTTGGTGGGTGTAGGGACCAGCATCTGTTGACAGTGCGTGTGTGTTCAGTGTGTCGGGTAGAGGGACCAGCGTCTGTTCTGATTGTGCTTTGTGCACAGTGCGTTGGTGGGTGTAGGGACCAGCGTCTGTTGAGAGTGCCTGAGTGCTCAGTGTGCTGGGTGTAGGGACCAGCGTCTGTTGATAGTTCTTGTGGGCTCAGTGTATTCGTGGGTGTAGGAACCAACGTCTGTTGACAGTGTATGAGTGCTCAGTGTGTTTGGTGTAGGGACCAGCGTCTGTTGACAGTGTATGAGTTCTCAGTGTGTTTGGTGTAGGGACCAGCGTCTGTTGACAGTGCTTGAGTGCTGAGCGTGTTGGGTGTAGGGACCAGCTACTGTTGACAGTTCATGAGTGCACAGTGTGTTGGTGGGTGTAGGGACCAGCACCTGTTGACAGTGCTTGAGTGTTCAGCGTGTTGGTGGGTGTAGGGACCAGCGACAGTTGACAGTGCTTGAGTGCTCAGTATATTGGTGGGAGTAGGGACCAGCGTCTGTTGACACTGCTTTAGTGCTCAGTATGTTGGGTGTAGGGACCAGCAACTGTTGACAGTGCTTGAGTGCTCACTGTGTTTTGTGTAGGAACCAGCGACTGTTGACAGTTCATGAGTGCTCAGCCTGTTTGTGGGTGTAGGGACCAGCGACTGTTGACAGTGGTTGTGTGGTCAGTGTGTTGGTGGGTGTAGGGAACAGCGTCTGTTGACAGTGCATCACTGCTCAGTGTGTTGATTGTAGGGACCAGCGTCTGTTCTAATTGTGCTTTGTGCACAGTGCATTGGTGGGTGTAGGGACCATCGTCTGTTGACAGTGCTTGAGTGCTCAGTGTGTTGGTGGGTGGAGGTAGCAGCAACTGTTGACAGTGCTTGAGTGCTCAGTGAGTTTGGTGTAGGGACCTGCGTCTGTTGACAGTGTATGAGTGCTCAGTGTGTTTGGTGTAGGGACCTGCATCTGTTGACAGTGGTTGAGTGCTCAGTGTGTTTGGTGTAGGGACCAGCGTCTGTTGACAGTGCTTGAGTGCTCAGTATGCTGGGTGTTGTGAGAAGTGGCTGTTGACCGTGTTTGAGTGCTGAGCGTGTTGGGTGTAGGGACCAGCAATGCTTGACAGTTCATGAGTGCACAGTGTGTTGGTGGGTGTCGGGACCAGTGACTGTTGATAATCCTTGAGTGCTCAGTGTGCTGTGTGTAGGGACCAGCGTCTGTTGACAGTGCTTGAGTGCTCAGTATGTTGGGTGTAGGGCCCAGCATCTGTTGACAGTGCGTGTGTGCTCAGTGTGTTGGGTAGAGGGACCAGCGTCTGTTCTGATTGTGCTTTGTGCACAGTGCGTTGGTGGGTGTAGAGACCAATGTCTGTTGAGAGTGCCTGAGTGCTCAGTGTGCTGGTTGTAGGGACCCGTGTCTGTTGATAGTGCTTGAGGGCTCAGTGTATTCGTGGGTGTAGTGACCAGCGTCTGTTGACAGTGTATGAGTGCTCAGTGTGTTTGGTGTAGGGATCAGCGTCTGTTGACAGTGATTGAGTGTTCAGTATGTTGGGTGTAGGGACGAGTGGCTGTTGACCGTGATTGAGCGCTGAGTGTGTTGGGTGTAGGGACCAGCAACTGTTGACAGTTCATGCGTCCTCAGCATGTTGGTGGGTGCAGGGGGCAGCGACTGTTGACAGTTCATGAGTGCACAGTGTTGGTGGGTGTAGTGACCAGCACCTGTTGACAGTGCTTGAGTGTTCAGCGTGTTGGTGGGTGTAGGGACCAGCGACAGCTGACAGTGCTTGAGGACTCAGTGTGTTCGTGGGTGCAGGGACCAGCATCTGTTGACACTGCTTTAGTGCTCAGTGTGTTGGATGTAGGGACCAGTGACTGTTGACAGTGCTTGACTGCTCACTGTGTTTTGTGTAGGAACCAGCGACTGTTGACAGCTCATGAGTGCTCAGCGTGTTTGTGGGTGTAGGAACCAGCGACTGTTGACAGTGCTTGTGTGCTCAGTGTGCTGGGTGTAGGGACCAGTGACTGTTGACATTGCTTGAGTGTTCAGCGTGTTGGTGGGTGTAGGGACCAGTGACTGTTGACAGTACTTGTGTGCTCAGCGTGTTTGTGGGTGTAGGGACTAGCGACTGTTGACAGTGCTTGAGTGCTCAGTATGTTGGGTGTAGAGACCAGTGACTGTTGACAGTGCTTGAAGGCTCAGTGTGTTGGTGGGTGTAGGGACCAGCATCTGTTGACAGTGCGTGTGTGTTCAGTGTGTCGGGTAGAGGGACCAGCGTCTGTTCTGATTGTGCTTTGTGCACAGTGCGTTGGTGGGTGTAGGGACCAGCGTCTGTTGAGAGTGCCTGAGTGCTCAGTGTGCTGGGTGTAGGGACCAGCGTCTGTTGATAGTTCTTGTGGGCTCAGTGTATTCGTGGGTGTAGGAACCAACGTCTGTTGACAGTGTATGAGTGCTCAGTGTGTTTGGTGTAGGGACCAGCGTCTGTTGACAGTGTATGAGTTCTCAGTGTGTTTGGTGTAGGGACCAGCATCTGTTGACAGTGCTTGAGTGCTGAGCGTGTTGGGTGTAGGGACCAGCTACTGTTGACAGTTCATGAGTGCACAGTGTGTTTGTGGGTGTAGGGACCAGCACCTGTTGACAGTGCTTGAGTGTTCAGCGTGTTGGTGGGTGTAGGGACCAGCGACAGTTGACAGTGCTTGAGTGCTCAGTATATTGGTGGGAGTAGGGACCATCGTCTGTTGACAGTGCTTGAGTGCTCAGTGTGTTGGTGGGTGGAGGTAGCAGCAACTGTTGACAGTGCTTGAGTGCTCAGTGAGTTTGGTGTAGGGACCTGCGTCTGTTGACAGTGCTTGAGTGCTCAGTGTGTTTGGTGTAGGGACCTGCATCTGTTGACAGTGGTTGAGTGCTCAGTGTGTTTGGTGTAGGGACCAGCGTCTGTTGACAGTGCTTGAGTGCTCAGTATGTTGGGTGTAGGGCCCAGCATCTGTTGACAGTGCGTGTGTGCTCAGTGTGTTGGGTAGAGGGACCAGCGTCTGTTCTGATTGTGCTTTGTGCACAGTGCGTTGGTGGGTGTAGAGACCAACGTCTGTTGAGAGTGCCTGAGTGCTCAGTGTGCTGGTTGTAGGGACCCGTGTCTGTTGATAGTGCTTGAGGGCTCAGTGTATTCATGGGTGTAGTGACCAGCGTCTGTTGACAGTGTATGAGTGCTCAGTGTGTTTGGTGTAGGGATCAGCGTCTGTTGACAGTGATTGAGTGTTCAGTATGTTGGGTGTAGGGACGAGTGGCTGTTGACCGTGATTGAGCGCTGAGTGTGTTGGGTGTAGGGACCAGCAACTGTTGACAGTTCATGGGTCCTCAGCATGTTGGTGGGTGCAGGGAGCAGCGACTGTTGAGAGTTCATGAGTGCACAGTGTTGGTGGGTGTAGTGACCAGCACCTGTTGACAGTGCTTGAGTGTTCAGCGTGTTGGTGGGTGTAGGGACCAGCGACAGCTGACAGTGCTTGAGGACTCAGTGTGTTCGTGGGTGCAGGGACCAGCATCTGTTGACACTGCTTTAGTGCTCGGTGTGTTGGGTGTAGGGACCAGTGACTGTTGACAGTGCTTGACTGCTCACTGTGTTTTGTGTAGGAACCAGCGACTGTTGACAGCTCATGAGTGCTCAGCGTGTTTGTGGGTGTAGGAACCAGCGACTGTTGACAGTGCTTGTGTGCTCAGTGTGCTGGGTGTAGGGACCAGTGACTGTTGACATTGCTTGAGTGTTCAGCGTGTTGGTGGGTGTAGGGACCAGTGACTGTTGACAGTACTTGTGTGCTCAGCGTGTTTGTGGGTGTAGGGACTAGCGACTGTTGACAGTGCTTGAGTGCTCAGTATGTTGGGTGTAGAGACCAGTGACTGTTGACAGTGCTTGAGGGCTCAGTGTGTTGGTGGGTGTAGGGACCAGCATCTGTTGACAGTGCGTGTGTGTTCAGTGTGTCGGGTAGAGGGACCAGCGTCTGTTCTGATTGTGCTTTGTGCACAGTGCGTTGGTGGGTGTAGGGACCAGCGTCTGTTGAGAGTGCCTGAGTGCTCAGTGTGCTGGGTGTAGGGACCAGCGTCTGTTGATAGTTCTTGTGGGCTCAGTGTATTCGTGGGTGTAGGAACCAACGTCTGTTGACAGTGTATGAGTGCTCAGTGTGTTTGGTGTAGGGACCAGCGTCTGTTGACAGTGTGTGAGTTCTCAGTGTGTTTGGTGTAGGGACCAGCGTCTGTTGACAGTGCTTGAGTGCTGAGCGTGTTGGGTGTAGGGATCAGCGTCTGTTGACAATGCTTGAGTGTTCAGCGTGTTGGTGGGTGGAGGGACCAGCGACAGTTGACAGTGCTTGAGGGCTCAGTGTATTGGTGGGAGTAGGGCCCAGTGTCTGTTGACACAGCTTCAGTGCTCAGTATGTTGCGTGGAGGGACCAGTGACTGTTGACAGTGCTTGAGTGTTCACTGTGTTTTGTGTAGGAACCAGCGACTGTTGACTGTTCATGAGTGCTCTGCGTGTTTGTGGGTGTAGGGACCAGTGTCTGTTGACAGTGCTTGAATGATCAGTATGTTGGGTGTTGGGCCCAGCATCTGTTGACAGTGCATGTGTGCTCAGTGTGTTGGGTGGAGGGACCAGCGTCTGTTCTGATTGTACTTGAGTGCACAGTGAGTTGGTGGGTGTAGGGACCAGCATCTGTTGACAGTGCTTGAGTGCTCAACGTGTTGGTGGGTGTAGGGTCCAGCGACTGTTGACAGTGCATGAGTGCTCAGTGTGTTGGTGGGTCAAGCAAACAGCGTCTGTTGATAGTGCTTGAGTGCTCAGTGTGTTGGTGGGTGTAGAGTCCAGCGACTATTGACAGTGCTTGAGTGCTCAGTGTGTTGGTGGGTGTAGGGACCAGCATCTGTTGACTGTGCTTGAGTGCTCAGTGTGTTTGGTGTAGGGACCGCGTCTGTTGACAGTGATTGAGTACTCTGTACGTTGGGTGTTGGGAGAAGTGGCTGTTGACCGTGTTTGAGTGCTGAGCGTGTTGGGTGTAGGAACCAGCAACTCTTGACATTTCATGGGTTCTCAGCGAGTTGGTGGGTGCAGGGACCAGCGTCTGTTGACAGTGCATGAGCGCTCAGCGTGTTGTTGGGTGTAGGGTCCAGTGACTGTTGACAGTGCATGATTGCTCTGTGTGTTGGATGGAGGGACCAGCGTCTGTTCTGATTGTGCTTCAGTGCACAGTGTATTGGTTGTTGTAGGGACCATCGTCTGTTGACAGTGCTTCAGTGCTCAGTGTGCTGGGTGTAGGGACCAGCGTCTGTTGACAGTGCTTGAGCGCTCTGTGTGTTCGTGGGTTGAAGGATCAGCGACAGTTGACAGTGCTTGAGGGCTTAGTGTATTAGTGAGAGTAGGGACCAGCGTCTGTTGACACAGCTTTAGTGCTCAGTATGTTGGGTGTAGGGACCAGTGACTGTTGACAGTGCTTGTGTGCTCAGTGTTTTGGTGGGTGTAGGGAACAGTGCATCACTGCTCAGTGTGTTTGGTGCAGGTACCTGCGACTGTTGACTGTTCATGAGCGTACTGTGTGTTGGTGGTTGTAGGGACCAGGTTCTGTTGACAGTGCTTGAGTGTTCAGTATGCTGGTGGGTGTAGGGACCAGGTTCTGTTGACAGTGCTTGAGTGCTCAGAGCGTTAGGTGTAGGGAACAGCGTCTGTTGATAGTGCATGGGTGCTAAGTGTGTTGGGTAGAGTGACCAGCGTCTGTTCATACTTTGCTTGAGTGCACAGTGGGTTGCTGTGTGTAGGGACCAACGTCTATTGACAGTGCTTGAGTGCTCAGTGTGCTGGTGGGTGTAGTGACCAGCGTCTGTTGACAGTGCTTGAGTGCTCAGTGTGTTTGGTGTAGGGACCAGCGTCTGTTGACAGTGTATGAGTGCTCAGTGTGTTTGGTGTAGGGACCAGCGTCTGTTGACAGTGCTTAAGCACTCAGTGTGTTGGGTGTAGGGACCAGCGTCTGTTGACAATGATTGAGTGCTCAGTATGTTGGGTGTAGGGACCAGCGTCGGTTGACAGTGTATGAGTGCTCAGTATGTTTGGTATAAGGACCAGCGTCTGTTGACAGTTCATGGGTTCTCAGCGTGTTGGTGGGTGTAGGGACCAGCGTCTGTTGACAGTGCTTGAGTGCTCAGTATGTTGTGTGTAGGGACCAGTGTCGGTTGACAGTGTATGAGTGCTCAGTGTGTTGGGGGTAGGGACCAGCGCCTGTTGACAGTGCTTGAGTGCTCAGCGTGTTGGTGGGTGTAGGGACCAGCGACTGTTGACAGAGCTTGAGCGCTCTGTGTGTTCATGGGTGTATTGACGAGCGTCTGCTGACATAGCCTGAGCGATAAGTGTGTTGGGTGTAGGGACCAGCGACTGTTGACAGTGCTTGAGGGCTCAGTGTATTCGTGGGTGTAGGGACCAGCATCTGTTGACAATGATTGAGTGCTCAGTGTGTTTGGTGTAGGGACCAGCGTCGGTTGACAGTGTATGAGTGCTCTGTATGTTTGGTATAGGGACCAGCGTCTATTGACAGTTCATGGGTTCTCTGCGTGTTGGTGGGTGTAGGGACCAGCGTCTGTTGACAGTGCTTGAGTGCTCAGTATGTTGTGTGTAGGGTCCAGCGTCGGTTGACAGTGTATGAGAGCTCAGTGTGTTGGGAGTAGGGACCAGCGCCTGTTGACAGTGCTTGAGTGCTCAGCGTGTTGGTGGGTGTAGGGACCAGCGACTGTTGACAGAGCTTGAGTGCTCTGTGTGTTCATGGGTGCATTGACGAGCGTCTGCTGACATAGCCTGAGCGATAAGTGTGTTGGGTGTAGGGACCAGCGACTGTTGACAGTGCTTGAGGGCTCAGTGTATTCGTGGGTGTAGGGACCAGCGTCTGTTGACAGTGTATGAATGCTCAGTGTGTTTGGTGTAGGGTCCAGCGTCTGTTGACAGTGCTTGGGTTCTCAGCGTGTTGGGTGTAGGGACCAGCGTTTGTTGACAGTGTATGAGTGCTCAGTGTGTTTGGTGTAGGGACCAGCATCGGTTGACAGTGATTGAGTGCTCAGTATGTTGGGTGTAGGGACAAGTTGCTGTTGACCGTGTTTGAGTGCTGAGTGTGTTGGGTGTAGGTATCAGCGACTGTTGACAGTTCATGGGTTCTCAGCGTGTTGGTGGGTGCAGGGACCAGCGACTGTTGACAGTGCTTGAGTGCTCAGTGTGCTGGTGGGTGTAATGACCAGCGTCTATTGACAGTGCTTGAGTGCTCAGCGTGCTGTTGGGTGTAAGGACCAGCGACTGTTGACTATGCTAGAGTGCTCCGTGTGTTGGGTGGAGGGACCAGCGTCTGTTCCGCTTGTACTTGAGTGCACAGTGAGTTGGTGGGTGTAGGGACCAGCGTCTGTTGACAGTGCTTGAGTGCTCAACGTGTTGGTGGGTGTAGGGACCAGCATCTGTTGAGAGTGCCTGAATGCTCAGTTTGTTTGGTGTAGGGACCAGCATCTGTTGACTGTGCTTGAGTGCTCAGTGTGTTTGGTGTAGGGACCAGCGTCTGTTGACAGTGATTGAGTACTCTGTACGTTGGGTGTTGGGAGAAGTGGCTGTTGACCATGTTTGAGTGCTGAGCGTGTTGGGTGTAGGAACCAGCAACTCTTGACAGTTCATGTGTTCTCAGCGTGTTGGTGGGTGCAGGGACCAGCGTCTGTTGACAGTGATTGAGTGCTCAGTATGTTGGATGTAAGGACCATCGTCTGTTGACGGTGTATGAGTCCTCAGTGTGTTTGGTGTAGGGACCAGCATCTGTTGACAGTGATTGAGTGCTCAGTATTTTGGGTGTAGGGACCAGCAACTGTTGACAGTTCATGAGTTCTCAGCGTGTTGGTGGGTGTAGGGACCAGCGACTGTTGATAATCCTTGAGTACTCAGTGAGTTGGGTGTATGGACCAGCGCCTGTTGACAGTGCTTGAGTGCTCAGCGTGTTGGTGTGTGTACGGACCAGCAACTGTTGACAGTGCTTGAGCCCTCTGTGTGTTCGTGGGTGTAGGGACCAGCGTCTGTTGACAGTGCCTGAGTGCTCAGTGTGTTGGGTGTAGGGATCAGCATCTGTTGACAGTGCATGAGTGCTCAGTGTATTGGGTGTAGGGACCAGCGTCTGTTCATATTTTGCTTGAGGGCTCAGTGTATTGGTGGGTGTAGGGAGCGGCGTCTGTTGACAGTGGTCGACTGCTCAGTATGTTGGGTGTAGGGAGCAGTGTCTGTTGACAGTGCATGAGCGCTCAGCGTGTTGTTGGGTGTAGGGTCCAGTGACTGTTGACAGTGCATGATTGCTCTGTGTGTTGGATGGAGGGACCAACGTCTGTTCTGATTGTGCTTCAGTGCACAGTGTATTGGTTGTTGTAGGGACCATCGTCTGTTGACAGTGCTTCAGTGCTCAGTGTGCTGGGTGTAGGGACCAGCGTCTGTTGACAGTGCTTGAGCGCTCTGTGTGTTCGTGGGTTGAAGGATCAGCGACAGTTGACAGTGCTTGAGGGCTTAGTGTATTAGTGAGAGTAGGGACCAGCGTCTGTTGACACAGCTTTAGTGCTCAGTATGTTGGGTGTAGGGACCAGTGACTGTTGACAGTGCTTGTGTGCTCAGTGTGTTGGTGGGTGTAGGGAACAGTGCATCACTGTTCAGTGTGTTTGGTGCAGGTACCTGCGACTGTTGACTGTTCATGAGTGCACTGTGTGTTGGTGGGTGTAGGGACCAGGTTCTGTTGACAGTGCTTGAGTGCTCAGTGCGTTAGGTGTAGGGAACAGCGTCTGTTGATAGTGCATGGGTGCTCAGTGTGTTGGGTGGAGTGACCAGCGTCTGTTCATTCTTTGCTTGAGTGCACAGTGGGTTGCTGTGTGTAGGGACCAACGTCTGTTGACAGTGCTTGAGTGCTCAGTGTGCTGGGTGTATGGACCAGCGCCTGTTGACAGTGCTTGAGTGCTCAGCGTGTTGGTGTGTGTACGGACCAGCAACTGTTGACAGTGCTTGAGCCCTCTGTGTGTTCGTGGGTGTAGGGACCAGCGTCTGTTGACAGTGCCTGAGTGCTCAGTGTGTTGGGTGTAGGGATCAGCATCTGTTGACAGTGCATGAGTGCTCAGTGTATTGGGTGTAGGGACCAGCGTCTGTTCATATTTTGCTTGAGGGCTCAGTGTATTGGTGGGTGTAGGGAGCGGCGTCTGTTGACAGTGGTCGACTGCTCAGTATGTTGGGTGTAGGGAGCAGTGTCTGTTGACAGTGCATGAGCGCTCAGCGTGTTGTTGGGTGTAGGGTCCAGTGACTGTTGACAGTGCATGATTGCTCTGTGTGTTGGATGGAGGGACCAACGTCTGTTCTGATTGTGCTTCAGTGCACAGTGTATTGGTTGTTGTAGGGACCATCGTCTGTTGACAGTGCTTCAGTGCTCAGTGTGCTGGGTGTAGGGACCAGCGTCTGTTGACAGTGCTTGAGCGCTCTGTGTGTTCGTGGGTTGAAGGATCAGCGACAGTTGACAGTGCTTGAGGGCTTAGTGTATTAGTGAGAGTAGGGACCAGCGTCTGTTGACACAGCTTTAGTGCTCAGTATGTTGGGTGTAGGGACCAGTGACTGTTGACAGTGCTTGTGTGCTCAGTGTGTTGGTGGGTGTAGGGAACAGTGCATCACTGTTCAGTGTGTTTGGTGCAGGTACCTGCGACTGTTGACTGTTCATGAGTGCACTGTGTGTTGGTGGGTGTAGGGACCAGGTTCTGTTGACAGTGCTTGAGTGCTCAGTGCGTTAGGTGTAGGGAACAGCGTCTGTTGATAGTGCATGGGTGCTCAGTGTGTTGGGTGGAGTGACCAGCGTCTGTTCATTCTTTGCTTGAGTGCACAGTGGGTTGCTGTGTGTAGGGACCAACGTCTGTTGACAGTGCTTGAGTGCTCAGTGTGCTGGGTGTAGGGACCAGCATCTGTTGACAGTGCGTGTGTGCTCAGTGTGTTGGGTGTAGGGACCAGCGTTGGTTCTGATTGTACTTTGTGCTCAGTGCGTTGGTGGGTGTAGTGACCAGCGTCTGTTGAGAGTGCCTGAGTGCTCAGTGTGCTGGTTTTAGGGACCAGCGTCTGTTGACAGTGTATGTGTGCTCAGTGTGTTTGGTGTAGGGATCAGCGTCTGTTGACAGTGATTGAGTGCACAGTGTGTTGGTGTGTGTAGGGAGCAGCACCTGTTGACAGTGCTTGACTGCTCAGTGTGTTGGGTGTAGGGACAAGTGGATGTTGACCGTCTTTGAGTGCTGAGTGTGTTGGGTGTAGGGGCCAGCCACTGTTAACAGTTCATGAGTGCACAGTGTTGGTGGGTGTAGGGACCAGTACCTGTTGACAGTGCTTGAGTGTTCAGCATGTTGGTGGGTGTAGGGACCAGCGACAGCTGACAGTGCTTGAGGACTCAGTGTGTTCGTGGGAGTAGGGACCAGCATCTGTTGACACTGCTTTAGTGCTCAGTGTGTCGGGTGTAGGGACCAGTGACTGTTGACAGTGCTTGACTGCTCACTGTGTTTTGTGTAGGAACCAGCGACTGTTGACAGCTTATGAGTGCTCAGCGTGTTTGTGGGTGTAGGAACCAGCGACTGTTGACAGTGCTTGTGTGCTCAGTGTGCTGGGTGTAGGGACCAGTGACTGTTGACATTGCTTGAGTGTTCAGCGTGTTGGTGGGTGTAGGGACCAGTGACTGTTGACAGTACTTGTGTGCTCAGCGTGTTTGTGGGTGTAGGGACTAGCGACTGTTGACAGTGCTTGAGTGCTCAGTATGTTGGGTGTAGAGACCAGTGACTGTTGACAGTGCTTGAGGGCTCAGTGTGTTGGTGGGTGTAGGGACCAGCATCTGTTGACAGTGCGTGTGTGTTCAGTGTGTCGGGTAGAGGGACCAGCGTCTGTTCTGATTGTGCTTTGTGCACAGTGCGTTGGTGGGTGTAGGGACCAGCGTCTGTTGAGAGTGCCTGAGTGCTCAGTGTGCTGGGTGTAGGGACCAGCGTCTGTTGATAGTTCTTGTGGGCTCAGTGTATTCGTGGGTGTAGGAACCAACGTCTGTTGACAGTGTATGAGTGCTCAGTGTGTTTGGTGTAGGGACCAGCGTCTGTTGACAGTGTATGAGTTCTCAGTGTGTTTGGTGTAGGGACCAGCGTCTGTTGACAGTGCTTGAGTGCTGAGCGTGTTGGGTGTAGGGACCAGCTACTGTTGACAGTTCATGAGTGCACAGTGTGTTGGTGGGTGTAGGGACCAGCACCTGTTGACAGTGCTTGAGTGTTCAGCGTGTTGGTGGGTGTAGGGACCAGCGACAGTTGACAGTGCTTGAGTGCTCAGTATATTGGTGGGAGTAGGGACCAGCGTCTGTTGACACTGCTTTAGTGCTCAGTATGTTGGGTGTAGGGACCAGCAACTGTTGACAGTGCTTGAGAGCTCACTGTGTTTTGTGTAGGAACCAGCGACTGTTGACAGTTCATGAGTGCTCAGCCTGTTTGTGGGTGTAGGGACCAGCGACTGTTGACAGTGGTTGTGTGGTCAGTGTGTTGGTGGGTGTAGGGAACAGCGTCTGTTGACAGTGCATCACTGCTCAGTGTGTTGATTGTAGGGACCAGCGTCTGTTCTAATTGTGCTTTGTGCACAGTGCATTGGTGGGTGTAGGGACCATCGTCTGTTGACAGTGCTTGAGTGCTCAGTGTGTTGGTGGGTGGAGGTAGCAGCAACTGTTGACAGTGCTTGAGTGCTCAGTGAGTTTGGTGTAGGGACCTGCGTCTGTTGACAGTGTATGAGTGCTCAGTGTGTTTGGTGTAGGGACCTGCATCTGTTGACAGTGGTTGAGTGCTCAGTGTGTTTGGTGTAGGGACCAGCGTCTGTTGACAGTGCTTGAGTGCTCAGTATGCTGGGTGTTGTGAGAAGTGGCTGTTGACCGTGTTTGAGTGCTGAGCGTGTTGGGTGTAGGGACCAGCAATGCTTGACAGTTCATGAGTGCACAGTGTGTTGGTGGGTGTCGGGACCAGTGACTGTTGATAATCCTTGAGTGCTCAGTGTGCTGTGTGTAGGGACCAGCGTCTGTTGACAGTGCTTGAGTGCTCAGTATGTTGGGTGTAGGGCCCAGCATCTGTTGACAGTGCGTGTGTGCTCAGTGTGTTGGGTAGAGGGACCAGCGTCTGTTCTGATTGTGCTTTGTGCACAGTGCGTTGGTGGGTGTAGAGACCAACGTCTGTTGAGAGTGCCTGAGTGCTCAGTGTGCTGGTTGTAGGGACCCGTGTCTGTTGATAGTGCTTGAGGGCTCAGTGTATTCGTGGGTGTAGTGACCAGCGTCTGTTGACAGTGTATGAGTGCTCAGTTTGTTTGGTGTAGGGATCAGCGTCTGTTGACAGTGATTGAGTGTTCAGTATGTTGGGTGTAGGGACGAGTGGCTGTTGACCGTGATTGAGCGCTGAGTGTGTTGGGTGTAGGGACCAGCAACTGTTGACAGTTCATGGGTCCTCAGCATGTTGGTGGGTGCAGGGAGCAGCGACTGTTGACAGTTCATGAGTGCACAGTGTTGGTGGGTGTAGTGACCAGCACCTGTTGACAGTGCTTGAGTGTTCAGCGTGTTGGTGGGTGTAGGGACCAGCGACAGCTGACAGTGCTTGAGGACTCAGTGTGTTCGTGGGTGCAGGGACCAGCATCTGTTGACACTGCTTTAGTGCTCAGTGTGTTGGATGTAGGGACCAGTGACTGTTGACAGTGCTTGACTGCTCACTGTGTTTTGTGTAGGAACCAGCGACTGTTGACAGCTCATGAGTGCTCAGCGTGTTTGTGGGTGTAGGAACCAGCGACTGTTGACAGTGCTTGTGTGCTCAGTGTGCTGGGTGTAGGGACCAGTGACTGTTGACATTGCTTGAGTGTTCAGCGTGTTGGTGGGTGTAGGGACCAGTGACTGTTGACAGTACTTGTGTGCTCAGCGTGTTTGTGGGTGTAGGGACTAGCGACTGTTGACAGTGCTTGAGTGCTCAGTATGTTGGGTGTAGAGACCAGTGACTGTTGACAGTGCTTGAAGGCTCAGTGTGTTGGTGGGTGTAGGGACCAGCATCTGTTGACAGTGCGTGTATGTTCAATGTGTCGGGTAGAGGGACCAGCGTCTGTTCTGATTGTGCTTTGTGCACAGTGCGTTGGTGGGTGTAGGGACCAGCGTCTGTTGAGAGTGCCTGAGTGCTCAGTGTGCTGGGTGTTGGGACCAGCGTCTGTTGATAGTTCTTGTGGGCTCAGTGTATTCGTGGGTGTAGGAACCAACGTCTGTTGACAGTGTATGAGTGCTCAGTGTGTTTGGTGTAGGGACCAGCGTCTGTTGACAGTGTATGAGTTCTCAGTGTGTTTGGTGTAGGGACCAGCATCTGTTGACAGTGCTTGAGTGCTGAGCGTGTTGGGTGTAGGGACCAGCTACTGTTGACAGTTCATGAGTGCACAGTGTGTTTGTGGGTGTAGGGACCAGCACCTGTTGACAGTGCTTGAGTGTTCAGCGTGTTGGTGGGTGTAGGGACCAGCGACAGTTGACAGTGCTTGAGTGCTCAGTATATTGGTGGGAGTAGGGACCATCGTCTGTTGACAGTGCTTGAGTGCTCAGTATGCTGGGTGTTGTGAGAAGTGGCTGTTGACCGTGTTTGAGTGCTGAGCGTGTTGGGTGTAGGGACCAGCAATGCTTGACAGTTCATGAGTGCACAGTGTGTTGGTGGGTGTCGGGACCAGTGACTGTTGATAATCCTTGAGTGCTCAGTGTGCTGTGTGTAGGGACCAGCGTCTGTTGACAGTGCTTGAGTGCTCAGTATGTTGGGTGTAGGGCCCAGCATCTGTTGACAGTGCGTGTGTGCTCAGTGTGTTGGGTAGAGGGACCAGCGTCTGTTCTGATTGTGCTTTGTGCACAGTGCGTTGGTGGGTGTAGAGACCAACGTCTGTTGAGAGTGCCTGAGTGCTCAGTGTGCTGGTTGTAGGGACCCGTGTCTGTTGATAGTGCTTGAGGGCTCAGTGTATTCGTGGGTGTAGTGACCAGCGTCTGTTGACAGTGTATGAGTGCTCAGTGTGTTTGGTGTAGGGATCAGCGTCTGTTGACAGTGATTGAGTGTTCAGTATGTTGGGTGTAGGGACGAGTGGCTGTTGACCGTGATTGAGCGCTGAGTGTGTTGGGTGTAGGGACCAGCAACTGTTGACAGTTCATGGGTCCTCAGCATGTTGGTGGGTGCAGGGAGCAGCGACTGTTGACAGTTCATGAGTGCACAGTGTTGGTGGGTGTAGTGACCAGCACCTGTTGACAGTGCTTGAGTGTTCAGCGTGTTGGTGGGTGTAGGGACCAGCGACAGCTGACAGTGCTTGAGGACTCAGTGTGTTCGTGGGTGCAGGGACCAGCATCTGTTGACACTGCTTTAGTGCTCGGTGTGTTGGGTGTAGGGACCAGTGACTGTTGACAGTGCTTGACTGCTCACTGTGTTTTGTGTAGGAACCAGCGACTGTTGACAGCTCATGAGTGCTCAGCGTGTTTGTGGGTGTAGGAACCAGCGACTGTTGACAGTGCTTGTGTGCTCAGTGTGCTGGGTGTAGGGACCAGTGACTGTTGACATTGCTTGAGTGTTCAGCGTGTTGGTGGGTGTAGGGACCAGTGACTGTTGACAGTACTTGTGTGCTCAGCGTGTTTGTGGGTGTAGGGACTAGCGACTGTTGACAGTGCTTGAGTGCTCAGTATGTTGGGTGTAGAGACCAGTGACTGTTGACAGTGCTTGAGGGCTCAGTGTGTTGGTGGGTGTAGGGACCAGCATCTGTTGACAGTGCGTGTGTGTTCAGTGTGTCGGGTAGAGGGACCAGCGTCTGTTCTGATTGTGCTTTGTGCACAGTGCGTTGGTGGGTGTAGGGACCAGCGTCTGTTGAGAGTGCCTGAGTGCTCAGTGTGCTGGGTGTAGGGACCAGCGTCTGTTGATAGTTCTTGTGGGCTCAGTGTATTCGTGGGTGTAGGAACCAACGTCTGTTGACAGTGTATGAGTGCTCAGTGTGTTTGGTGTAGGGACCAGCGTCTGTTGACAGTGTATGAGTTCTCAGTGTGTTTGGTGTAGGGACCAGCGTCTGTTGACAGTGCTTGAGTGCTGAGCGTGTTGGGTGTAGGGATCAGCGTCTGTTGACAGTGATTGAGTGTTCAGTATGTTGGGTGTAGGGACGAGTGGCTGTTGACCGTGATTGAGCGCTGAGTGTGTTGGGTGTAGGGACCAGCAACTGTTGACAGTTCATGGGTCCTCAGCATGTTGGTGGGTGCAGGGAGCAGCGACTGTTGAGAGTTCATGAGTGCACAGTGTTGGTGGGTGTAGTGACCAGCACCTGTTGACAGTGCTTGAGTGTTCAGCGTGTTGGTGGGTGTAGGGACCAGCGACAGCTGACAGTGCTTGAGGACTCAGTGTGTTCGTGGGTGCAGGGACCAGCATCTGTTGACACTGCTTTAGTGCTCAGTGTGTTGGATGTAGGGACCAGTGACTGTTGACAGTGCTTGACTGCTCACTGTGTTTTGTGTAGGAACCAGCGACTGTTGACAGCTCATGAGTGCTCAGCGTGTTTGTGGGTGTAGGAACCAGCGACTGTTGACAGTGCTTGTGTGCTCAGTGTGCTGGGTGTAGGGACCAGTGACTGTTGACATTGCTTGAGTGTTCAGCGTGTTGGTGGGTGTAGGGACCAGTGACTGTTGACAGTACTTGTGTGCTCAGCGTGTTTGTGGGTGTAGGGACTAGCGACTGTTGACAGTGCTTGAGTGCTCAGTATGTTGGGTGTAGAGACCAGTGACTGTTGACAGTGCTTGAAGGCTCAGTGTGTTGGTGGGTGTAGGGACCAGCATCTGTTGACAGTGCGTGTGTGTTCAATGTGTCGGGTAGAGGGACCAGCGTCTGTTCTGATTGTGCTTTGTGCACAGTGCGTTGGTGGGTGTAGGGACCAGCGTCTGTTGAGAGTGCCTGAGTGCTCAGTGTGCTGGGTGTAGGGACCAGCGTCTGTTGATAGTTCTTGTGGGCTCAGTGTATTCGTGGGTGTAGGAACCAACGTCTGTTGACAGTGTATGAGTGCTCAGTGTGTTTGGTGTAGGGACCAGCGTCTGTTGACAGTGTATGAGTTCTCAGTGTGTTTGGTGTAGGGACCAGCATCTGTTGACAGTGCTTGAGTGCTGAGCGTGTTGGGTGTAGGGACCAGCTACTGTTGACAGTTCATGAGTGCACAGTGTGTTTGTGGGTGTAGGGACCAGCACCTGTTGACAGTGCTTGAGTGTTCAGCGTGTTGGTGGGTGTAGGGACCAGCGACAGTTGACAGTGCTTGAGTGCTCAGTATATTGGTGGGAGTAGGGATCATCGTCTGTTGACAGTGCTTGAGTGCTCAGTATGCTGGGTGTTGTGAGAAGTGGCTGTTGACCGTGTTTGAGTGCTGAGCGTGTTGGGTGTAGGGACCAGCAATGCTTGACAGTTCATGAGTGCACAGTGTGTTGGTGGGTGTCGGGACCAGTGACTGTTGATAATCCTTGAGTGCTCAGTGTGCTGTGTGTAGGGACCAGCGTCTGTTGACAGTGCTTGAGTGCTCAGTATGTTGGGTGTAGGGCCCAGCATCTGTTGACAGTGCGTGTGTGCTCAGTGTGTTGGGTAGAGGGACCAGCGTCTGTTCTGATTGTGCTTTGTGCACAGTGCGTTGGTGGGTGTAGAGACCAACGTCTGTTGAGAGTGCCTGAGTGCTCAGTGTGCTGGTTGTAGGGACCCGTGTCTGTTGATAGTGCTTGAGGGCTCAGTGTATTCGTGGGTGTAGTGACCAGCGTCTGTTGACAGTGTATGAGTGCTCAGTGTGTTTGGTGTAGGGATCAGCGTCTGTTGACAGTGATTGAGTGTTCAGTATGTTGGGTGTAGGGACGAGTGGCTGTTGACCGTGATTGAGCGCTGAGTGTGTTGGGTGTAGGGACCAGCAACTGTTGACAGTTCATGGGTCCTCAGCATGTTGGTGGGTGCAGGGAGCAGCGACTGTTGACAGTTCATGAGTGCACAGTGTTGGTGGGTGTAGTGACCAGCACCTGTTGACAGTGCTTGAGTGTTCAGCGTGTTGGTGGGTGTAGGGACCAGCGACAGCTGACAGTGCTTGAGGACTCAGTGTGTTCGTGGGTGCAGGGACCAGCATCTGTTGACACTGCTTTAGTGCTCGGTGTGTTGGGTGTAGGGACCAGTGACTGTTGACAGTGCTTGACTGCTCACTGTGTTTTGTGTAGGAACCAGCGACTGTTGACAGCTCATGAGTGCTCAGCGTGTTTGTGGGTGTAGGAACCAGCGACTGTTGACAGTGCTTGTGTGCTCAGTGTGCTGGGTGTAGGGACCAGTGACTGTTGACATTGCTTGAGTGTTCAGCGTGTTGGTGGGTGTAGGGACCAGTGACTGTTGACAGTACTTGTGTGCTCAGCGTGTTTGTGGGTGTAGGGACTAGCGACTGTTGACAGTGCTTGAGTGCTCAGTATGTTGGGTGTAGAGACCAGTGACTGTTGACAGTGCTTGAGGGCTCAGTGTGTTGGTGGGTGTAGGGACCAGCATCTGTTGACAGTGCGTGTGTGTTCAGTGTGTCGGGTAGAGGGACCAGCGTCTGTTCTGATTGTGCTTTGTGCACAGTGCGTTGGTGGGTGTAGGGACCAGCGTCTGTTGAGAGTGCCTGAGTGCTCAGTGTGCTGGGTGTAGGGACCAGCGTCTGTTGATAGTTCTTGTGGGCTCAGTGTATTCGTGGGTGTAGGAACCAACGTCTGTTGACAGTGTATGAGTGCTCAGTGTGTTTGGTGTAGGGACCAGCGTCTGTTGACAGTGTATGAGTTCTCAGTGTGTTTGGTGTAGGGACCAGCGTCTGTTGACAGTGCTTGAGTGCTGAGCGTGTTGGGTGTAGGGATCAGCGTCTGTTGACAGTGATTGAGTGTTCAGTATGTTGGGTGTAGGGACGAGTGGCTGTTGACCGTGATTGAGCGCTGAGTGTGTTGGGTGTAGGGACCAGCAACTGTTGACAGTTCATGGGTCCTCAGCATGTTGGTGGGTGCAGGGAGCAGCGACTGTTGAGAGTTCATGAGTGCACAGTGTTGGTGGGTGTAGTGACCAGCACCTGTTGACAGTGCTTGAGTGTTCAGCGTGTTGGTGGGTGTAGGGACCAGCGACAGCTGACAGTGCTTGAGGACTCAGTGTGTTCGTGGGTGCAGGGACCAGCATCTGTTGACACTGCTTTAGTGCTCAGTGTGTTGGGTGTAGGGACCAGTGACTGTTGACAGTGCTTGACTGCTCACTGTGTTTTGTGTAGGAACCAGCGACTGTTGATAGTTCATGAGTGCTCAGCGTGTTTGTGGGTGTAGGGACCAGCGACTGTTGACATTGCTTGAGTGTTCAGCGTGTTGGTGGGTGTAGGGACCAGCGACTGTTGACAGTACTTGTGTGCTCAGCGTGTTTGTGGGTGTAGGGACTAGCAACTGTTGACAGTGCTTGAGTGTTCAGTGTGTTGGTGGGTGTAGGGACCGGCGACTGTTGACAGTACTTGTGTGCTCAGTGTGTTGGTGGGTGTAGGGAACAGCGTCTGTTGATAGTGCATCACTGCTCAGTGTGTTGGGTGTAGGGACCAGCGAGCACTGAAAGTGCATGAGTGCTCAGTGTGTTTGGTACAGGTACCTGTGACTGTTGGCTGTTCATGAGTGCACTGTGTGTTGGTGGGTGTAGGGAACAGTGCCTGTTGACAGTGCTTGAATGCTCAACGTGTTGTTGGGTGTAAGGACCAGCGACTGTTGACAATGCTTGAGTGCTCAGTGTGTTGTGTGAAGGGACCAGCGTCTGTTCTGATTGTGCTTGAGTGCACATTGAGTTGGTGGGTGTAGAAACCAGCATCTGTTGACAGTGCTTGAGTGTTCAGTGTGCTGGTGGGTGTAGGGACCAGCGTCTGTTGACAGTGCTTGAGTGTTCAGCATGTTGGTGGGTGTAGGGACCAGCGTCTGTTGACAGTGCCTGAGTGCTCAGTGTGCTGGTTTTAGGGACCAGTGTCTGTTGATAGTGCTTGAGGGCTCAGTGTATTCGTGGGTGTAGGGACCAGCGTCTGTTGACAGTGTATGAGTGCTCAGTGTGTTTGGTGTAGCGACCAGCGTCTGTTCTGATTGTGCTTGAGTGCACAGTGTGTTGATGGCTGTAGGAACCATGGTCTATTGACAGTGCTTGAGTGCCTATTGTGCTGGGTGTAGGGACCAGCGACAGTTGACAGTGCATGAGTGCTCAGTGTGCTGGGTGTAGGGACCAGCGTCTGTTGATAGTGCTTGAATGCTCAGTGTGTTTGTGGGTGTAGGGACCAGCGACTGTTGACAGGGCATGAGTGCTCACTGTGTTGGGCATAGGGACCAGCGTCTGTTGATAGTGCTTGAATGCTCAGTGCATTGGTGGCTGTAGAGACCAGCGACTGTTGACAGTGTATGAGTCCTGAGTATATTGGTGGGTGTAGGGACCAGCGGCTGTTGACAGTGCTGAGTGCTCTGTGTGTTGGTGGGTGTTGGGACCAGCATCTGTTGACAGTGCATGAGTGCTCAGTGTGTTGGGTGTAGGGACCAGCATCTGTTGACAGTGCATGAGTGCTCAGTGTGTTGGGTGTAGGGACCAGCGTCTGTTGACAGTGCATGAGCGCTCAGTGTGTTGGTGGGTGTAGGAACCAGCGACTGTTGATAGTCCTTGAGTGCTCAGTGTATTGGTAGGTGTAGGGAACAGTGTCTGTGAACGCTGCTCGCGTGCTCAGTGTGTTGGGTGAAGGGACCAGCGCCTGCTGACAGTGCTTGAGTGCTCAGTGTGTTGGTGAGTGTAGGGAACAAAGTCTGTGGACAGTTCATGAGTGCGCACTGTGTTGGGTGCAGGAACCAGCGTCTGTTCTGATTGCGCTTGAGTGCACAGTGCATTACTGGTTGCAGGGACCAGTGTCTGTTGACAGTGCTTGAGTGCTCAGTGTGTTGGTGGGTGTAGGGACCAGCGTTTGTTGATAGTGCTTGAGTGCTCAGTGTGCTGGTGGGTGTACGGACCAGCGTCTGTTGACAGTGGTTGAGTGCTCAATCTGTTGGGTGGAGGGACCAGCGTCTTTTCTGATTGTGCTTGAGTGCACAGTGCGTTCGTGTTTGTAAGAACCATCGTCTGTTGACAGTGCATGAGAGCTCAGTGTGCTGGGTGTAGGGACCAGTGTCTGTTGATAGTGCTTCAGTGCTCAGTGTGTTGGTGAGTGTAGGGACCAGCGACTGTTGACAGTGCATGAGTGCTCACTGTCTTGGTGGGTGTAGGGACTAGCATCTGTTGACAGTGCATGACAGCTCAGTGTGTTTGGTGTAGGGACCAGCGACTGTTGACAGTTCATGAGGGTACTGTGTGTTCGTGGGTGTAGGGACCAGCGACTGTTGATAGTCCTTGAGAGCTCAGTCTGTTAGGCATAGGGACAGCGTCTGTTGACTGTGCTTGAGTACTCAGCATGTTGGTGGGTGTAGGGATGAGTGTGTGTTGACAGTTCATGAATACAGAGTGAGTTGGTGGGTGTTGTGACCAGCGACTGTTGACAGTCGAAGAGTGCTCAGTGTGTAGGGTGGAAGGGCCAGCGTCTGTTCTGATTGTGCTTGACTGCACAGTGTGTTGGTGGTTGTTGGGACGATCATCCGTTGACAGTGATTGAGTGCTCAGTGTGATGGGTGTAGGGACCAGCGACTGTTGACAGTGCATGTGTGCTCAGTGTGTTGGGTGGAGGGACCAGTGTCTTTTCTGATTGTGCTTGAGTGCACAATGTGTTCGTGGTTGTAGGAACCATCGCCTGCTAACAGTGCTTGAGTGTTCAGTGTGCTGGGTGTAGCGACCAGCGTCTGTTGACAGTTCATGAGTGCATAGAGTGTTGCTGGTTGTAGGGAACAGTGACTGTGGACAGTGTTTGCGTGCTCAGTGTGTTGGGTGAAGGAACCAGCGTCTGCTGACAGTGCTTGAGTGCTCAGTGTCTTGGTGGGTGTAGGGACTAGCATCTGTTGACAGTGCATGACAGCTCAGTGTGTTTGGTGTAGGGACCAGCGACTGTTGACAGTTCATGAGGGCACTGTGTGTTCGTAGGTGTAGGGACCAGCGACTGTTGATAGTCCTTGAGTGCTCAGTGTGTTGGGCGTAGGGACCAGCGTCTGTTGACAGTGTTTGAGTACTCAGCATGTTGGTGGGTGTAGGGACGAGCGTGTGTTGACAGTTCATGAATACAGAGTGAGTTGGTGGGTGTTGGGACCAGTGACTGTTGACAGTCCAAGAGTGCTCATTGTGTAGGGTGGAAGGACCAGCGTCTGTTCTGATTGTGCTTGACTGCACAGTGTGTTGGTGGTTGTTGGGACGATCGTCCGTTGACAGTGATTGAGTGCTCAGTGTGATGAGTGTAGGGACCAGCAACTGTTGACAGTGCGTGAGTGCTCAGTGTGTTGGGTGCAGGGACCAGCGTCTGTTCTGATTGTGCTTGACTGCACAGTGTGTTGGTGTTTGTTGGGACGATCGACTGTTGACAGTGCTTGAGTGCTCAGTGTGCTGGGTGTAGGGACCAGCAACTGTTGACAGTTCATGAGTGCATAGAGTGTTGGTGGGTGTAGGGAACAGCGACTGTGGACAGTGCTTGCGTACTCAGTGTGTTGGGTGAAGGGACCAGCGTCTGCTTACAGTGCTTGAGTGCTCAGTGTGCTGGTGAGTGTAGGGACCAGCGACTGTTGACAGTGCTTGAGTGCTTAGTGTGTTGGTGAGTGTAGGGACCAGCGTCCGTTGACCGTGCTTGAGATCTCAGTGTGTTGGTGGAATTTTGGGAATAGCATCTGTTGACAGTGCATGACAGCTCAGTGTGTTTGGTGTAGGGACCAGTGACTGTTGACAGCTCATGAGTGCACAGTGTGCTCGCGGTGGAGGGACCAGCGACTGTTGATAGTCCTTGAGTGCTCAGTGTGTTGGGCGTAGGGACCAGCGTCTGTTGACAGTGCTTGAGTACTCAGCATGTTGGTGGGTGTAGTGACGAGCGTGTGTTGACAGTTCATGAATGCAGAGTGAGTTGGTGGGTGTTGGGACCAGCGACTGTTGACAGTCCAAGCGTGCTCAATGTGTAGGGTGGAAGGACCAGCGTCTGGTCTGATTGTGCTTGACTGCACAGTGTGTTGGTGGTTGTTGGGACGATCGTCCGTTGACAGTGATTGAGTGCAGAGTGTGCTGGGTGTAGGGACCAGCGACTGTTGATAGTGCATGAGTGCTCAGTGTGTTGGGTGAGGGGAGCAGTGTCTGTAGACAGTGCTTGAGTACTGAGCATGTTGGTGGGTGTAGGGACCAGCGTCTGCTGACAGTGCTTGACTGCTCAGTGTGTTGGTGAGTGCAGGGACCAGCGACTGTTGACAGTACTTGTGTGCTCACTGTGTTAGTAGGTGTAGGGACCAGCGTCTGTTGACAGTGCTTGAGATCTCAGTGTGTTGGTGGGTTTTGGGACTAGTATCTGTTGACAGTGCATGAGTGCTCAGTGTGCTGCGTGTAGGGACCAGTGACTGTTGACAGTGCTTGAGTGCTGAGTATGTTGGGTGTAGGGACCAGTGACTGTTGACAGTGCTTGAGTGTTCAGCGAGTTGGTGGGTGCAGGGAGCAGCGTCTGGTGACAGTTCATGAGTGCTCAGTGTGCTGGGTGTAGGGACCAGCGTCTGTTGACAGTGCTTGAGATCTCAGTGTGTTGGTGGGTTTTGGGACTAGTATCTGTTGACAGTGCATGAGTGCTCAGTGTGCTGCGTATAGGGACCAGTGACTGTTGACAGTGCTTGAGTGCTGAGTATGTTGGGTGTAGGGACCAGTGACTGTTGACAGTGCTTGAGTGTTCAGCGAGTTGGTGGGTGCAGGGAGCAGCGTCTGGTGACAGTTCATGAGTGCTCAGTGTGCTGGGTGTAGGGACCAGCGTCTATTGATAGTGCTTGAGTGCAGTGTGTTGGTGTGTGTAGGGACCAGCGACTGTTCACAGTGCATGAGTACTCAGCGTGTTGGTGGGTTTAGGGAGCAGCGTCTGGTGACAGTTCATGAGTGCTTAGTGTGTTGGGTGTGGGACGAGTGAGTGTTGACAGTTCATGAATGCACAGTGTGGTGGTGGGTGCAGGGACCAGCGACTGTTGACAGTGCATGAGTGCTCAGTGTGTTGGGTTCAGGGACCAGCGTCTGCTCTGATTGTGCTTGACTGCACAGTGTGTTGGTGGTTGTTGGGACGATCGACTGTTGACAGTGCTTGAGTGCTCAGTGTGCTGGGTGTAGGGACCAGCGTCTTTTGATATTGCTTGAGTGCTCAGTGCGTTGGTGGATGCAGGGACCAGCGACTGTTAACAGTGCATGACTGCTCAGTGTGTTGGTGGGTGTAGGGACCAGCGTCTGTTGACAGTGCTTGAGTGCTCAGCATGTTGGTGGGTGTACGGACCAGCGTCTGTTGACGGTGCTTGAGTGCTCAGGGTGTTGGGTGTAGGAACCATTGTCTGTTGACAGTGCATGAAAGCTCAGTGTGCTGGGTGTAGGGACCAGCGACTGTTGATAGTGCATGAGTGCTCAGTGTGTTGGGTGAGGGGAGCAGTGTCTGTAGACAGTGCTTGAGTACTGAGCATGTTGGTGGGTGTAGGGACCAGCGTCTGCTGACAGTGCTTGACTGCTCAGTGTGTTGGTGAGTGTAGGGACCAGCGACTGTTGACAGTACTTGTGTGCTCACTGTGTTAGTAGGTGTAGGGACCAGCGTCTGTTGACAGTGCTTGAGATCTCAGTGTGTTGGTGGGTTTTGGGACTAGTATCTGTTGACAGTGCATGAGTGCTCAGTGTGCTGCGTGTAGGGACCAGTGACTGTTGACAGTGCTTGAGTGCTGAGTATGTTGGGTGTAGGGACCAGTGACTGTTGACAGTGCTTGAGTGTTCAGCGAGTTGGTGGGTGCAGGGAGCAGCGTCTGGTGACAGTTCATGAGTGCTCAGTGTGCTGGGTGTAGGGACCAGCGTCTGTTGACAGTGCTTGAGATCTCAGTGTGTTGGTGGGTTTTGGGACTAGTATCTGTTGACAGTGCATGAGTGCTCAGTGTGCTGCGTATAGGGACCAGTGACTGTTGACAGTGCTTGAGTGCTGAGTATGTTGGGTGTAGGGACCAGTGACTGTTGACAGTGCTTGAGTGTTCAGCGAGTTGGTGGGTGCAGGGAGCAGCGTCTGGTGACAGTTCATGAGTGCTCAGTGTGCTGGGTGTAGGGACCAGCGTCTATTGATAGTGCTTGAGTGCAGTGTGTTGGTGTGTGTAGGGACCAGCGACTGTTCACAGTGCATGAGTACTCAGCGTGTTGGTGGGTTTAGGGAGCAGCGTCTGGTGACAGTTCATGAGTGCTTAGTGTGTTGGGTGTGGGACGAGTGAGTGTTGACAGTTCATGAATGTACAGTGTGGTGGTGGGTGCAGGGACCAGCGACTGTTGACAGTGCATGAGTGCTCAGTGTGTTGGGTTCAGGGACCAGCGTCTGCTCTGATTGTGCTTGACTGCACAGTGTGTTGGTGGTTGTTGGGACGATCGACTGTTGACAGTGCTTGAGTGCTCAGTGTGCTGGGTGTAGGGACCAGCGTCTTTTGATATTGCTTGAGTGCTCAGTGCGTTGGTGGATGCAGGGACCAGCGACTGTTAACAGTGCATGACTGCTCAGTGTGTTGGTGGGTGTAGGGACCAGCGTCTGTTGACAGTGCTTGAGTGCTCAGCATGTTGGTGGGTGTACGGACCAGCGTCTGTTGACGGTGCTTGAGTGCTCAGGGTGTTGGGTGTAGGAACCATTGTCTGTTGACAGTGCATGAAAGCTCAGTGTGCTGGGTGTAGGGACCAGTGTCTGTTGATAGTGCTTGAGTGCTCAGTGTATTGGTGGGTGCAGGGACCAGCGACTGTTCACAGTGCATGAGTACTCAGCGAGTTGGTGGGTTTAGGGAGCAGCGTCTGGTGACAGTTCATGAGTGCTTAGTGTGTTGTGTGTTGGGACGAGCGAGTGTTGACAGTTCATGAATGAACAGTGAGTTGGTGGGTGCAGGGACCAGCGACTCTTGACAGTGCTTGAGTGCTCGGTGTGTTGGTGGGTGTAGGGAACAGGGTCTGTGGACAGTGCTTGCGTCCTCTGTGTGTTGGGTGAAGGGACCAGCGTCTGCTGACAGTGCTTGAGTACTCAGCATGTTGGTGGGTGTAGTGACGAGCGTGTGTTGACAGTTCATGAATGCAGAGTGAGTTGGTGGGTGTTGGGACCAGCGACTGTTGACGGTCCAAGCGTGCTCAATGTGTAGGGTGGAAGGACCAGCGTCTGGTCTGATTGTGCTTGACTGCACAGTGTGTTGGTGGTTGTTGGGACGATCGTCCGTTGACAGTGATTGAGTGCAGAGTGTGCTGGGTGTAGGGACCAGCGACTATTGATAGTGCATGAGTGCTCAGTGTGTTGGGTGAGGGGAGCAGTGTCTGTAGACAGTGCTTGAGTACTGAGCATGTTGGTGGGTGTAGGGACCAGCGTCTGCTGACAGTGCTTGACTGCTCAGTGTGTTGGTGAGTGTAGGGACCAGCGACTGTTGACAGTGCTTGAGTGCTCACTGTGTTAGTAGGTGTAGGGACCAGCGTCTGTTGACAGTGCTTGAGATCTCAATGTGTTGGTGGGTTTTGGGACTAGTATCTGTTGACAGTGCATGAGTGCTCAGTGTGCTGCGTGTAGGGACCAGTGACTGTTGACAGTGCTTGAGTGTTCAGCGTGTTGGTGGGTGCAGGGACCAGCAACTGTTACAGTTCATGAGTGCACAGTGTGTTCGTGGGTGTAGGAACCAGCGACTGTTGATAGTCCTTGAGTGCTCAATGTGTTGGGCGTAGGGACCAGCGACTGTTGACAGTGCTTGAGATCTCAGTGTGTTGGTGGGTTTTGGGACTAGCATCTGTTGATAGTGCATGACAGCTCAGTGTGTTTGGTGTAGGTACCAGCGTCTGTTGACAGTGCATGAGTGCTCAGTGTGTTGGGTGGAGGGACCAGCATCTGTTGACAGTGCATGTGTACTCAGCGTGTTGTTGAGTGTAGCGAGCAGCGTCTGGTGACAGTTCATGAGTGCTTAGTGTGTTGGGTGTAGTGACGAGCGAGTGTTGACAGTTCATGAATGCACAGTGAGTTGGTGGGTGTAGGGACCAGCAACTATTGACAGTCCTTGAGTGCTCAGTGTGTTGGGTGGAGCGACTGGCGTATTTTCTGATTGTGCTTGAGTGCATAGTGTACTGGCTGTAGGTACCAGTGTCTGTTGATAGTGCTTGAGTGCTGAGTGTGTTGGTTGGTGTAGGGACCAGCGTCTGTTGACAGCGCATGAGAGCTCAGTGCTGGGTGTAGGGACCAGCGTCTGTTGATAGTGCTTGAGTGCTCAGTGTGTTGGTGGTTGTAAGGACCAGCGACTGTTGACAGTGCATGAATGCTCAGCGTGTTGGGTATAGGGACCAGCGACTGTTGATCGTGCATGAGTGCTCAGTCTGTTGGATGTGGGGACCAGTGCCTGTTGACAGTTCATGAGTGCACAGTGTTTTGGTGGGTGTAGGGAACAGCGTCTGTTGACAGTGTTTGAGATCTCAGTGTGTTGGTGGATTTCGGGACAAGCATCTGTTGACAGTGCATGACAGCTCAGTGTGTTTGGTGTAGGGACCAGTGACTGTTGACAGCTCATGAGTGCACAGTGTGTTCGCGGTGGAGGGACCAGCGACTGTTGATAGTCCTTGAGTGCTCAGTGTGTTGGGCGTAGGGACCAGCGTCTGTTGACAGTGCTTGAGTACTCAGCATGTTGGTGGGTGTAGTGACGAGCGTGTGTTGACAGATCATGAATGCAGAGTGAGTTGGTGGGTATTGGGAACAGCGACTGTTGACAGTCCAAGCGTGCTCAATGTGTAGGGTGGAAGGACCAGCGTCTGGTCTGATTGTGCTTGACTGCACAGTGTGTTGGTGGTTGTTGGGACGATCGTCCGTTAACAGTGATTGAGTGCAGAGTGTGCTGGGTGTAGGGACCAGCGACTATTGATAGTGCATGAGTGCTCAGTGTGTTGGGTGAGGGGAGCAGTGTCTGTAGACAGTGCTTGAGTACTGAGCATGTTGGTGGGTGTAGGGACCAGCGTCTGCTGACAGTGCTTGACTGCTCAGTGTGTTGGTGAGTGTAGGGACCAGCGACTGTTGACAGTGCTTGAGTGCTCACTGTGTTAGTAGGTGTAGGGACCAGCGTCTGTTGACAGTGCTTGAGATCTCAATGTGTTGGTGGGTTTTGGGACTAGTATCTGTTGACAGTGCATGAGTGCTCAGTGTGCTGCGTGTAGGGACCAGTGACTATTGACAGTGCTTGAGTGTTCAGCGTGTTGGTGGGTGCAGGGACCAGCAACTGTTGACAGTGCATGTGTACTCAGCGTGTTGTTGAGTGTAGCGAGCAGCGTCTGGTGACAGTTCATGAGTGCTTAGTGTGTTGGGTGTAGTGACGAGCAAGTGTTGACAGTTCATGAATGCACAGTGAGTTGGTGGGTGTAGGGACCAGCAACTATTGACAGTCCTTGAGTGCTCAGTGTGTTGGGTGGAGTGACTGGCGTATTTTCTGATTGTGCTTGAGTGCATAGTGTACTGGCTGTAGGTACCAGTGTCTGTTGATAGTGCTTGAGTGCTGAGTGTGTTGGTTGGTGTAGGGACCAGCGTCTGTTGACAGCGCATGAGAGCTCAGTGCTGGGTGTAGGGACCAGCGTCTGTTGATAGTGCTTGAGTGCTCAGTGTGTTGGTGGTTGTAAGGACCAGCAACTGTTGACAGTGCATGAATGCTCAGCGTGTTGGGTATAGGGACCAGCGACTGTTGATCGTGCATGAGTGCTCAGTCTGTTGGATGTGGGGACCAGTGCCTGTTGACAGTTCATGAGTGCACAGTGTTTTGGTGGGTGTAGGGAACAGCGTCTGTTGACAGTGTTTGAGATCTCAGTGTGTTGGTGGATTTCGGGACAAGCATCTGTTGACAGTGCATGACAGCTCAGTGTGTTTGGTGTAGGGACCAGTGACTGTTGACAGCTCATGAGTGCACAGTGTGTTCGCGGTGGAGGGACCAGCGACTGTTGATAGTCCTTGAGTGCTCAGTGTGTTGGGCGTAGGGACCAGCGTCTGTTGACAGTGGTTGAGTACTCAGCATGTTGGTGGGTGTAGGGACGAGCGTGTGTTGACAGTTCATGAATACAGAGTGAGTTGGTGGGTGTTGGGACCAGTGACTGTTGACAGTCCAAGAGTGCTCATTGTGTAGGGTGGAAGGACCAGCGTCTGTTCTGATTGTGCTTGACTGCACAGTGTGTTGGTGGTTGTTGGGACGATCGTCCGTTGACAGTGATTGAGTGCTCAGTGTGATGAGTGTAGGGACCAGCAACTGTTGACAGTGCGTGAGTGCTCAGTGTGTTGGGTGCAGGGACCAGCGTCTGTTCTGATTGTGCTTGACTGCACAGTGTGTTGGTGGTTGTTGGGACGATCGTCCGTTAACAGTGATTGAGTGCAGAGTGTGCTGGGTGTAGGGACCAGCGACTATTGATAGTGAATGAGTGCTCAGTGTGTTGGGTGAGGGGAGCAGTGTCTGTAGACAGTGCTTGAGTACTGAGCATGTTGGTGGGTGTAGGGACCAGCGTCTGCTGACAGTGCTTGACTGCTCAGTGTGTTGGTGAGTGTAGGGACCAGCGACTGTTGACAGTGCTTGAGATCTCAGTGTGTTGGTGGGTTTTGGGACTAGTATCTGTTGACAGTGCATGAGTGCTCAGTGTGCTGCGTGTAGGGACCAGTGACTGTTGACAGTGCTTGAGTGTTCAGCGAGTTGGTGGGTGCAGGGAGCAGCGTCTGGTGACAGTTCATGAGTGCTCAGTGTGCTGGGTGTAGGGACCAGCGTCTATTGATAGTGCTTGAGTGCAGTGTGTTGGTGTGTGTAGGGACCAGCGACTGTTCACAGTGCATGAGTACTCAGCGTGTTGGTGGGTTTAGGGAGCAGCGTCTGGTGACAGTTCATGAGTGCTTAGTGTGTTGGGTGTGGGACGAGTGAGTGTTGACAGGTCATGAATGCACAGTGTGGTGGTGGGTGCAGGGACCAGCGACTGTTGACAGTGCATGAGTGCTCAGTGTGTTGGGTTCAGGGACCAGCGTCTGCTCTGATTGTGCTTGACTGCACAGTGTGTTGGTGGTTGTTGGGACGATCGACTGTTGACAGTGCTTGAGTGCTCAGTGTGCTGGGTGTAGGGACCAGCGTCTTTTGATATTGCTTGAGTGCTCAGTGCGTTGGTGGATGCAGGGACCAGCGACTGTTAACAGTGCATGACTGCTCAGTGTGTTGGTGGGTGTAGGGACCAGCGTCTGTTGACAGTGCTTGAGTGCTCAGCATGTTGGTGGGTGTAGTGACGAGCGTGTGTTGACAGTTCATGAATGCAGAGTGAGTTGGTGGGTGTTGGGACCAGCGACTGTTGACAGTCCAAGCGTGCTCAATGTGTAGGGTGGAAGGACCAGCGTCTGGTCTGATTGTGCTTGACTGCACAGTGTGTTGGTGGTTGTTGGGACGATCGTCCGTTGACAGTGATTGAGTGAAGAGTGTGCTGGGTGTAGGGACCAGCGACTGTTGATAGTGCATGAGTGCTCAGTGTGTTGGGTGAGGGGAGCAGTGTCTGTAGACAGTGCTTGAGTACTGAGCATGTTGGTGGGTGTAGGGACCAGCGTCTGCTGACAGTGCTTGACTGCTCAGTGTGTTGGTGAGTGTAGGGACCAGCGACTGTTGACAGTGCTTGAGATCTCAGTGTGTTGGTGAATTTGGGACTAGTATCTGTTGACAGTGCATGAGTGCTCAGTGTGCTGCGTGTAGGGACCAGTGACTGTTGACAGTGCTTGAGTGTTCAGTATGTTGGGTGTAGGGACCAGTGACTGTTGACAGTGCTTGAGTGTTCAGCGTGTTGGTGGGTGCAGGGAGCAGCGTCTGGTGACAGTTCATGAGTGCTCAGTGTGCTGGGTGTAGGGACCAGCGTCTATTGATAGTGCTTGAGTGCAGTGTGTTGGTGAGTGTAGGGACCAGCGACTGTTCACAGTGCATGAGTACTCAGCGTGTTGGTGGGTTTAGGGAGCAGCGTCTGGTGACAGTTCATGAGTGCTTAGTGTGTTGGGTGTGGGACGATTGAGTGTTGACAGTTCATGAATGCACAGTGTGGTGGTGGGTGCAGGGACCAGCGACTGTTCACAGTGCATGAGTGCTCAGTGTGCTGGGTTCAGGGACCAGCATCTGCTCTGATTGTGCTTGACTGCACAGTGTGTTGGTGGTTGTTGGGACGATCGACTGTTGACAGTGCTTGAGTGCTCAGTGTGCTGGGTGTAGGGACCAGCGTCTTTTGATATTGCTTGAGTCCTCAGTGCGTTGGTGGATGCAGGGACCAGCAACTGTTAACAGTGCATGACTGCTCAGTGTGTTGGTGGGTGTAGGGACCAGCGTCTGTTGACAGTGCTTGAGTGCTCAGCATGTTGGTGGGTGTACGGACCAGCGACTGTTGACAGTGCATGGGTGCTCAGTGTTTTGGGTGGAAGGACCAGCGTCTATTGATAGGGCTTGAGTGCAGTGTGTTGGTGGGTGTAGGGACCAGCGACTGTTCACAGTGCATGAGTGCTCAGCGAGTTGATGGGTTTAGGGAGCAGCGTCTGGTGACAGTTCATGAGTGCTTAGTGTGTTGGGTGTGGGACGAGTGAGTGTTGACAGTTCATGAATGCACAGTGAGTTGGTGGGTGTAGGGATCAGCGACTGTTGACAGTGCATGAGTGCTCAGTGTGTTGGGTGCAGGGACCAGCGTCTGTTCTGATTGTGCTTGAGTGCTCAGTGTGTTGGGTGGAGCGACCAGCGTATTTTCTGATTGTGCTTGAGTGCACAGTGTGCTGGGTGTAGGTACCAGCGTCTGTTGATAGTGCTTGAGTGCTGAGTGTGTTGGTTGGTGTAGGGACCAGCGTCCGTTGACAGTGCATGAGAACTCAGTGTGCTGGGTGTAGGGTCAAGCGACTGCTGACAGTGCTTGAGCGCTCAGTGTGTTGGTGAGTGTAGGGACCAGCGATAGTTGACAGTGCATGAGTGCTCAATGTGTTGGTGGGTGTAGGGACCAGCATCTGTTGACAGTGCATGAGTGCACAGTGTGTTTGGTGTAGGGACCAGTGTCTGTTGACAGAGCTTGAGTGCTCAGTGTGTTGGGTGTAGGGATCCAGCATCTGTTGACAGTGCATGAGTGCTCAGTGTGTTGGGTGAGGGGACCAGTGTCTGTAAACAGTGCTTGAGTACTGAGCATGTTGGTGGGTGTAGGGACCAGCGTCTGTTGACAGTGCTTGAGTGCTCAGTGTGCTGGGTGTAGGGACCAGCGTCTGTTGATAGTGCTTGAGTGGTCAGTGTGTTGGTGGATGTATGGACCACCGACTGTTGACAGTGCATTAGTGCTCAGTGTGTTGGTGGGTGTAGGGACCAGCGTCTGTTGGCAGTGCTTGAGTGCACAGTGTGTTGGTGAGTGCAGGGACCAGCGGCTGTTTGCAGTGAATGAGTGCTCAGTGTGTTGGTGGGCTTAGGGAGCAGTGTCTGGTGACAGTTCATGTGTGCTTACTGTATTGGATGTAGGGACGAGCGAGTGTTGACAGTTCATGAGTGCATAGTGTGTTGGTGGGTGTAGGGACCAGCGACTGTTCACAGTTCATGAGTACTCAGCGTGTTGGTGGGTTTAGGGAGCAGCGTCTGGTGACAGTTCATGAGTGCTTAGTGTGTTGGGTGTGGGACGAGTGAGTGTTGACAGTTCATGAATGCACAGTGTGGTGGTGGGTGCAGGGACCAGCGACTGTTGACAGTGCATGAGTGCTCAGTGTGTTGGGCGGAGGGACCAGTGTCTGTTCTGATTGTGCTTGACTGCACAGTGTGTTGGTGATTGTTGGGACGATCGACTGTTGACAGTGCTTGCGTGCTCAGTGTGTTGGGTGAAGGCACCAGCGTCTGCTTACAGTGCTTGAGTGCTCAGTGTGTTGGTGAGTGTAGGGACCAGCGTCCGTTGACAGTGCTTGAGATCTCAGTGTGTTGGTGGAATTTTGGGGCTAGCATCTGTTGACAGTGCATGACAGCTCAGTGTGTTTGGTGTAGGGACCAGTGACTGTTGACAGCTCATGAGTGCACAGTGTGTTCGCGGTGGAGGGACCAGCGACTGTTGATAGTCCTTGAGTGCTCAGTGTGTTGGGCGTAGGGACCAGCGTCTGTTGACAGTGCTTGAGTACTCAGCATGTTGGTGGGTGTAGTGACGAGCGTGTGTTGACAGTTCATGAATGCAGAGTGAGTTGGTGGGTGTTGGGACCAGCGACTGTTGACAGTCCAAGCGTGCTCAATGTGTAGGGTGGAAGGACCAGCGTCTGGTCTGATTGTGCTTGACTGCACAGTGTGTTGGTGGTTGTTGGAACGATTGTCCGTTGACAGTGATTGAGTGCAGAGTGTGCTGGGTGTAGGGACCAGCGACTGTTGATAGTGCATGAGTGCTTAGTGTGTTGGGTGAGGGGAGCAGTGTCTGTAGACAGTGCTTGAGTACTGAGCATGTTGGTGGGTGTAGGGACCAGCGTCTGCTGACAGTGCTTGACTGCTCAGTGTGTTGGTGAGTGTAGGGACCAGCGACTGTTGACAGTGCTTGAGATCTCAGTGTGTTGGTGGGTTTTGGGACTAGTATCTGTTGACAGTGCATGAGTGCTCAGTGTGCTGCGTGTAGGGACCAGTGACTGTTGACAGTGCTTGAGTGCTCAGTATGTTGGGTGTAGGGACCAGTGACTGTTGACAGTGCTTGAGTGTTCAACGTGTTGGTGGGTGCAGGGAGCAGCGTCTGGTGACAGTTCATGAGTGCTCAGTGTGCTGGGTGTAGGGACCAGCGTCTATTGCTAGTGCTTGAGTGCAGTGTGTTGGTGTGTGTAGGGACCAGCGACTGTTCACAGTGCATGAGTACTCAGCGTGTTGGTGGGTTTAGGGAGCAGCGTCTGGTGACAGTTCATGAGTGCTTAGTGTGTTGGGTGTGGGACGAGTGAGTGTTGACAGTTCATGAATGCACAGTGTGGTGGTGGGTGCAGGGACCAGCGACTGTTCACAGTGCATGAGTGCTCAGTGTGCTGGGTTCAGGGACCAGCATCTGCTCTGATTGTGCTTGACTGCACAGTGTGTTGGTGGTTGTTGGGACGATCGACTGTTGACATTGCTTGAGTGCTCAGTGTGCTGGGTGTAGGGACCAGCGTCTTTTGATATTGCTTGAGTCCTCAGTGCGTTGGTGGATGCAGGGACCAGCAACTGTTAACAGTGCATGACTGCTCAGTGTGTTGGTGGGTGTAGGGACCAGCGTCTGTTGACAGTGCTTGAGTGCTCAGCATGTTGGTGGGTGTACGGACCAGCGTCTGTTGACAGTGCTTGAGTGCTCAGGGTGTTGGGTGTAGGGACCAGCGTCTGTTGACAGTGCATGAGTGCTCAGTGTGCTGGGTGCAGGGACCAGCGACTGTTGACAGTGCATGATTGCTCAGTGTGTTGGGTGTGGCGCCCAGGGTCTGTTGACAGTTCATGAGTGCTCAGTGTGTTGGTGGGCTTAGGGAACAGGGTCTGTGGACTGTGCTTGCGTCCTCTGTGTGTTGGGTGAAGGGACCAGCGTCTGCTGACAGTGGTTGAGTGCTCAGTGTGTTGGTGAGTGTAGGGACCAGCGACAGTTGACACTGCATGAGTGCTCAGTGTGTTGGTGGGTGTAGGGACCAGTGACTGTTGACAGTGCATGAGAGCTCAGTGTGTTTGGTGTATGGACCAGCGACTGTTGACAGTTGATGAGTGCACTGTGTTTTCGTGGGTGTAGCAACCAGCGACATTTGATAGTCCTTGAGTGCTGAGTGTGTTGGGTGTAGGGACCAGCGACTGTTGACAGTGCATGGGTGCTCAGTGTTTTGGGTGGAAGGACCAGCGTCTATTGATAGGGCTTGAGTGCAGTGTGTTGGTGGGTGTAGGGACCAGCGACTGTTCACAGTGCATGAGTGCTCAGCGAGTTGATGGGTTTAGGGAGCAGCGTCTGGTGACAGTTCATGAGTGCTTAGTGTGTTGGGTGTGGGACGAGTGAGTGTTGACAGTTCATGAATGCACAGTGAGTTGGTGGGTGTAGGGATCAGCGACTGTTGACAGTGCATGAGTGCTCAGTGTGTTGGGTGCAGGGACCAGCGTCTGTTCTGATTGTGCTTGAGTGCTCAGTGTGTTGGGTGGAGCGACCAGCATATTTTCTGATTGTGCTTGAGTGCACAGTGTGCTGGGTGTAGGTACCAGCGTCTGTTGATAGTGCTTGAGTGCTGAGTGTGTTGGTTGGTGTAGGGACCAGCGTCCGTTGACAGTGCATGAGAACTCAGTGTGCTGGGTGTAGGGTCAAGCGACTGCTGACAGTGCTTGAGCGCTCAGTGTGTTGGTGAGTGTAGGGACCAGCGATAGTTGACAGTGCATGAGTGCTCAATGTGTTGGTGGGTGTAGGGACCAGCATCTGTTGACAGTGCATGAGTGCACAGTGTGTTTGGTGTAGGGACCAGTGTCTGTAAACAGTGCTTGAGTACTGAGCATGTTGGTGGGTGTAGGGACCAGCGTCTGTTGATAGTGCTTGAGTGGTCAGTGTGTTGGTGGATGTATGGACCACCGACTGTTGACAGTGCATTAGTGCTCAGTGTGTTGGTGGGTGTAGGGACCAGCGTCTGTTGGCAGTGCTTGAGTGCACAGTGTGTTGGTGAGTGCAGGGACCAGCGGCTGTTCGCAGTGAATGAGTGCTCAGTGTGTTGGTGGGCTTAGGGAGCAGTGTCTGGTGACAGTTCATGCGTGCTTACTGTATTGGATGTAGGGACGAGCGAGTGTTGACAGTTCATGAGTGCATAGTGTGTTGGTGGGTGTAGGGACCAGCGACTTTTGACAGTGCATGAGTGCTCAGTGTGTTGGGTGGAGGGACCAGCGTCTGTTCTGATTGTGCTTGACTGCACAGTGTGTTGGTGATTGTTGGGACGATCGACTGTTGACAGTGCTTGCGTGCTCAGTGTGTTGGGTGAAGGGACCAGCGTCTGCTTACAATGCTTGAGTGCTCAGTGTGTTGGTGAGTGTAGGGACCAGCGTCCGTTGACAGTGCTTGAGATCTCAGTGTGTTGGTGGAATTTTGGGACTAGCATCTGTTGACAGTGCATGACAGCTCAGTGTGTTTGTTGTAGGGACCAGTGACTGTTGACAGCTCATGAGTGCACAGTGTGTTCGCGGTGGAGGGACCAGCGACTGTTGATAGTCCTTGAGTGCTCAGTGTGTTGGGCGTAGGGACCAGCGTCTGTTGACAGTGCTTGAGTACTCAGCATGTTGGTGGGTGTAGTGACGAGTGTGTGTTGACAGTTCATGAATGCAGAGTGAGTTGGTGGGTGTTGTGTCCAGCGACTGTTGACAGTCCAAGCGTGCTCAATGTTTAGGGTGGAAAGACCAGCGTCTGGTCTGATTGTGCTTGACTGCACAGTGTGTTGGTGGTTGTTGGGACGATCGTCCGTTGACAGTGATTGAGTGCAGAGTGTGCTGGGTGTAGGGACCAGCGACTGTTGATAGTGCATGAGTGCTCAGTGTGTTGGGTGAGGGGAGCAGTGTCTGTAGACAGTGCTTGAGTACTGAGCATGTTGGTGGGTGTAGGGACCAGCGTCTGCTGACAGTGCTTGACTGCTCAGTGTGTTGGTGAGTGTAGGGACCAGCGACTGTTGACAGTGCTTGAGTGCTCACTGTGTTAGTAGGTGTAGGGACCAGCGTCTGTTGACAGTGTTTGAGATCTCAGTGTGTTGGTGGGTTTTGGGACTAGTATCTGTTGACAGTGCATGAGTGCTCAGTGTGCTGCGTGTAGGGACCAGTGACTGTTGACAGTGCTTGAGTGCTCAGTATGTTGGGTGTAGGGTCCAGTGACTGTTGACAGTGCTTGAGTGTTCAGCGTGTTTGTGGGTGTAGGGACTAGCGACTGTTGACAGTGCTTGAGTGCTCAGTATGTTGGGTGTAGGGACCAGTGACTGTTGACAGTGCTTGAGTGTTCAGCGTGTTGGTGGGTGCAGGGACCAGCAACTGTTGACAGTTCATGAGTGCACAGTGTGTTCGTGGGTGTAGGAACCAGCGACTGTTGATAGTCCTTGAGTGCTCAATGTGTTGGGCGTAGGGACCAACGACTGTTGACAGTGCATGAGTGCTCAGTGTGTTGGTGGGTGTAGGGAACAGCATCTGTGGACAGTGCATGAGTGCTCAGTGTGTTGGGTGAGGGGACTAGCGTCTGTTGACAGTGCTTGAGATCTCAGTGTGTTGGTGGGTTTTGGGACTAGCATCTGTTGATAGTGCATGACAGCTCAGTGTGTTTGGTGTAGGTACCAGCGTCTGTTGACAGTGCTTGAGTGCTCAGTGTGCTGGGTGTAGGGACCAGCATCTGTTGACAGTGCATGAGTACTCTGTAGGTTGGGTTAGGGATCAGCGACTGTTGACAGTTCATGAGTGCACAGTGTGTTGGTAGGTGTAGGAAACAGCGTCTGTGGACAGTGCATGAGTATTCACTGTGTTGAGTGGAAGGACTAGCATCTGTTGACAGTGCATGTGTACTCAGCGTGTTGGTGAGTGTAGCGAGCAGCGTCTGGTGACAGTTCATGAGTGCTTAGTGTGTTGGGTGTAGTGACGAGTGAGTGTTGACATTTCATGAATGCACAGTGAGTTGGTGGGTGTAGGGACCAGCGTCTGTTGACAGCGCATGAGAGCTCAGTGCTGGGTGTAGGGACCAGCGTCTGTTGATAGTGCTTGAGTGCTCAGTGTGTTGGCGGTTGTAAGGACCAGCGACTGTTGACAGTGCATGAATGCTCAGCGCGTTCGGTATAGGGACCAGCGACTGTTGATCGTGCTTGAGTGCTCAGTCTGTTGGATGTGGGGACCAGTGCCTGTTGACAGTTCATGAGTGCACAGTGTGTTGGTGGGTGTAGGGAACAGCGTCTGTTGACAGTGCTTGAGATCTCAGTGTGTTGGTGGATTTCGGGACAAGCATCTGTTGATAGTGCATGAGAGCTCAGTGTGTTTGGTGTAGGGTCCAGCGACGGTTGGCAGTTCATGAGTTCACAGTGTTTTCGTAGGTGTAGGAACCAGCGACTGTTGATATTCCTTGAGTGCTCAGTGTGTTGGGCGTAGGGACCAGCGTCTGTTGACTGTGCATGAGTACTTAGCATGTTGGTGGGTGTAGTGACCAGCGATTGTTGACAGTGCATGAGCGCTCATTGTGTTGGGTGGAGGGACCAGCGTCTGTTCTGATTGTGCTTGAGTGCACAGTGTGTTGGTGGTTATAGGGACCATTGTCTGTTGACAATGCTTGAGTGCTCAGTGTGCTGGGTGTAGGGACCAGCGTCTATTGCTAGTGCTTGAGTGCAGTGTGTTGGTGTGTGTAGGGACCAGCGACTGTTCACAGTGCATGAGTACTCAGCGAGTTGGTGGGTTTAGGGAGCAGCGTCTGGTGACAGTTCATGAGTGCTTAGTGTGTTGGGTGTGGGACGAGTGAGTGTTGTCAGTTCATGAATGCACAGTGTGGTGGTGGGTGTAGGGACCAGCGACTGTTGACAGTGCATGAGTGCTCAGTGTGTGGGGTTCAGGGACCAGCGTCTGCTCTGATTGTGCTTGACTGCACAGTGTGTTGGTGGTTGTTGGGACGATCGACTGTTGACAGTGCTTGAGTGCTCAGTGTGCTGGGTGTAGGGATCAGCGTCTGTTGATATTGCTTGAGTGCTCAGTGCGTTGGTGGATGCAGGGACCAGCGACTGTTAACAGTGCATGACTACTCAGTGTGTTGGTGGGTGTAGGGAACAGCGTCTGTGGATAGTTCATGAGAGCGCAGTGTGTCGGTGGGTTTAGGGACCAGCGTCTGTTGACAGTGCTTGAGTGCTCAGCATGTTGGTGGGTGTACGGACCAGCGTCTGTTGACAGTGCTTGAGTGCTCAGGGTGTTGGGTGTAGGAACCATTGTCTGTTGACAGTGCTTGAGTACTCAGCATGTTGGTGGGTGTAGTGACGAGTGTGTGTTGACAGTTCATGAATGCAGAGTGAGTTGGTGGGTGTTGGGACCAGCGACTGTTGACAGTCCAAGTGTGCTCAATGTTTAGGGTGGAAAGACCAGCGTCTGGTCTGATTGTGCTTGACTGCACAGTGTGTTGGTGGTTGTTGGGACGATCGTCCGTTGACAGTGATTGAGTGCAGAGTGTGCTGGGTGTAGGGACCAGCGACTGTTGATAGTGCATGAGTGCTCAGTGTGTTGGGTGAGGGGAGCAGTGTCTGTAGACAGTGCTTGAGTACTGAGCATGTTGGTGGGTGTAGGGACCAGCATCTGCTGACAGTGCTTGACTGCTCAGTGTGTTGGTGAGTGTAGGGACCAGCGACTGTTGACAGTGCTTGAGTGCTCACTGTGTTAGTAGGTGTAGGGACCAGCGTCTGTTGACAGTGCTTGAGATCTCAGTGTGTTGGTGGGTTTTGGGACTAGTATCTGTTGACAGTGCATGAGTGCTCAGTGTGCTGCGTGTAGGGACCAGTGACTGTTGACAGTGCTTGAGTGCTCAGTATGTTGGGTGTAGGGTCCAGTGACTGTTGACAGTGCTTGAGTGTTCAGCGTGTTTGTGGGTGTAGGGACTAGCGACTGTTGACAGTGCTTGAGTGCTCAGTATGTTGGGTGTAGGGACCAGTGACTGTTGACAGTGCTTGAGTGTTCAGCGTGTTGGTGGGTGCAGGGACCAGCAACTGTTGACAGTTCATGACTGCACAGTGTGTTCGTGGGTGTAGGAACCAGCGACTGTTGATAGTCCTTGAGTGCTCAATGTGTTGGGCGTAGGGACCAGCGACTGTTGACAGTGCATGAGTGCTCAGTGTGTTGGTGGGTGTAGGGAACAGCATCTGTGGACAGTGCATGAGTGCTCAGTGTGTTGGGTGAGGGGACTAGCGTCTGTTGACAGTGCTTGAGATCTCAGTGTGTTGGTGGGTTTTGGGACTAGCATCTGTTGATAGTGCATGACAGCTCAGTGTGTTTGGTGTAGGTACCAGCGTCTGTTGACAGTGCATGAGTGCTCAGTGTGTTGGGTGGAGGGACCAGCGTCTTTTCAGATTGTGCTTGAGTGCACAGTGTGTTGATGGTTGTAGGTACCATCGACTGTTAACAGTGCATGACTACTCAGTGTGTTGGTGGGTGTAGGGAACAGCGTCTGTGGATAGTTCATGAGAGCGCAGTGTGTCGGTGGGTTTAGGGACCAGCGTCTGTTGACAGTGCTTGAGTGCTCAGCATGTTGGTGGGTGTACGGACCAGCGTCTGTTGACAGTGCTTGAGTGCTCAGGGTGTTGGGTGTAGGAACCATTGTCTGTTGACAGTGCTTGAGTACTCAGCATGTTGGTGGGTGTAGTGACGAGTGTGTGTTGACAGTTCATGAATGCAGAGTGAGTTGGTGGGTGTTGGGACCAGCGACTGTTGACAGTCCAAGTGTGCTCAATGTTTAGGGTGGAAAGACCAGCGTCTGGTCTGATTGTGCTTGACTGCACAGTGTGTTGGTGGTTGTTGGGACGATCGTCCGTTGACAGTGATTGAGTGCAGAGTGTGCTGGGTGTAGGGACCAGCGACTGTTGATAGTGCATGAGTGCTCAGTGTGTTGGGTGAGGGGAGCAGTGTCTGTAGACAGTGCTTGAGTACTGAGCATGTTGGTGGGTGTAGGGACCAGCATCTGCTGACAGTGCTTGACTGCTCAGTGTGTTGGTGAGTGTAGGGACCAGCGACTGTTGACAGTGCTTGAGTGCTCACTGTGTTAGTAGGTGTAGGGACCAGCGTCTGTTGACAGTGCTTGAGATCTCAGTGTGTTGGTGGGTTTTGGGACTAGTATCTGTTGACAGTGCATGAGTGCTCAGTGTGCTGCGTGTAGGGACCAGTGACTGTTGACAGTGCTTGAGTGCTCAGTATGTTGGGTGTAGGGTCCAGTGACTGTTGACAGTGCTTGAGTGTTCAGCGTGTTTGTGGGTGTAGGGACTAGCGACTGTTGACAGTGCTTGAGTGCTCAGTATGTTGGGTGTAGGGACCAGTGACTGTTGACAGTGCTTGAGTGTTCAGCGTGTTGGTGGGTGCAGGGACCAGCAACTGTTGACAGTTCATGACTGCACAGTGTGTTCGTGGGTGTAGGAACCAGCGACTGTTGATAGTCCTTGAGTGCTCAATGTGTTGGGCGTAGGGACCAGCGACTGTTGACAGTGCATGAGTGCTCAGTGTGTTGGTGGGTGTAGGGAACAGCATCTGTGGACAGTGCATGAGTGCTCAGTGTGTTGGGTGAGGGGACTAGCGTCTGTTGACAGTGCTTGAGATCTCAGTGTGTTGGTGGGTTTTGGGACTAGCATCTGTTGATAGTGCATGACAGCTCAGTGTGTTTGGTGTAGGTACCAGCGTCTGTTGACAGTGCATGAGTGCTCAGTGTGTTGGGTGGAGGGACCAGCGTCTTTTCAGATTGTGCTTGAGTGCACAGTGTGTTGATGGTTGTAGGTACCATCGACTGTTGACAGTGCAAGAGTGCTCAGTGTGTTGGTTGGTGTAGGGAACAGCGTCTGTGGACAGTGCTTGAGTGCTCAGTGTGTTGCTGGGTGTAGGGACCAGCAACAGTTGACAGTGCTTGAGTGCTCAGTGTGCTGGGTGTAGGGACCAGCATCTGTTGACAGTGCATGAGTACTCTGTAGGTTGGGTTAGGGATCAGCGACTGTTGACAGTTCATGAGTGCACAGTGTGTTGGTAGGTGTAGGAAACAGCGTCTGTGGACAGTGCATGAGTATTCACTGTGTTGAGTGGAAGGACTAGCATCTGTTGACAGTGCATGTGTACTCAGCGTGTTGGTGAGTGTAGCGAGCAGCGTCTGGTGACAGTTCATGAGTGCTTAGTGTGTTGGGTGTAGTGACGAGTGAGTGTTGACATTTCATGAATGCACAGTGAGTTGGTGGGTGTAGGGACCAGCGTCTGTTGACAGCGCATGAGAGCTCAGTGCTGGGTGTAGGGACCAGCGTCTGTTGATAGTGCTTGAGTGCTCAGTGTGTTGGCAGTTGTAAGGACCAGCGACTGTTGACAGTGCATGAATGCTCAGCGCGTTCGGTATAGGGACCAGCGACTGTTGATCGTGCTTGAGTGCTCAGTCTGTTGGATGTGGGGACCAGTGCCTGTTGACAGTTCATGAGTGCACAGTGTGTTGGTGGGTGTAGGGAACAGCGTCTGTTGACAGTGCTTGAGATCTCAGTGTGTTGGTGGATTTTGGGACAAGCATCTGTTGATAGTGCATGAGAGCTCAGTGCGTTTGGTGTAGGGTCCAGCGACGGTTGGCAGTTCATGAGTTCACAGTGTTTTCGTAGGTGTAGGAACCAGCGACTGTTGATATTCCTTGAGTGCTCAGTGTGTTGGGCGTAGGGACCAGCGTCTGTTGACTGTGCATGAGTACTTAGCATGTTGGTGGGTGTAGTGACCAGCGATTGTTGACAGTGCATGAGCGCTCATTGTGTTGGGTGGAGGGACCAGCGTCTGTTCTGATTGTGCTTGAGTGCACAGTGTGTTGGTGGTTATAGGGACCATTGTCTGTTGACAATGCTTGAGTGCTCAGTGTGCTGGGTGTAGGGACCAGCGTCTATTGCTAGTGCTTGAGTGCAGTGTGTTGGTGTGTGTAGGGACCAGCGACTGTTCACAGTGCATGAGTACTCAGCGAGTTGGTGGGTTTAGGGAGCAGCGTCTGGTGACAGTTCATGAGTGCTTAGTGTGTTGGGTGTGGGACGAGTGAGTGTTGTCAGTTCATGAATGCACAGTGTGGTGGTGGGTGTAGGGACCAGCGACTGTTGACAGTGCATGAGTGCTCAGTGTGTGGGGTTCAGGGACCAGCGTCTGCTCTGATTGTGCTTGACTGCACAGTGTGTTGGTGGTTGTTGGGACGATCGACTGTTGACAGTGCTTGAGTGCTCAGTGTGCTGGGTGTAGGGACCAGCGTCTGTTGATATTGCTTGAGTGCTCAGTGCGTTGGTGGATGCAGGGACCAGCGACTGTTAACAGTGCATGACTGCTCAGTGTGTTGGTGGGTGTAGGGACCAGCGTCTGTTGACAGTGCTTGAGTGCTCAGCATGTTGGTGGGTGTACGGACCAGCGTCTGTTGACAGTGCTTGAGTGCTCAGGATGTTGGGTGTAGGAACCATTGTCTGTTGACAGTGCATGAAAGCTCAGTGTGCTGGGTGTAGGGTCCAGTGTCTGTTGATAGTGCTTGAGTGCTCAGTGTGTTGGTGGGTGGAGGGACCAGCGACTGTTCACAGTGCTTGAGTGCTCAGTGTGTTGGGTGTGGTGCCCAGTGTCTGTTGACAGTTCATGAGTGCTCGGTGTGTTGGTGGGTGTAGGGAACAGGGTCTGTGGACAGTGCTTGCGTCCTCTGTGTGTTGGGTGAAGGGACCAGCGTCTGCTGACAGTGGTTGAGTACTCAGCATGTTGGTGGGTGTAGGGACCAGCGACTGTTGACAGTGCATGGGTGCTCAGTGTTTTGGGTGGAAGGACCAGCGTCTATTGATAGGGCTTGAGTGCAGTGTGTTGGTGGGTTTAGGGACCAGCGACTGTTCACAGTGCATGAATGCTCAGCGAGTTGATGGGTTTAGGGAGCAGCGTCTGGTGACAGTTCATGAGTGCTTAGTGTGTTGTGTGTTGGGACGAGTGAGTGTTGACAGTTCATGAATGAACAGTGAGTTGGTGGGTGCAGGGACCAGCAACTCTTGACAGTGCTTGAGTGCTCGGTGTGTTGGTGGGTGTAGGGAACAGGGTCTGTGGACAGTGCTTGCGTCCTCTGTATGTTGGGTGAAGGGACCAGCGTCTGCTGACAGTGCTTGAGTGCTCAGTGTGTTGGTGAGTGTAGGGACCAGCGACAGTTGACAGTGCATGAGTACTCAACGTGTTGGTGGGTGTAGAGAGTAGCGTCTGGTGTCAATTCATGAGTGTTTAGTCTGTTGGGTGTAGTGACGAGCGAATGTTGACAGTTCATGAATGCACAGTGAGTTGGTGGGTGTAGGGACCAGCATCTGTTGACAGTGCATGGGTGCTCAGTGTGTTGGTGGGTGTAGGGACCAGAATCTGTTGACAGTGCATGAGTACCTAACATGTTGGTGGGAGGAGGGAGTAGCGTCTGGTGACAATTTATGAATGTTTAGTCTGTTGGGTGTAGTGACGAGCGAGTGTTGACAGTGCTTGAGTGCAGTGCGTTGGTGGGTTTAAGGACCAGCGACTGTTCACAGTGCATGAGTGCTCAGCGAGTTGATGGGTTTAGGGAGCAGCGTCTGGTGACAGTTCATGAGTGCTTAGTGTGTTGTGTGTTGGGACGAGCGAGTGTTGACAGTTCATGAATGAACAGTGAGTTGGTGAGTGCAGGGACCAGCGACTCTTGACAGTGCTTGAGTGCTCAGTGTGTTGGTGGGTGTAGGGACCAGCGACTGTTAACAGTGCATGATTGCTCAGTGTTTTGGGTGTGGCGCCCAGTGTCTGTTGACAGGTCATAAGTGCACAGTGTGTTGGTGGGTGTAGGGAACAGGGTCTGTGGACAGTGCTTGCGTCCTCTGTGTGTTGGGTGAGGGGACCAGCGTCTGTTGACAGTGCATGAGTGCACAGTGTGTTGGGTGTAGGGACCAGCGTCTGTTGACAGTGCATGAGTGCTCAGTGTGTTGGTGGGTGTAGGGACCAGTGAATGTTGACAGTGCATTAGAGTTCAATATGTTGGTGGGTGTTGGGACCAGCATCTGTTGACAGTGCATGGGTGCACAGTGTGTTGGGTGTAGGGACCAGCGTCTGTTGACAGTGCATGAGTGCTCAGTGTGTTGGTGGGTGTAGGGACCAGAATCTGTTGACAGTGCATGAGTACTCAATGTGTTGGTAGGTATAGGGAGTAGCGTCTGGTGTCAGTTCATGGGTGTTTAATCTGTTGGGTGCAGTGACGAGCGAGTGTTGACAGTTCATGAATGCACAGTGAGTTGGTGGGTGTAGGGATCAGCGACTGTTGACAGTGCATGAGTGCTCAGTGTGTTGGGTGCAGGGACCAGCGTCTGTTCTGATTGTGCTTGAGTGCTCAGTGTGTTGGGTGGAGCGACCAGCGTATTTTCTGATTGTGCTTGAGTACACAGTGTGCTGGGTGTAGGTACCAGCGTCTGTTGATAGTGCTTGAGTGCTGAGTGTGTTGGTTGGTGTAGGGACCAGCGTCCGTTGACAGTGCATGAGAACTCAGTGTGCTGGGTGTAGGGACAAGCGACTGCTGACAGTGCTTGAGCGCTCAGTGTGTTAGTGGCTGTAGGGACCAGCGTTTGTTGATAGTGCTTGAGTGCTCAGGGTGTTGGGTGTAGGAACCATTGTCTGTTGACAGTGCAGGAGAGCTCAGTGTGCTGGGTGTAGGGACTAGTGCCTTTTGATAGTACTTGAGTGCTCAGTGTGTTGGTGGGTGCAGGGACCAGCGACTGTTAACAGTGCATGATTGCTCAGTGTGTTGGGTATGGCGCCCAGCGTCTGTTGACAGTTCATGAGTGCACAGTGTGTTCGTGGGTGTAGGGAACAGCGACTGTTGACAGTGCATGAGTGCTCAGCGTGTTGGGTGTAGGGACCAGCGACTGTTTACAGTGCATGAGTGCTCACTGTGTTGGGTGTAGGGACCAGCGTCTGTTGACAGTGCTTGAGAACTCAGCATGTTAGTGGGTGTAGGGACCAGCGACTGTTGACAATGCTTGAGTTCTCAGTGTGCTGGGTGTAGGGACCAGCGTCTATTGATAGTGCTTGTGTGCAGTGTGTTGGTGGGTGTAAGGACCAGCGACTGTTCACAGTGCATGAGTACTCAGCGAGTTGGTGGGTTTAGGGAGCAGCATCTGGTGACAATTCATGAGTGATTAGTCTGTTGGGTGTAGTGACGAGCCAGTGTTGATAGTTCATGAATGCACAGTGCGTTGGTGGGTGTAGGGACCCGCGACTGTTGACAGTGCATGAGAGCTCAGTGTGTTTGGTGTAGGGTCCAGCGACTGTTGACAGTTGATGAGTACACTGTGTTTTCGTGGGTGTAGCAACCAGCGACTGTTGATAGTCCTTGAGTGTTCAGTGTGTTGGGCCTAGGGACCAGCGTCTGTTGACAGTGCTTGAGTGCTGAGTGTGTTGGTTGGTGTAGCGACCAGCGTCTGTTGACAGGGCATGAGAGCTCTGTGCTGGGTGTAGGGACCAGCATCTGTTGATAGTGCTTGAGTGCTCAGTGTGTTGGTGAGTGTAGGGACCAGCGACTGTTGACAGTGCATGAATGCTCAGCGTGTTGGGTATAGGGACCAGCGACTGTTGATCGTGCATGAATGCTCAGTCTGTTGGGTGTGGGGACCAGTGCCTGTTGACAGTTCATGAGTGCACAGTGTGTTGGTGAGTGTAGGGAACAGCGTCTGTTGACAGTGCTTGAGATCTCAGTGTGTTGGTGGATTTCGGGACAAGCATCTGTTGACAGTGCATGAGAGCTCAGTGTGCTTGGTGTAGGGTCCAGCGACTGTTGACAGTTCATGAGCTCACAGTGTTTTCGTAGGTGTAGGAATCAGCAACTGTTGATAGTCCTTGAGTGCTCAGCGTGTTGGGCGTAGGGACCAGCGTCTGTTGACAGTGCATGAGTACTTAGCATGCTGGTGGGTGTAGGGAGCAGCGACTGTTGACAGTGCATGGGTGCTCAGTGTGTTGGGTGGAGGGGCCAGCGTCTGTTCTGATTGTGCTTGAGTGCACAGTGTGTTGGTGGTTTTAGGGCCCATTGTCTGTTGACAATTCTTGAGTGCTCAGTGTGCTGGGTGTAGGGACCAGCGTCTATTGATAGTGCTTGAGTGCAGTGTGTTGGTGTGTGTAGGGACCAGAGACTGTTCACAGTGCATGAGTACTCAGCGAGTTGGTGGGTTTAGGGAGCAGCGTCTGGTGACAGTTCATGAGTGCTTAGTGTGTTGGGTGTGGGACGAGTGAGTGTTGACAGTTCATAAATGCACAGTGTGGTGGTGGGTGTAGGGACCAGCGACTGTTCACAGTGCATGAGTGCTCAGTGTGTTGGTGGGTGTAGAGAACAACGTCTGTGGACAGTTCATGAGTGCACACTGTGTTGGTGGGTCTACGAACCAGCAACTGTTGACAGTGCATGAGTGCTCAGTGTGTTGGGTGCAGGAACCAGCGTCTGTTCTGATTGCGCTTGAGTGCACAGTGCGTTCGTGTTGTAGGAACCATCGTCTGTTGACAGTGGTTGAGTGCTCTGTGCTGGGTGTAGGGACCAGCGTCTGTTGACAGTACTTGAGTGCTCAGTGTGTTGGTGGGTGTAGGGACCAGCATTTGTTGATAGTGCTTGAGTGCTCAGTGTGTCGGTGGGTGTACGGACCAGTGTCTGTTGACAGTGCTTGAGTGCTCAGTCTGTTGGGTGGAGGGACCAGCGTCTTTTCTGATTGTGCTTGAGTGCACAGTGCGTTCGTGTTTATAGGAACCATCGTCTGTTGACAGTGCTTGAGTGCTCAGTGTGATGGGTGTAGGGACCAGCGTCTGTTGACAGTGCTTGAGTGCTCAGTGTGTTGGTAGGTGTAGGAAACAGTATCTGTGGACAGTGCTTGCATGCTCAGTGTGTTGGGTGAAGGGTCCAGCGTCTGTTGACAGTGCATGTGTGCTCAGTGAGTTGGGTGTAGGGACCTGTGAATGTTGACAGTGCATGAGTACTCAGCATGTTGGTGAGTGTAGGGACCAGCGACTGTTGACAGTGCATGAGCGCTCAGTGTGTTGGGTGGAGGGACCAGTGTCTGTTCTGATTGTGCTTGAGTGCACAGTGTGTTGGTGGTTTTAGGGCCCATTGTCTGTTGACAATTCTTGAGTGCTCAGTGTGCTGGGTGTAGGGACCAGCGTCTATTGATAGTGCTTGAGTGCAGTGTGTTGGTGTGTGTAGGGACCAGCGACTGTTCACAGTGCATGAGTACTCAGCGAGTTGGTGGGTTTAGGGAGCAGCGTCTGGTGACAGTTCTTGAGTGCTTAGTGTGTTGGGTGTGGGACGAGTGAGTGTTGACAGTTCATGAATGCACAGTGTGATGGTGGGTGCAGGGACCAGCGACTGTTGACAGTGCATGAGTGCTCAGTGTGTTGGGTGGAGGGACCAGATTCTGTTCTGATTGTGCTTGACTGCACAGTGTGTTGGTGGTTGTTGGGACAATCGACTGTTGACAGTGCTTGAGTGCTCAGTGTGCTGGGTGTAGGGACCAGCGTCTGTGGACAGTTCATGAGTGCGCAGTGTGTTGGTTGGTGTAGGGACCAGCGTCTGTTCACAGTGCTTGAGCGCTTATAGTGTTGGGTGTAAGGAGCAGCGTCTGTTGACAGTGCATGAGAGCTCAGTGTGCTGCGTGTAGGGACCTGTGTCTATTGATAGTGCTTGACTGCTCAATGTGTTGAGTGTAGGAACCAGCATCTGTTGACAGTGCATGAGTACTCAGCGTGTTGGTGGGTGTAGGGACCAGCGACTGTTGACAGTGCATGATTGCTCAGTGTGTTGGGTATGGCGCCCAGCGTCTGTTGACAGTTCATGAGTGCGCAGCGTGTTGGTGGGTGTAGTTAACAGCATCTGTGGACAGTGCTTGCTTGCTCAGTTTGTTGGTGGGTGTAGGGACCAGATTCTGTTCTGATTGTGCTTGACTGCACAGTGTGTTGGTGGTTGTTGGGATGATCGACTGTTGACAGTGCTTGAGTTCTCAGTGTGCTGGGTGTAAAGACCAGCGTCTGTTGATAGTATTTGAGTGCTCAGTGTGTTGGTGGGTGCAGGGACCAGAGACTGTTGACAGTACGAGTGCTCAGTGTGCTGGGTTTAGGGACCAGCGTCTGTTCTGATTGTGCTGGAGTGCACAGTGTGTTGATGGTTGTAGGAACCATCGACTGTTGACAGTGCACGAGTGCTCAGTGTGTTGGTGGGTGTAGGGAACAGCGTCTGTGGACAATGCTTGAGTGCTCAGTGTGTTGGTGGGTGTAGGGACCAGCGACAGTTGATAGTGCTTGAGTGCTCAGTGTGTTGGTGGGTGTAGGAACCAGCGACAGTTGATAGTGCTTGAGTGCTCAGTGTGCTGGGTGTAGGGACCAGCGTCTGTTGACAGTGCTTGAGTGTTCAGTGTGCTGGGTGTAGGGACCAGCGTCTGTTGACAGTGCTAGAGTGCTCAGTGTGTTGGTGGGTGTAGTGACCAGCGTTTGTTGATAGTACTTGAGTGCTCAGTGTGTTGTTGGGTTTACGGACCAGCGTCTGTTGACAGTGCTTGAGTGTTCTGTGTGTTGGGTGTAGGGACCAACGTCTGTTGACAGTGCTTGAGTACTCAGCATGTTGGTGGGTGTAGGGAGCGGCGATTGTTGACAGTGCATGACTGCTCAGTGTGTTGGGTGGAGGGACCAGCGTCTGTTCTGATTGTGGTTGAGTGCACAGTGTGTTGGTGGTTTTAGGGACCATTGTTTGTTGACAGTGCATGAGTGCACATTGTGCTGGGTGTAGGGACCAGTGACTGTTGACAGTGAATGAGTGCTCAGTGTGTTGGTGGGTGTAGGGAGCAGCGTCTGGTGACAGTTCATGCGTGCTTAGTGTGTTGGATGTAGGGACAAGAGAGTGTTGACAGTTCATGAGTGCACAATGTGTCGGTGGGTGTAGGAACCAGCGAATGTTGACAATGCATGAGTGCTCAGTGTGTTGGGTGCAGAGACCAGTGTCTGATCTGATTGTGCTTGAGCGCTCAGTGTGTTGGTGGGTGTAGGGACCAGCGTTTGTTGACAGTGGTTGACTACTCAGTGTGTTGGTGAGTGTACAGACCAGCATCTGTTGACAGCGCTTGAGTGCTCAGTGTGTTGGGTGGAGGGACTAGCGTCTTTTCTGATTGTGCCTGAGTGCACAGTGTGTTGGATGTAGGGACCAGCATCTGTTGATAGTACTTGAGTGCTCAGTGTGTTGGTGGGTGTAGGGACCAGCGTTTGTTAACAGTGGTTGACTACTCAGTGTGTTGGTGGGTGTAGGGACCAGTGTCTGTTCTGATTGTGCTTGACTGCACAGTGTATTGGTGGCTGTAGTGACCAGCGACTGTTGACAGTGCTTGAGTACTCAGCAAGTTGGTGGGTGTATGGACCAGCGACTTTTCACAGTGCATGAGTACTCAGTGAGTTGGTGGGTGTAGGGAGCAGCGTCTGGTGACAGTTCATGAGTGCTTAGTGTGTTGGGTGTTGGGACAAGCGAGTGTTGACAGTTCATGAGTGCTCAGTGTGTTGGTGGGTGTAGGGAACAGTGTCTGTGGACAGTTCATGGGTGCGCAGTGTGTTGGTGGGTGTAGGAACCAGCGACTGTTGACAGTGCTTGAGTGCTCAGTGTGCTGGGTGTAGGGACCAGCGTCTGTTCTGATTATACCTGAGTGCACAGTGTGTTGGCGGTTTTAGGGACCATTGTCCGTTGACAGTGCATGAGTGACTATTGTGCTGGGTGTAGGGACCAGTGACTGTTGACAGTGCATGAGTGCTCAGTGTGTTGGTGGATGTAGGGACCAGCGACTGTTGACAGTGCATGAGTGCTCAGTGTGTTGGGTGGAGGGACCAGATTCTGTTCTGATTGTGCTTGACTGCACAGTGTGTTGGTGGTTGTTGGGACGATCGTCTGTTGACAGTGCTTAAGTGCTCTGTGTATTGGTGGGTGTAGGGAACAGCGTCTGTGGACAGTTCATGAGTGCGCAATGTGTTGGTGGGTGTAGGGAGCAGCATCTGGTGACTGTTCATGCGTGCTTAGTGTGTTGGATGTAGGGACAAGTGAGTGTTGACAGTTCATGAGTGCTCAGTGTGTTGGTGGAGGGACCAGCGTCTTTTCTGATTGTGCTTGAGTGCACAGTGTGCTGGGTGTAGGTACTGGCATCTGTTGATAATGCTTGAGAGTTCAGTGTGTTGGTGGGTTAGGGACCAGCGTCTGTTGACAGTGCATGAGTGCTCAGTGTGTTGGGTGTAGGGACCAGCGTCTGTTGACAGTTTCTGAGTGCACAGTGTGTTGGTGGGTGTAGTTAACAGCATCTGTGGACAGTGCTTGCTTGCTCAGTGTGTTGGTGGGTGTAGGGACCAGATTCTGTTCTGATTGTGCTTGACTGCACAGTGTGTTGGTGGTTGTTGGGATGATCGACTGTTGACAGTGCTTGAGTTCTCAGTGTGCTGGGTGTAAAGACCAGCGTCTGTTGATAGTACTTGAGTGCTCAGTGTGTTGGTGGGTGCAGGGACCAGCGACTGTTGACAGTACGAGTGCTCAGTGTGCTGGGTTTAGGGACCAGCGTCTGTTCTGATTGTGCTGGAGTGCACAGTGTGTTGATGGTTGTAGGAACCATCGACTGTTGACAGTGCACGAGTGCTCAGTGTGTTGGTGGGTGTAGGGAACAGCGTCTGTGGACAATGCTTGAGTGCTCAGTGTGTTGGTGGGTGTAGAGACCAGCGACAGTTGATAGTGCTTGAGTGCTCAGTGTGTTGGTGGGTGTAGGAACCAGCGACAGTTGATAGTGCTTGAGTGCACAGTGCATTACTGGTTGTAGGAACCATTGTCTGTTGACAGTGCTTGAGTGCTCAGTGTGCTGGGTGTAGGGACCAGCGTCTGTTGACAGTGCTTGAGTGCTCAGTGTGTTGGTGGGTGTAGTGACCAGCGTTTGTTGAGAGTGCTTGAGTGCTCAGTGTGTTGTTGGGTTTACGGACCAGCGTCTGTTGACACTGCTTGAGTGTTCTGTGTGTTGGGTGTAGGGACCAACGTCTGTTGACAGTGCTTGAGTACTCAGCATGTTGGTGGGTGTAGGGAGCAGCGATTGTTGACAGTGCATGACTGCTCAGTGTGTTGGGTGGAGGGACCAGCGTCTGTTCTGATTGTGGTTGAGTGCACAGTGTGTTGGTGGTTTTAGGGACCATTGTTTGTTGACAGTGAATGAGTGCTCAGTGTGTTGGTGGGTGTAGGGAGCAGCGTCTGGTGACAGTTCATGCGTGCTTAGTGTGTTGGATGTAGGGACAAGAGATTGTTGACAGTTCATGAGTGCACAATGTGTCGGTGGGTGTAGGAACCAGCGACTATTGACAATGCATGAGTGCTCAGTATGTTGGGTGCAGAGACCAGCGTCTGTTCTGATTGTGCTTGAGCACTCAGTGTGTTGGTGGGTGTAGGGACCAGCGTTTGTTGACAGTGGTAGACTACTCAGTGTGTTGGTGAGTGTACGGACCAGCATCTGTTGACAGCGCTTGAGTGCTCAGTGTGTTGGGTGGAGGGACCAGCGTCTTTTCTGATTGTGCTTGAGTGCACAGTGTGTTGAATGTAGGGACCAGCATCTGTTGATAGTACTTGAGTGCTCAGTGTGTTGGTGGGTGTAGGGACCAGCGTTTGTTAACAGTGGTTGACTACTCAGTGTGTTGGTGGGTGTAGGGACCAGTGTCTGTCTGATTGTGCTTGACTGCACAGTGTGTTGGTGGTTGTTGGGACGATCATCTGTTGACAGTGCTTGAGCACTCAGTGTGTTGGTGGGTGTAGGGACCAGCGTTTGTTGACAGTGGTAGACTACTCAGTGTGTTGGTGAGTGTACGGACCAGCATCTGTTGACAGCGCTTGAGTGCTCAGTGTGTTGGGTGGAGGGACCAGCGTCTTTTCTGATTGTGCTTGAGTGCACAGTGTGTTGAATGTAGGGACCAGCATCTGTTGATAGTACTTGAGTGCTCAGTGTGTTGGTGGGTGTAGGGACCAGCGTTTGTTAACAGTGGTTGACTACTCAGTGTGTTGGTGGGTGTAGGGACCAGTGTCTGTCTGATTGTGCTTGACTGCACAGTGTGTTGGTGGTTGTTGGGACGATCATCTGTTAACAGTGCTTGAGTGCTCAGTGTGTTGGTGGGTGTAGGGACCAGCGACAGTTGACTGTGCTTGAGTGCTCAGTGTGCTGGGTGGAGGGACCAGCGTCTTTTGGCGGTTCATGAGTGCTCACTGTGTTGGGTGTAGGGACCAGCATCTGTTGACAGCGCTTGAGTGCTCAGTGTGCTGGGTGTAGGGACCAGTGTCTGTTGATAGTGCTTGAGTACGCAGTGCGTTGGTGGCTGTAGTGACCAGCGACTGTTGACAGTGCATGAGTGCTCAGTGTGTTGGTAAGTGCAGGGAACAGCATCTGTGGATAGTTCATGAGTGCGCAGTGTGTTGGTGGGTGTAGGGGCCAGCGACTGTTGACAGTACATGAGTGCTCAGTGTGTTGGGTGCAGGGACCAGCGTCTGTTGACAGTGCATGAGAGCTCAGTGTGCTGGGTGTAGGGACCAACGTCTGTTGATAGTGCTTGAGTGCTCAGTGTGTTGGTGGGTGTAGGGACCAGCGTCTGTTGACAGTTCCTGAGTGCACAGTGTGTTGGTGGGTGTAGTTAACAGCATCTGTGGACAGTGCTTGAGTGCACAGTGCGTTCGTGGTTGTAGGAACCATCGTCTGTTGACAGTGCTTGAGTGCTCAGTGTGCTGGGTGTAGCGACCAGCATCTGTTGATAGTGCTTGAATGCTCAGTGTGTTTGTGGGTTTACGGACCAGCGTCTGTTGACAGTGTATGAGAGCTCAGTGTGCTGGGTGTAGGGACCTGTGTCTGTTGATAGTGCTTGAGTGCTCAGTGTGTTGATGGGTGTAGGGACCAGCGTCTGTGGACAATGCTTGAGTGCTCAGTGTGTTGGTGGGTGTAGGGACCAGCGACAGTTGATAGTGCTTGAGTGCTCAGTGTGTTGGTGGGTGTAGGAACCAGCGACAGTTGATAGTGCTTGAGTGCTCAGTGTGCTGGGTGTAGGGACCAGCGTCTGTTGACAGTGCTTGAGTGCTCAGTGTGCTGGGTGTAGGGACCAGCGTCTGTTGACAGTGCTTGAGTGTTCAGTGTGCTGGGTGTAGGGACCAGCGACTTTTCACAGTGCTAGAGTGCTCAGTGTGTTGGTGGGTGTAGTGACCAGCGTCTGGTGACAGTTCATGAGTGCTTAGTGTGTTGGGTGTTGGGACAAGCGAGTGTTGACAGTTCATGAGTGCTCAGTGTGTTGGTGGGTGTAGGGAACAGTGTCTGTGGACAGTTCATGGGTGCGCAGTGTGTTGGTGGGTGTAGGAACCAGCGACTGTTGACAGTGCTTGAGTGCTCAGTGTGCTGGGTGTAGGGACCAGCGTCTGTTCTGATTATACCTGAGTGCACAGTGTGTTGGCGGTTTTAGGGACCATTGTCCGTTGACAGTGCATGAGTGACTATTGTGCTGGGTGTAGGGACCAGTGACTGTTGACAGTGCATGAGTGCTCAGTGTGTTGGTGGATGTAGGGACCAGCGACTGTTGACAGTGCATGAGTGCTCAGTGTGTTGGGTGGAGGGACCAGATTCTGTTCTGATTGTGCTTGACTGCACAGTGTGTTGGTGGTTGTTGGGACGATCGTCTGTTGACAGTGCTTAAGTGCTCTGTGTATTGGTGGGTGTAGGGAACAGCGTCTGTGGACAGTTCATGAGTGCGCAATGTGTTGGTGGGTGTAGGGAGCAGCATCTGGTGACTGTTCATGCGTGCTTAGTGTGTTGGATGTAGGGACAAGCGAGTGTTGACAGTTCATGAGTGCTCAGTGTGTTGGTGGAGGGACCAGCGTCTTTTCTGATTGTGCTTGAGTGCACAGTGTGCTGGGTGTAGGTACTGGCATCTGTTGATAATGCTTGAGAGTTCAGTGTGTTGGTGGGTTAGGGACCAGCGTCTGTTGACAGTGCATGAGTGCTCAGTGTGTTGGGAGTAGGGACCAGCGTCTGTTGACAGTTTCTGAGTGCACAGTGTGTTGGTGGGTGTAGTTAACAGCATCTGTGGACAGTGCTTGCTTGCTCAGTGTGTTGGTGGGTGTAGGGACCAGATTCTGTTCTGATTGTGCTTGACTGCACAGTGTGTTGGTGGTTGTTGGGATGATCGACTGTTGACAGTGCTTGAGTTCTCAGTGTGCTGGGTGTAAAGACCAGCGTCTGTTGATAGTACTTGAGTGCTCAGTGTGTTGGTGGGTGCAGGGACCAGCGACTGTTGACAGTACGAGTGCTCAGTGTGCTGGGTTTAGGGACCAGCGTCTGTTCTGATTGTGCTGGAGTGCACAGTGTGTTGATGGTTGTAGGAACCATCGACTGTCGACAGTGCACGAGTGCTCAGTGTGTTGGTGGGTGTAGGGAACAGCGTCTGTGGACAATGCTTGAGTGCTCAGTGTGTTGGTGGGTGTAGAGACCAGCGACAGTTGATAGTGCTTGAGTGCTCAGTGTGTTGGTGGGTGTAGGAACCAGCGACAGTTGATAGTGCTTGAGTGCACAGTGCATTACTGGTTGTAGGAACCATTGTCTGTTGACAGTGCTTGAGTGCACAGTGTGCTGGGTGTAGGGACCAGCGTCTGTTGACAGTGCTTGAGTGCTCAGTGTGTTGGTGGGTGTAGTGACCAGCGTTTGTTGAGAGTGCTTGAGTGCTCAGTGTGTTGTTGGGTTTACGGACCAGCGTCTGTTGACACTGCTTGAGTGTTCTGTGTGTTGGGTGTAGGGACCAACGTCTGTTGACAGTGCTTGAGTACTCAGCATGTTGGTGGGTGTAGGGAGCAGCGATTGTTGACAGTGCATGACTGCTCAGTGTGTTGGGTGGAGGGACCAGCGTCTGTTCTGATTGTGGTTGAGTGCACAGTGTGTTGGTGGTTTTAGGGACCATTGTTTGTTGACAGTGAATGAGTGCTCAGTGTGTTGGTGGGTGTAGGGAGCAGCGTCTGGTGACAGTTCATGCGTGCTTAGTGTGTTGGATGTAGGGACAAGAGATTGTTGACAGTTCATGAGTGCACAATGTGTCGGTGGGTGTAGGAACCAGCGAATGTTGACAATGCATGAGTGCTCAGTGTGTTGGGTGCAGAGACCAGTGTCTGATCTGATTGTGCTTGAGCGCTCAGTGTGTTGGTGGGTGTAGGGACCAGCGTTTGTTGACAGTGGTTGACTACTCAGTGTGTTGGTGAGTGTACGGACCAGCATCTGTTGACAGCGCTTGAGTGCTCAGTGTGTTGGGTGGAGGGACCAGCGTCTTTTCCGATTGTGCTTGAGTGCACAGTGTGTTGGATGTAGGGACCAGCATCTGTTGATAGTACTTCAGTGCTCAGTGTGTTGGTGGGTGTAGGGACCAGCGTTTGTTAACAGTGGTTGACTACTCAGTGTGTTGGTGGGTGTAGGGACCAGTGTCTGTCTGATTGTGCTTGACTGCACAGTGTGTTGGTGGTTGTTGGGACGATCATCTGTTGACAGTGCTTGAGTGCTCAGTGTGTTGGTGGGTGTAGGGACCAGCGACAGTTGACTGTGCTTGAGTGCTCAGTGTGCTGGGTGGAGGGACCAGCTTCTTTTGGCAGTTCATGAGTGCTCACTGTGTTGGGTGTAGGGACCAGCATCTGTTGACAGCGCTTGAGTGCTCAGTGAGCTGGGTGTAGGGACCAGCGTCTGTTGATAGTGCTTGAGTACGCAGTGCGTTGGTGGCTGTAGTGACCAGCGACTGTTGACAGTGCATGAGTGCTCAGTGTGTTGGTAAGTGCAGGGAACAGCATCTGTGGACAGTTCATGAGTGCGCAGTGTGTTGGTGGGTGTAGGGGCCAGCGACTGTTGACAGTACATGAGTGCTCAGTGTGTTGGGTGCAGGGACCAGCGTCTGTTGACAGTGCATGAGAGCTCAGTGTGCTGGGTGTAGGGACCAACGTCTGTTGATAGTGCTTGAGTGCTCAGTGTGTTGGTGGGTGTAGGGACCAGCGTCTGTTGACAGTTCCTGAGTGCACAGTGTGTTGGTGGGTGTAGTTAACAGCATCTGTGGACAGTGCTTGCTTGCTCAGTGTGTTGGTGGGTGCAGGGACCAGATTCTGTTCTGATTGTGCTTGACTGCACAGTGTGTTGGTGGTTGTTGGGATGATCGACTGTTGACAGTGCTTGAGTTCTCAGTGTGCTGGGTGTAAAGACCAGCGTCTGTTGATAGTACTTGAGTGCTCAGTGTGTTGGTGGGTGCAGAGACCAGCGACTGTTGACAGTACGAGTGCTCAGTGTGCTGGGTTTAGGGACCAGCATCTGTTCTGATTGTGCTGGAGTGCACAGTGTGTTGATGGTTGTAGGAACCATCGACTGTTGACAGTGCACGAGTGCTCAGTGTGTTGGTGGGTGTAGGGAACAGCGACAGTTGATAGTGCTTGAGTGCTCAGTGTGCTGGGTGTAGGGACCAGCGTCTGTTGACAGTGCTTGAGTGTTCAGTGTGCTGGGTGTAGGGACCAGCGACTGTTGACAGTGCATGAGTTCTCAGTGTGCTGGTGGGTGTAGGCAACAGCGTCTGTGGACTGTTCATGAGTGCGCACTGTGTTGGTGGGTGTACGGACCAGCGACTGTTGACAGTGCATGTGTGCTCAGTGTGTTGGGTACAGGAATCAGCGTCTGTTCTGGTTGTGCTTGAGTGCACAGTGCATTACTGGTTGTAGGAACCATTGTCTGTTGACAGTGCTTGAGTGCTCAGTGTGCTGGGTGTAGGGACCAGCGTCTGTTGACAGTGCTTGAGTGCTCAGTGTGTTGGTGGGTGTAGTGACAAGCGTTTGTTGATAGTGCTTGAGTGCTCAGTGTGTTGTTGGGTGTAGGGACCAACGTCTGTTGACAGTGCTTGAGTGTTCTGTGTGTTGGGTGTAGGGACCAACGTCTGTTGACAGTGCTTGAGTACTCAGCATGTTGGTGGGTGTAGGGAGCAGCGATTGTTGACAGTGCATGACTGCTCAGTGTGTTGGGTGGAGGGACCAGCGTCTGTTCTGATTGTGGTTGAGTGCACAGTGTGTTGGTGGTTTTAGGGACCATTGTTTGTTGACAGTGCAAGAGTGCACATTGTGCAGGGGGTAGGGACCAGTGACTGTTGACAGTGCAGGAGTGCTCAGTGTGTTGGTGGGTGTAGGGACCAGCATCTGTTGATAGTGCTTGAATGCTCAGTGTGTTTGTGGGTGTACGGACCAGCGTCTGTTGACAGTGCATGAGTGCTCACTGTGTTGGGTGTAGGGACTTGCGTCTGTTGATAGTGCTTGAGTGCTCAGTGTGTTGGGTGTAGGGAGCAGCGTCTGTTGACAGAGCTTGAGTGCTCAGTGTGTTGGGTGTAGGGACCAGCGTCTGTTGACAGTTCATGAGTGCTCAGTGTGTTGGTGGGTGTAGAGAGCAGCATCTGGTGACTGTTCATGTGTGCCTAGTGTGTTGGATGTAGGGACAAGCGAGTGTTGACAGTTCATGAGTGCTCAGTGTGTTGGGTGGAGGGACCAGCGTCTTTTCTGATTGTGCTTGAGTGCACAGTGTGCTGGGTGTAGGTACTGGCGTCTGTTGATTATGCTTGAGTGCACAGTGTGTTGATGGTTGTAGGAACCATCGTCTATTGACAGTGCTTGAGTGCTCAGTGTGCTGGGTGTAGGGACCAGCGTCTGTTGATAGTGCTTGAATGCTCAGTGTGTTTGTGGGTGTACGGACCAGCGTCTGTTGACAGTGCATGAGTTCTCACTGTGTTGGGTGTAGGAACTTGCGTCTGTTGATAGTGCTTGAGTGCTCAGTGTGTTGGGTGTAGGGAGCAGCGTCTGTTGACAGTGCTTGAGTGCTCAGTGTGTTGGGTGTAGGGACCAGCAACTGTTGACAGTGCATGTGTGCTCAATGTATGGGTGGGTGTAGAGAACAGCGTCTGTGGACAGTTCATGAGTGCGCACTGTGCTGGTGGGTGTACGGACCAGCGACTGTTGACAGTGTATGTGTGCTCAGTGTGTTGGGTGCAGGAATCAGCGTCTGTTCTGATTGTGCTTGAGTGCACAGTGCATTACTGGTTGTAGGAACCATTGTCTGTTGACAGTGCTTGAGTGCTCAGTGTGCTGGGTGTAGGGACCAGCGTCTGTTGACAGTGCTTGAGTGCTCAGTGTGTTGGTGGGTGTAGGGACCAGCGTCTGTTGACAGTGCTTGAGTGCTCAGTGTGTTGGTGGGTGTTGGGACCAGCGTCTGTTGACAGTGCTTGAGTGCTCAGTGTGTTGGTGGGTGTAGGGACCAGCGTTTGTTGATAGTGCTTGAGTGCACAGTGCGTCCGTGGTTGTAGGAACCATCGTCTGTTGACAGTGCTTGAGTGCTCAGTGTGTTGGTGGGTGTAGGGACCAGCGTCTGTTGACAGTGCTTGAGTGCTCAGTGTGTTGGTGGGTGTTGGGACCAGCATCTGTGGACAGTGCTTGAGTGCTCAGTGTGTTGGTGGGTGTAGGGACCAGCGTTTGTTGATAGTGCTTGAGTGCACAGTGCGTCCGTGGTTGTAGGAACCATCGTCTGTTGACAGTGCTTGAGTGCTCAGTGTGCTGGGTGTAGGGACCAGCATCTGTTGATAGTGCTTGAATGCTCAGTGTGTTTGTGGGTTTACGGACCAGCGTCTGTTGACAGTGTATGAGAGCTCAGTGTGCTGGGTGTAGGGACCTGTGTCTGTTGATAGTGCTTGAGTGCTCAGTGTGTTGATGGGTGTAGGGACCAGCGACTGTTGACAGTGCTTGCGTGCTCAGTGTGTTGGGTGAAGGGACCGGCGTCTGTTGACAGTGCTTGAGTGTTGAGTGTGTTGGTTGGTGTAGGGACCAGCGCCTGTTGACAATGCATGAGAGCTCAGTGTGCTGGGTGTAGGGACCAACATCTGTTGATAGTGCTTGAGTGCTCAGCGTGTTTGTGGGTGTAGCGACCAGCGTCTGTTGACAGTGCTTGAGTGCTCTGTGTGTTGGGGGTAGGGACCAGCGTCTGTTGACAGTGCTTGAGTGCTTAGTGTGTTGGGTGTTGGGACCTGTGTCTGTTGATAGTGCTTGAGTGCTCAGTGTGTTGGTGGGTGTAGGGACCAGCGACTGTTGACAGTGCACGAGTGCTCAGTGTGTTGGTGGGTGTAGGGAACAGCGACAGTTGATAGTGCTTGAGTGCTCAGTGTGCTGGGTGTAGGGACCAGCGTCTGTTGACAGTGCTTGAGTGTTCAGTGTGCTGGGTGTAGGGACCAGCGACTGTTGACAGTGCATGAGTTCTCAGTGTGCTGGTGGGTGTAGGCAACAGCGTCTGTGGACTGTTCATGAGTGCGCACTGTGTTGGTGGGTGTACGGACCAGCGACTGTTGACAGTGCATGTGTGCTCAGTGTGTTGGGTACAGGAATCAGCGTCTGTTCTGGTTGTGCTTGAGTGCACAGTGCATTACTGGTTGTAGGAACCATTGTCTGTTGACAGTGCTTGAGTGCTCAGTGTGCTGGGTGTAGGGACCAGCGTCTGTTGACAGTGCTTGAGTGCTCAGTGTGTTGGTGGGTGTAGTGACAAGCGTTTGTTGATAGTGCTTGAGTGCTCAGTGTGTTGTTGGGTGTAGGGACCAACGTCTGTTGACAGTGCTTGAGTGTTCTGTGTGTTGGGTGTAGGGACCAACGTCTGTTGACAGTGCTTGAGTACTCAGCATGTTGGTGGGTGTAGGGAGCAGCGATTGTTGACAGTGCATGACTGCTCAGTGTGTTGGGTGGAGGGACCAGCGTCTGTTCTGATTGTGGTTGAGTGCACAGTGTGTTGGTGGTTTTAGGGACCATTGTTTGTTGACAGTGCAAGAGTGCACATTGTGCAGGGGGTAGGGACCAGTGACTGTTGACAGTGCAGGAGTGCTCAGTGTGTTGGTGGGTGTAGGGACCAGCATCTGTTGATAGTGCTTGAATGCTCAGTGTGTTTGTGGGTGTACGGACCAGCGTCTGTTGACAGTGCATGAGTGCTCACTGTGTTGGGTGTAGGGACTTGCGTCTGTTGATAGTGCTTGAGTGCTCAGTGTGTTGGGTGTAGGGAGCAGCGTCTGTTGACAGAGCTTGAGTGCTCAGTGTGTTGGGTGTAGGGACCAGCGTCTGTTGACAGTTCATGAGTGCTCAGTGTGTTGGTGGGTGTAGAGAGCAGCATCTGGTGACTGTTCATGTGTGCCTAGTGTGTTGGATGTAGGGACAAGCGAGTGTTGACAGTTCATGAGTGCTCAGTGTGTTGGGTGGAGGGACCAGCGTCTTTTCTGATTGTGCTTGAGTGCACAGTGTGCTGGGTGTAGGTACTGGCGTCTGTTGATTATGCTTGAGTGCACAGTGTGTTGATGGTTGTAGGAACCATCGTCTATTGACAGTGCTTGAGTGCTCAGTGTGCTGGGTGTAGGGACCAGCGTCTGTTGATAGTGCTTGAATGCTCAGTGTGTTTGTGGGTGTACGGACCAGCGTCTGTTGACAGTGCATGAGTTCTCACTGTGTTGGGTGTAGGAACTTGCGTCTGTTGATAGTGCTTGAGTGCTCAGTGTGTTGGGTGTAGGGAGCAGCGTCTGTTGACAGTGCTTGAGTGCTCAGTGTGTTGGGTGTAGGGACCAGCAACTGTTGACAGTGCATGTGTGCTCAATGTATGGGTGGGTGTAGAGAACAGCGTCTGTGGACAGTTCATGAGTGCGCACTGTGCTGGTGGGTGTACGGACCAGCGACTGTTGACAGTGTATGTGTGCTCAGTGTGTTGGGTGCAGGAATCAGCGTCTGTTCTGATTGTGCTTGAGTGCACAGTGCATTACTGGTTGTAGGAACCATTGTCTGTTGACAGTGCTTGAGTGCTCAGTGTGCTGGGTGTAGGGACCAGCGTCTGTTGACAGTGCTTGAGTGCTCAGTGTGTTGGTGGGTGTAGGGACCAGCGTCTGTTGACAGTGCTTGAGTGCTCAGTGTGTTGGTGGGTGTTGGGACCAGCGTCTGTTGACAGTGCTTGAGTGCTCAGTGTGTTGGTGGGTGTAGGGACCAGCGTTTGTTGATAGTGCTTGAGTGCACAGTGCGTCCGTGGTTGTAGGAACCATCGTCTGTTGACAGTGCTTGAGTGCTCAGTGTGTTGGTGGGTGTAGGGACCAGCGTCTGTTGACAGTGCTTGAGTGCTCAGTGTGTTGGTGGGTGTTGGGACCAGCATCTGTGGACAGTGCTTGAGTGCTCAGTGTGTTGGTGGGTGTAGGGACCAGCGTTTGTTGATAGTGCTTGAGTGCACAGTGCGTCCGTGGTTGTAGGAACCATCGTCTGTTGACAGTGCTTGAGTGCTCAGTGTGCTGGGTGTAGGGACCAGCATCTGTTGATAGTGCTTGAATGCTCAGTGTGTTTGTGGGTTTACGGACCAGCGTCTGTTGACAGTGTATGAGAGCTCAGTGTGCTGGGTGTAGGGACCTGTGTCTGTTGATAGTGCTTGAGTGCTCAGTGTGTTGATGGGTGTAGGGACCAGCGACTGTTGACAGTGCTTGCGTGCTCAGTGTGTTGGGTGAAGGGACCGGCGTCTGTTGACAGTGCTTGAGTGTTGAGTGTGTTGGTTGGTGTAGGGACCAGCGCCTGTTGACAATGCATGAGAGCTCAGTGTGCTGGGTGTAGGGACCAACATCTGTTGATAGTGCTTGAGTGCTCAGCGTGTTTGTGGGTGTAGCGACCAGCGTCTGTTGACAGTGCTTGAGTGCTCTGTGTGTTGGGGGTAGGGACCAGCGTCTGTTGACAGTGCTTGAGTGCTTAGTGTGTTGGGTGTTGGGACCTGTGTCTGTTGATAGTGCTTGAGTGCTCAGTGTGTTGGTGGGTGTAGGGACCAGCGACTGTTGACAGTGCATGTGAGTTCAGTATGTTGGTGGGTGTAGGGACCAGCGACTGTTGACAGTGCATGAGTGCTCAGTGTGCTGGGTGTGGGGACCAGTGCCTGTTGACAGTTCATGAGTGCACAGTGTGTTGGTGGTTTTAGGGACCATTGTTTGTTGACGGTGCATGAGTGCACATTGTGCTGGCTGTAGGGACCAGTGACTGTTGACAGTGCATGACTGCTCAGTGTGCTGGGTGTAGGGACCAGCGTCTGTTCTGATTATACCTGAGTGCACAGTGTGTTGGCGGTTTTAGGGACCATTGTCTGTTGACAGTGCATGAGTGCCTATTGTGCTGGGTGTAGGGACCAGCGTCTGTTGACAGTGCTTGAGTGCTCAGTGTGTTGGTGGGTGTAGGGACCAGCGTCTGTTGACAGTGCTTCAGTACTCAGTGTGTTGGTGGGTGTAGTGACCAGCGTTTGTTGATAGTGCTTGAGTGCTCAGTGTGTTGTTGGGTTTACGGACCAGCGTCTGTTGACAGTGCTTGAGTGTTCTGTGTGTTGGGTGTAGGGGCCAACGTCTGTTGACAGTGCTTGAGTACTCAGCATGTTGGTGGGTGTAGGGAGCGGTGATTGTTGATAGTGCATGACTGCTCAGTGTGTTGGGTGGAGGGACCAGCGACTGTTGACAGTGCATGAGTTCTCAGTGTGTTGGTGGGTGTAGGCAACAGCGTCTGTGGACTGTTCATGAGTGCGCACTTTGTTGGTGGGTGTACGGACCAGCGACTGTTGACAGTGAATGTGTGCTCAGTGTGTTGGGTGCAGGAATCAGTGTCTGTTCTGATTGTGCTTGAGTGCACAGTGCATTACTGGTTGTAGGAACCATTGTCTGTTGACAGTGCTTGAGTGCTCAGTGTGCTGGGTGTAGGGACCAGCGTCTGTTGACAGTGCTTGAGTGCTCAGTGTGTTGGTGGGTGTAGGGAGCAGCGATTGTTGACAGTGCATGACTGCTCAGTGTGTTGGGTGGAGGGACCAGCGTCTGTTCTGATTGTGGTTGAGTGCACAGTGTGTTGGTGGTTTTAGGGACCATTGTTTGTTGACAGTGCATGAGTGCACATTGTGCTGGGTGTAGGGACCAGTGACTGTTGACAGTGCATGAGTGCTCAGTGTGTTGGTGGGTGTAGGGACCAGCGTCTGTTGACAGTGAATGAGTGCTCAGTGTGTTGGTGGGTGTAGAGAGCAGCATCTGGTGACTGTTCATGTGTGCTTAGTGTGTTGGATGTAGGGACAAGCGAGTGTTGACAGTTCATGAGTGCTCAGTGTGTTGGGTGGAGGGACCAGCGTCTTTTCTGATTGTGCTTGAGTGCACAGTGTGCTGGGTGTAGGTACTGGCGTCTGTTGATTATGCTTGAGTGCATAGTGTGTTGATGGTTGTAGGAACCATCGTCTATTGACAGTGCTTGAGTGCTCAGTGTGCTGGGTGTAGGGACCAGCGTCTGTTGATAGTGCTTGAATGCTCAGTGTGTTTGTGGGTGTACGGAACAGCGTCTGTTGACAGTGCATGAGTGCTCACTGTGTTGGGTGTACGGACTTGCGTCTGTTGATAGTGCTTGAGTGCTCAGTGTGTTGGGTGTACGGACTTGCGTCTGTTGATAGTGCTTGAGTGCTCAGTGTGTTGGGTGTAGGGAGCGGCGTCTGTTGATAGTGCTTGAATGCTCAGTGTGTTTGTGGGTGTACGGAACAGCGTCTGTTGACAGTGCATGAGTGCTCACTGTGTTGGGTGTACGGACTTGCGTCTGTTGATAGTGCTTGAGTGCTCAGTGTGTTGGGTGTACGGACTTGCGTCTGTTGACAGTGCTTGAGTGCTCAGTGTGCTGGGTGTAGGGACCAGCGTCTGTTGATAGTGCTTGAATGCTCAGTGTGTTTGTGGGTGTACGGAACAGCGTCTGTTGACAGTGCATGAGTGCTCACTGTGTTGGGTGTACGGACTTGCGTCTGTTGATAGTGCTTGAGTGCTCAGTGTGTTGGGTGTACGGACTTGCGTCTGTTGATAGTGCTTGAGTGCTCAGTGTGTTGGGTGTAGGGAGCAGCGTCTGTGGACAGTTCATGAGTGCGCACTGTGCTGGTGGGTGTACGGACCAGCGACTGTTGACAGTGTATGTGTGCTCAGTGTGTTGGGTGCAGCAATCAGCGTCTGTTCTGATTGTGCTTGAGTGCACAGTGCATTACTGGTTGTAGGAACCATTGTCTGTTGACAGCACTTGAGTGCTCAGTGTGTTGGTGGGTGTTGGGACCAGCGTCTGTTGACAGTGCTTGAGTGCTCAGTGTGTTGGTGGGTGTAGGGACCAGCGTTTGTTGATAGTGCTTGAGTGCACAGTGCGTTCGTGGGTGTAGGAACCATCGTCTGTTGACAGTGCTTGAGTGCTCAGTGTGCTGGGTGTAGGGACCAGCATCTGTTGATAGTGCTTGAATGCTCAGTGTGTTTGTGGGTGTACGGACCAGCGTCTGTTGACAGTGTATGAGAGCTCAGTGTGCTGAGTGTAGGGACCTGTGTCTGTTGATAGTGCTTGAGTGCTCAGTGTGTTGATGGGTGTAGGGACCAGCGACTGTTGACAGTGCTTGCGTGCTCAGTGTGTTGGGTGAAGGGACTGGCATCTGTTGATAGTGCTTGAGTGTTGAGTGTGTTGGTTGGTGTAGGGACCAGCGCCTGTTGACAATGCATGAGAGCTCAGTGTGCTGGGTGTAGGGACCAACATCTGTTGATAGTGCTTGAGTGCTCAGCGTGTTGGTGGGTGTAGCGACCAGCGTCTGTTGACAGTGCTTGAGTGCTCTGTGTGTTGGTGGTAGGGACCAGCGTCTGTTGACAGTGCTTGAGTGCTCAGTGTGTTGGTGGGTGTAGGGACCAGCGACTGTTGACAGTGCATGAGAGTTCAGTATGTTGGTGGGTGTAGGGACCAGCGACTGTTGACAGTGCATGAGTGCTCAGTGTGCTGGGTGTGGGGACCAGTGTCTGTTGACAGTTCATGAGTGCACAGTGTGTTGGTGGTTTTAGGGACCATTGTTTGTTGACAGTGCATGAGTGCACATTGTGCTGGTTGTAGGGACCAGTGACTGTTGACAGTGCATGAGTGCTCAGTGTGTTGGTGGGTGTAGGGACCAGCGTCTGTTCACAGTGAATGAGTGCTCAGTGTGTTGGTGGGTGTAGAGAGCAGCGTCTGGTGACAGTTCATGCGTGCTTAGTGTGTTGGATGTAGGGACAAGAGAGTGTTGACAGTTCATGAGTGCACAATGTGTCGGTGGGTGTAGGAACCAGCGACTGTTGACAGTGCATGAGTGCTCAGCGTGTTGGGTGCAGAGACCAGCGTCTGATCTGATTGTGCTTGAGCGCTCAGTGTGTTGGTGGGTGTAGGGACCAGCGTTTGTTGACAGTGGTTGACTACTCAGTGTGTTGGTGAGTGTACGGACCAGCATCTGTTGACAGCGCTTGAGTGCTCAGTGTGTTGGGTGGAGGGACCAGCGTCTTTTCTGATTGTGCTTGAGTGCACAGTGTGTTGGATGTAGGGACCAGCATCTGTTGACAGTACTTGAGTGCTCAGTGTGTTGGTGGGTGTAGGGACCAGCGTTTGTTAACAGTGGTTGACTATTCAGTGTGTTGGTGGGTGTAGGGACCAGTGTCTGTTCTGATTGTGCTTGACTGCACAGTGTGTTGGTGGCTGTAGTGACCAGAGACTGTTGACAGTGCTTGAGTACTCAGCAAGTTGGTGGGTGTATGGACCAGCGACTTATCACAGTGCATGAGTACTCAGTGAGTTGGTGGGTGTAGGGAGCAGCGTCTGGTGACAGTTCATGAGTGCTTAGTGTGTTGGGTGTTGGGACAAGCGAGTGTTGACAGTTCATGAGTGCTCAGTGTGTTGGTGGGTGTAGGGACCAGCGTCTGTTGACAGTAAATGAGTGCTCAGTGTGTTGGTGGGTGTAGGGACCAAAGTCTGTTGATAGTGCTTGAGTGCTCAGTATGTTGGTGGGTGTAGGGACCAGCGACTGTTGACAGTGCTTGAGTGTTCTGTGTGTTGGTGGGTGCAGGGACCAGCATCTTTTGACAGTTCATGAGTACTCAGTGTGTTGGTGGGTGTAGGGAGCAGCGTCTGGTGACAGTTCATGAGTGCTTAGTCTGTTGGGTGTAGGGACGAGCGAGTGTTGACAGTTCATGAATGCACACTGAGTTGGTGGGTGTAGCGACCAGCGACTGTTGACAGTGCATGAGTGCTCAGTGTGTTGGGTGGAGGGACCAGATTCTGTTCTGATTGTGCTTGACTGCACAGTGTGTTGGTGGTTGTTGGGACGATCGACTGTTGACAGTGCTTAAGTGCTCTGTGTATTGGTGGGTGTAGGGAACAGCGTCTGTGGACAGTTCATGAGTGCGCAATGTGTTGGAGGGTGTAGGGGCCAGCGACTGTTGACAGTGCATGACTGCTCAGAGTGTTGGGTGGATGGACCAGCATCTGTTCTGATTGTGCTTAAGTGCACAGTGTGCTGGGTGTAGGTACCAGCGTCTGTTGATAGTGCTTGAGTGTTGAGTGTGTTGGTTGGTGTAGGGACCGGCGTCTGTTGACAGTGAATGAGTGCTCAGTGTGTTGGTGGGTGTAGGGACCAGCGTCTGTTGACAGTGAATGAGTGCTCAGTGTGTTGGTGGGTGTAGGGAGCAGCATCTGGTGACTGTTCATGCATGCTTAGTGTGTTGGATGTAGGGACAAGCGAGTGTTGACAGTTCATGCGTGCTTAGTGTGTTGGATGTAGGGACAAGCGAGTGTTGACAGTTCATGAGTGCTCAGTGTGTTGGTGGAGGGACCAGCGTCTTTTCTGATTGTGCTTGAGTGCACAGTGTGCTGGGTGTAGGTACTGGCGTCTGTTGATAATGCTTGAGTGCTCAGTGTGTTGGTGGGTTAGGGACCAGCAACTGTTGACAGTGCATGACTGCTCAGTGTGTTGGTGGGTGTAGGGAACAGCGTCTGTGGACAATGCTTGAGTGCTCAGTGTGTTGGTGGGTGTAGGGACCAGCGACAGTTGATAGTGCTTGAGTGCTCAGTGTGTTGGTGGGTGTAGGAACCAGCGACAGTTGATAGTGCATTGGTGCTCAGTGTGCTGGGTGCAGGGACCAGCGTCTGTTGACAGTGCTTGAGTGTTCAGTGTGCTGGGTGTAGGGACCAGCGACTGTTGACAGTGCATGAGTGCTCACTGTGTTGGGTGTAGGGACTTGCGTCTGTTGATAGTGCTTGAGTGCTCAGTGTGTTGGGTGTAGGGACCAGCGACTGTTGACAGTGCATGTGTGCTCAATGTATTGGTGGGTGTAGGGAACAGCGTCTGTGGACAGTTCATGAGTGCGCACTGTGCTGGTGGGTGTACGGACCAGCGACTGTTGACAGTGTATGTGTGCTCAGTGTGTTGGGTGCAGGAATCAGCGTCTGTTCTGATTGTGCTTGAGTGCACAGTGCATTACTGGTTGTAGGAACCATTGTCTGTTGACAGCACTTGAGTGCTCAGTGTGCTGGGTGTAGGGACCAGCGTCTGTTGACAGTGCTTGAGTGCTCAGTGTGTTGGTGGGTGTAGGGACCAGCGACTGTTGACAGTGCATGAGAGTTCAGTATGTTGGTGGGTGTAGGGACCAGCGACTGTTGACAGTGCATGAGTGCTCACTGTGTTGGATGTAGGGACAAGCGAGTGTTGACAGTTCATGAGTGCTCAGTGTGTTGGTGGAGGGACCAGCGTCTTTTCTGATTGTGCTTGAGTGCACAGTGTGCTGGGTGTAGGTACTGGCGTCTGTTGTTAATGCTTGAGTGCTCAGTGTGTTGGAGGGTTAGGGACCAGCAACTGTTGACAGTGCATGACTGCTCAGTGTGTTGGTGGGTGTAGGGAACAGCGTCTGTGGACAATGCTTGAGTGCTCAGTGTGTTGGTGGGTGTAGGGACCAGCGACAGTTGATAGTGCTTGAGTGCTCAGTGTGTTGGTGGGTGTAGTTACCAGCGACAGTTGATAGTGCTTGAGTGCTCAGTGTGCTGGGTGCAGGGACCAGCGTCTGTTGACAGTGCTTGAGTGTTCAGTGTGCTGGGTGTAGGGACCAGCGACTGTTGACAGTGCTTGAGTGCTCACTGTGTTGGGTGTAGGGACTTGCGTCTGTTGATAGTGCTTGAGTGCTCAGTGTGTTGGGTGTAGGGACCAGCGACTGTTGACAGTGCATGTGTGCTCAATGTATTGGTGGGTGTAGGGAACAGCGTCTGTGGACAGTTCATGAGTGCGCACTGTGCTGGTGGGTGTACGGACCAGCGACTGTTGACAGTGTATGTGTGCTCAGTGTGTTGGGTGCAGGAATCAGCGTCTGTTCTGATTGCGCTTGAGTGCACAGTGCATTACTGGTTGTAGGAACCATTGTCTGTTGACAGTGCTTGAGTGCTCAGTGTGCTGGGTGTTGGGACCAACGTCTGTTGACAGTGCTTGAGTACTCAGCATGTTGGTGGGTGTAGGGAGCAGCGATTGTTGACAGTGCATGACTGCTCAGTGTGTTGGGTGGAGGGACCAGCGTCTGTTCTGATTGTGGTTGAGTGCACAGTGTGTTGGTGGTTTTAGGGACCATTGTTTGTTGACAGTGCATGAGTGCACATTGTGCTGGGTGTAGGGACCAGTGACTGTTGACAGTGCATGAGTGCTCAGTGTGTTGGTGGGTGTAGGGAACAGCGTCTGTGGACAGTTCATGAGTGCGCAATGTGTTGGTGGGTGTAGGGAGCAGCATCTGGTGACTGTTCATGCGTGCTTAGTGTGTTGGATGTAGGGACAAGCGAGTGTTGACAGTTCATGAGTGCTCAGTGTGTTGGGTGGAGGGACCAGCGTCTTTTCTGATTGTGCTTGAGTGCACAGTGTGCTGGGTGTAGGTACTGGCGTCTGTTGATTATGCTTGAGTGCATAGTGTGTTGATGGTTGTAGGAACCATCGTCTATTGACAGTGCTTGAGTGCTCACTGTGTTGGGTGTACGGACTTGCGTCTGTTGATAGTGCTTGAGTGCTCAGTGTGTTGGGTGTAGCGAGCAGCGTCTGTGGACAGTTCATGAGTGCGCACTGTGCTGGTGGGTGTACGGACCAGCGACTGTTGACAGTGTATGTGTGCTCAGTGTGTTGGGTGCAGGAATCAGCGTCTGTTCTGATTGTGCTTGAGTGCACAGTGCATTACTGGTTGTAGGAACCATTGTCTGTTGACAGCACTTGAGTGCTCAGTGTGCTGGGTGTAGGGACCAGCGTCTGTTGACAGTGCTTGAGTGCTCAGTGTGTTGGTGGGTGTAGGGACCAGCGTTTGTTGATAGTGCTTGAGTGCACAGTGTTTTCGTGGGTGTAGGAACCATCGTCTGTTGACAGTGCTTGAGTGCTCAGTGTGCTGGGTGTAGGGACCAGCATCTGTTGATAGTGCTTGAATGCTCAGTGTGTTTGTGGGTGTACGGACCAGCGTCTGTTGACAGTGTATGAGAGCTCAGTGTGCTGAGTGTAGGGACCTGTGTCTGTTGATAGTGCTTGAGTGCTCAGTGTGTTGATGGGTGTAGGGACCAGCGACTGTTGACAGTGCTTGCGTGCTCAGTGTGTTGGGTGAAGGGACCGGCGTCTGTTGATAGTGCTTGAGTGTTGAGTGTGTTGGTTGGTGTAGGGACCAGCGCCTGTTGACAATGCATGAGAGCTCAGTGTGCTGGGTGTAGGGACCAACATCTGTTGATAGTGCTTGAGTGCTCAGCGTGTTGGTGGGTGTAGCGACCAGCGTCTGTTGACAGTGCTTGAGTGCTCTGTGTGTTGGTGGTAGGGACCAGCGTCTGTTGACAGTGCTTGAGTGCTTAGTGTGTTGGGTGTAGGGACCTGTGTCTGTTGATAGTGCTTGAGTGCTCAGTGTGTTGGTGGGTGTAGGGACCAGCGACTGTTGACAGTGCATGAGTGCTCAGTGTGCTGGGTGTGGGGACCAGTGTCTGTTGACAGTTCATGAGTGCACAGTGTGTTGGTGGTTTTAGGGACCATTGTTTGTTGACAGTGCATGAGTGCACATTGTGCTGGTTGTAGGGACCAGTGACTGTTGACAGTGCATGAGTGCTCAGTGTGTTGGTGGGTGTAGGGACCAGCGTCTGTTCACAGTGAATGAGTGCTCAGTGTGTTGGTGGGTGTAGAGAGCAGCGTCTGGTGACAGTTCATGCGTGCTTAGTGTGTTGGATGTAGGGACAAGAGAGTGTTGACAGTTCATGAGTGCACAATGTGTCGGTGGGTGTAGGAACCAGCGAATGTTGACAATGCATGAGTGCTCAGTGTGTTGGGTGCAGAGACCAGCGTCTGATCTGATTGTGCTTGAGCGCTCAGTGTGTTGGTGGGTGTAGGGACCAGCGTTTGTTGACAGTGGTTGACTACTCAGTGTGTTGGTGAGTGTACGGACCAGCATCTGTTGACAGCGCTTGAGTGCTCAGTGTATTGGGTGGAGGGACCAGCGTCTTTTCTGATTGTGCTTGAGTGCACAGTGTGTTGGATGTAGGGACCAGCATCTGTTGACAGTACTTGAGTGCTCAGTGTGTTGGTGGGTGTAGGGACCAGCGTTTGTTAACAGTGGTTGACTATTCAGTGTGTTGGTGGGTGTAGGGACCAGTGTCTGTTCTGATTGTGCTTGACTGCACAGTGTGTTGGTGGCTGTAGTGACCAGAGACTGTTGACAGTGCTTGAGTACTCAGCAAGTTGGTGGGTGTATGGACCAGCGACTTATCACAGTGCATGAGTACTCAGTGAGTTGGTGGGTGTAGGGAGCAGCGTCTGGTGACAGTTCATGAGTGCTTAGTGTGTTGGGTGTTGGGACAAGCGAGTGTTGACAGTTCATGAGTGCTCAGTGTGTTGGTGGGTGTAGGGACCAGCGTCTGTTGACAGTAAATGAGTGCTCAGTGTGTTGGTGGGTGTAGGGACCAAAGTCTGTTGATAGTGCTTGAGTGCTCAGTATGTTGGTGGGTGTAGGGACCAGCGACTGTTGACAGTGCTTGAGTGTTCTGTGTGTTGGTGGGTGCAGGGACCAGCATCTTTTGACAGTTCATGAGTACTCAGCGTGTTGGTGGGTGTAGGGAGCAGCGTCTGGTGACAGTTCATGAGTGCTTAGTGTGTTGGGTGTAGGGACGAGCGAGTGTTGACAGTTCATTAATGCACACTGAGTTGGTGGGTGTAGGGACCAGCGACTGTTGACAGTGCATGAGTGCTCAGTGTGTTGGGTGGAGGGACCAGATTCTGTTCTGATTGTGCTTGACTGCACAGTGTGTTGGTGGTTGTTGGGACGATCGTCTGTTGACAGTGCTTAAGTGCTCTGTGTATTGGTGGGTGTAGGGAACAGCGTCTGTGGACAGTTCATGAGTGCGCAATGTGTTGGTGGGTGTAGGGAGCAGCATCTGGTGACTGTTCATGCGTGCTTAGTGTGTTGGATGTAGGGACAAGCGAGTGTTGACAGTTCATGAGTGCTCAGTGTGTTGGTGGAGGGACCAGCGTCTTTTCTGATTGTGCTTGAGTGCACAGTGTGCTGGGTGTAGGTACTGGCGTCTGTTGATAATGCTTGAGTGCTCAGTGTGTTGGTGGGTTAGGGACCAGCAACTGTTGACAGTGCATGACTGCTCAGTGTGTTGGTGGGTGTAGGGAACAGCGTCTGTCGACAATGCTTGAGTGCTCAGTGTGTTGGTGGGTGTAGGGACCAGCGACAGTTGATAGTGCTTGAGTGCTCAGTGTGTTGGTGGGTGTAGGAACCAGCGACAGTTGATAGTGCTTGAGTGCTCAGTGTGCTGGGTGCAGGGACCAGCGTCTGTTGACAGTGCTTGAGTGTTCAGTGTGCTGGGTGTAGGGACCAGCGACTGTTGACAGTGCATGAGTGCTCAGTGTGTTGGTGGGTGTAGGCAACAGAGTCTGTGGACAGTTCATGAGTGCGCACTGTGTTGGTGTGTGTACGGACCAGCAACTGTTGACAGTGCATGTGTGCTCAGTGTGTTGGGTGCAGGAATCAGCGTCTGTTCTGATTGCGCTTGAGTGCACAGTGCATTACTGGTTGTAGGAACCATTGTCTGTTGACAGTGCTTGAGTGCTCAGTGTGCTGGGTGTAGGGACCAGCGTCTGTTGACAGTGCTTGAGTGCTCAGTGTGTTGGTGGGTGTAGTGACCAGCGTTTGTTGATAGTGCTTGAGTGCTCAGTGTGTTGTTGGGTTTATGGACCAGCGTCTGTTGACAGTGTTTGAGTGTTCTGTGTGTTGGGTGTCGGGACCAACGTCTGTTGACAGTGCTTGAGTACTCAGCATGTTGGTGGGTGTAGGGAGCAGCGATTGTTGACAGTGCATGACTGCTCAGTGTGTTGGGAGGAGGGACCAGCATCTGTTCTGATTGTGGTTGAGTGCACAGTGTGTTGCTGGTTTTAGGGACCATTGTCTGTTGACAGTGCATGAGTGCACATTGTGCTGGGTGTAGGGACCAGTGACTGTTGACAGTGCATCAGTGCTCAGTGTGTTGGTGGGTGTAGAGAGTAGCGTCTGGTGACAGTTCATGCGTGCTTAGTGTGTTGGATGTAGGGACAAGAGAGTGTTGACAGTTCATGAGTGCACAATGTGTTGGTGAGTGTAGGAACCAGTGACTGTTGACAGTGCATGAGTGCTCACTGTGTTGGGTGCAGAGACCAGCGTCTGTTCTGATTGTGCTTGAGCGCTCAGTGTGTTGGTGGGTGTAGGGACCAGCGTTTGTTGACAGTGGTTGACTACTCAGTGTGTTGGTGAGTGTACGGACCAGCATCTGTTGACAGCGCTTGAGTGCTCAGTGTGTTGGGTGGAGGGACCAGCGTCTTTTCTGATTGTGCTTGAGTGCACAGTGTGTTGGATGTAGGGACCAGCATCTGTTGATAGTACTTGAGTGCTCAGTGTGTTGGTGGGTGTAGGGACCAGCGTTTGTTAACAGTGGTTGACTACTCAGTGTGTTGGTGGGCGTAGGGACCAGTGTCTGTCTGATTGTGCTTGACTGCACAGTGTGTTGGTGGTTGTTGGGACGATCGTCTGTTGACAGTGCTTGAGTGCTCAGTGTGTTGGTGGGTGTAGGGACCAGCGACAGTTGACTGTGCTTGAGTGCTCAGTGTGCTGGGTGGAGGGACCAGCGTCTTTTGGCAGTTCATGAGTGCTCAGTGTGTTGGTAGGTGCAGGGAACAGCATCTGTGGACAGTATATGAGTGCTCAGTGTGTTGGGTGTAGGGACCAGCGTCTGTTGATAGTGCTTGAGTGCTCAGTGTGTTGGTGGGTGCAGGGACCACCGACTGTTGACCGTACATGAGTGCGTAGTGTGTTGGTTGGAGGGACCAGCGTCTTTTCTGATTGTGCATTAGTGCACAGTGTGTTCGTGGTTGTAGGAACCATCGTCTGTTGACAGTGCTTGAGTGCTCAGTGTGTTGGTGGTTGTTGGGACGATCGTCTGTTGACAGTGCTTAAGTGCTCTGTGTATTGGTGGGTGTAGGGAACAGCGTCTGTGGACAGTTCATGAGTGCGCAGTGTGTTGGAGGGTGTAGGGGCCAGCGACTGTTGACAGTGCATGACTGCTCAGTGTGTTGGGTGGAGGGACCAGCATCTGTTCTGATTGTGCTTAAGTGCACAGTGTGTTGGGTGTGGGTACCAGCGTCTGTTGATAGTTCCTGAGTGCACAGTGTGTTGGTGGGTGTAGTTAACAGCATCTGTGGACAGTGCTTGCTTGCTCAGTGTGTTGGTGGGTGCAGGGACCAGATTCTGTTCTGATTGTGCTTGACTGCACAGTGTGTTGGTGGTTGTTGGGATGATCGACTGTTGACAGTGCTTCAGTTCTCAGTGTGCTGGGTGTAAAGACCAGCGTCTGTTGACAGTGCATGAGTGCTCAGTGTGTTGGTGGGTGTAGGCAACAGCGTCTGTGGACAGTTCATGAGTGCGCACTGTGTTGGTGGGTGTACGGACCAGCGACTGTTGACAGTGCATGTGTGCTCAGTGTGTTGGGTACAGGAATCAGCGTCTGTTCTGGTTGTGCTTGAGTGCACAGTGCATTACTGGTTGTAGGAACCATTGTCTGTTGACAGTGCTTGAGTGCTCAGTGTGCTGGGTGTAGGGACCAGCGTCTGTTGACAGTGCTTGAGTGCTCAGTGTGTTGGTGGGTGTAGGGACCAGCGACTGTTGACAGTGCTTGAGTGCTCTGTGTGCTGGTGGGTGTAGGGACCAGCATCTTTTGACAGTTCATGAGTACTCAGCGTATTAGTGGGTGTAGAGAGCAGCGTCTGGTAACAGTTCATGAGTGCTTAGTGTGTTGGGTGTAGGGACGAGCGAGTGTTGACAGTTCATGAATGCACACTGAGTTGGTGGGTGTAGGGACCAGCGACTGTTGACAGTGCATGAGTGCTCAGTGTGTTGGGTGGAGGGACCAGATTCTGTTCTGATTGTGCTTGAGTGCACAGTGTGTTGGTGGTTGTTGGGACAATCGTCTGTTGACAGTGCTTAAGTGCTCTGTGTATTGGTGGGTGTAGGGAACAGCGTCTGTGGACAGTTCATGAGTGCGCAGTGTGTTGGTGGGTGTAGGGAACAGCGTCTGTGGACAGTTCATGACTGCGCAGTGTGTTGGTGGGTGTAGGGGCCAGCGACTGTTGACAGTGCATGACTGCTCAGTGTGTTTGGTGGAGGGACCAGCATCTGTTCTGATTGTGCTTCAGTGCACAGTGTGTTGGGTGTAGGTACCAGCGTCTGTTGATAGTGCTTGAGTGTTGAGTGTGTTGGTTGGTGTAGGGACAGGCGTCTGTTGACAGTGAATGAGTGCTCAGTGTGTTAGTGGGTGTAGGGAGCAGCATCTGGTGACTGTTCATGCGTGCTTAGTGTGTTGGATGTAGGGACCAGCGACTGTTGACAGTGCATGAGTGCTCAGTGTGTTGGGTGTAGGGACCAGCATCTGTTGACAGTTCCTGAGTGCACAGTGTGTTGGTGGGTGTAGTTAACAGCATCTGTGGACAGTGCTTGCTTGCTCAGTGTGTTGGTGGGTGTAGAGACCAGATTCTGTTCTGATTGTGCTTGACTGCACAGTGTGTTGGTGGTTGTTGGGATGATCGACTGTTGACAGTGCTTGAGTTCTCAGTGTGCTGGGTGTAAAGACCAGCGTCTGTTGATAGTACTTGAGTGCTCAGTGTGTTGGTGAGTGCAGGGACCAGCGACTGTTGACAGTACGAGTGCTCAGTGTGCTGGGTTTAGGGACCAGCGTCTGTTCTGATTGTGCTGGAGTGCACAGTGTGTTGATGGTTGTAGGAACCATCGACTGTTGACAGTGCACGAGTGCTCAGTGTGTTGGTGGGTGTAGGGAACAGCGTCTGTGGACAATGCTTGAGTGCTCAGTGTGTTGATGGGTGTAGGGACCAGCGACAGTTGATAGTGCTTGAGTGCTCAGTGTGTTGGTGGGTGTAGGAACCAGCGACAGTTGATAGTGCTTGAGTGCTCAGTGTGCTGGGTGTAGGGACCAGCGTCTGTTGACAGTGCTTGAGTGTTCAGTGTGCTGGGTGTAGGGACCAGGGACTGTTGACAGTGCATGAGTGCTCAGTGTGTTGGTGGGTGTAGAGAACAGCGTCTGTGGACAGTTCATGAGTGCGCACTGTGTTGGTGGGTGTACGGACCAGCGACTGTTGACAGTGCATGTGTGCTTAGTGTGTTGGGTGCAGGAATCAGTGTCTGTTCTGATTGTGCTTGAGTGCACAGTGCATTACTGGTTGTAGGAACCATTGTCTGTTGACAGTGCTTGAGTGCTCAGTGTGCTGGGTGTAGGGACCAGCGTCTGTTGACAGTGCTTGAGTGCTCAGTGTGTTGGTGGGTGTAGGGACCAGCGACTGTTGACAGTGCTTGAGTGCTCTGTGTGCTGGTGGGTGTAGGGACCAGCATCTTTTGACAGTTCATGAGTACTCAGCATATTAGTGGGTGTAGAGAGCAGCGTCTGGTAACAGTTCATGAGTGCTTAGTGTGTTGGGTGTAGGGACGAGCGAGTGTTGACAGTTCATGAATGCACACTGAGTTGGTGGGTGTAGGGACCAGCGACTGTTGACAGTGCATGAGTGCTCAGTGTGTTGGGTGGAGGGACCAGATTCTGTTCTGATTGTGCTTGAGTGCACAGTGTGTTGGTGGTTGTTGGGACGATCGTCTGTTGACAGTGCTTAAGTGCTCTGTGTATTGGTGGGTGTAGGGAACAGCGTCTGTGGACAGTTCATGAGTGCGCAGTGTGTTGGTGGGTGTAGGGAACAGCGTCTGTGGACAGTTCATGAGTGCGCAGTGTGTTGGTGGGTGTAGGGGCCAGCGACTGTTGACAGTGCATGACTGCTCAGTGTGTTGGGTGGAGGGACCAGCATCTGTTCTGATTGTGTTTCAGTGCACAGTGTGCTGGGTGTAGGTACCAGCGTCTGTTGATAGTGCTTGAGTGTTGAGTGTGTTGGTTGGTGTAGGGACCGGCGTCTGTTGACAGTGAATGAGTGCTCAGTGTGTTAGTGGGTGTAGGGAGCAGCATCTGGTGACTGTTCATGCATGCTTAGTGTGTTGGATGTAGGGACAAGCGAGTGTTGACAGTTCATCAGTGTTCAGTGTGTTTGTGGAGGGACCAGCGTCTTTTCTGATAGTGATTGAGTGCACAGTGTGCTGGGTGTAGGTACTGGCATCTGTTGATAATGCTTGAGTGCTCAGTGTGTTGGTGGGTTAGGGACCAGCGACTGTTGACAGTGCATGAGTGCTCAGTGTGTTGGGTGTAGGGACCAGTGTCTGTTGACAGTTCCTGAGTGCACAGTGTGTTGGTGGGTGTAGTTAACAGCATCTGTGGACAGTGCTTGCTTGCTCAGTGTGTTGGTGAGTGTAGGGACCAGATTCTGTTCTGATTGTGCTTGACTGCACAGTGTGTTGGTGGTTGTTGGGATGATCGACTGTTGACAGTGCTTGAGTTCTCAGTGTGCTGGGTGTAAAGACCAGCGTCTGTTGATAGTACTTGAGTGCTCAGTGTGTTGGTGGGTGTAGGGAACAGTGTCTGTGGACAATGCTTGAGTGCTCAGTGTGTTGGTGGGTGTAGGAACAAGCGACAGTTGATAGTGCTTGGGTGCTCAGTGTGCTGGGTGTAGGGACCAGCGTCTGTTGACAGTGCTTGAGTGTTCAGTGTGCTGGGTGTAGGGACCAGCGACTGTTGACAGTGCATGAGTGCTCAGTGTGTTGGTGGGTGTAGGCAACAGCGTCTGTGGACAGTTCATGAGTGCGCACTGTGTTGGTGGGTGTACGGACCAGCGACTGTTGACAGTGCATGTGTGCTCAGTGTGTTGGGTGCAGGAATCAGCGTCTGTTCTGATTGTGCTTGAGTGCACAGTGCATTACTGGTTGTAGGAACCATTGTCTGTTGACAGTGCTTGAGTGCTCAGTGTGCTGGGTGTAGGGACCAGCGTCTGTTGACAGTGCTTGAGTGCTCAGTGTGTTGGTGGGTGTAGTGACCAGCGTTTGTTGGTAGTGCTTGAGTGCTCAGTGTGTTGTTGGGTTTACGGACCAGCGTCTGTTGACAGTGCTTGAGTGTTCTGTGTGTTGGGTGTAGGGACCAACGTCTGTTGACAGTGCTTGAGTACTCAGCATGTTGGTGGGTGTAGGGAGCAGCGATTGTTGACAGTGCATGACTGCTCAGTGTGTTGGGTGGAGGGACCAGCGTCTGTTCTGATTGTGGTTGAGTGCACAGTGTGTTGGTGGTTTTAGGGACCATTGTTTGTTGACAGTGCATGAGTGCACATTGTGCTGGGTGTAGGGACCAGTGACAGTTAACAGTGCATGAGCGCTCAGTGTGTTGGTGGGTGTAGGGACCAGCGTCTGTTCACAGTGAATGATTGCTCAGTGTGTTGTTGGGTGTAGGGACCAGCGTCTGGTGACAGTTACTGAGTGCACAGTGTGTTGGTGGGTGTAGTTAACAGCATCTGTGGACAGTGCTTGCTTGCTCAGTGTGTTGGTGGGTGTAGGGACCAGTGTCTGTTCTGATTGTGCTTGACTGCACAGTGTATTGGTGGCTGTAGTGACTAGCGACTGTTGACAGTGCTTGAGTACTCACCAAGTTGGTGGGTGTATGGACCAGCGACTTTTCCCAGTGCATGAGTACTCAGTGAGTTTGTGGGTGTAGGGAGCAGCGTCTGGTGACAGTTCATGAGTGCTTAGTGTGTTGGGTGTTGGGACAAGCGAGTGTTGACAGTTCATGAGTGCTCAGTGTGTTGGTGGGTGTAGGGAACAGTTTCTGTGGACAGTTCATGGGTGCGCAGTGTGTTGGTGGGTGTAGGAACCAGCGACTGTTGACAGTGCTTGAGTGCTCAGTGTGCTGGGTGTAGGGACCAGCGTCTGTTCTGATTATACCTGAGTGCACAGTGTGTTGGCGGTTTTAGGGACCATTGTCCGTTGACAGTGCATGAGTGCCTATTGTGCTGGGTGTAGGGACCAGTGACTGTTAACAGTGCATGAGTGCTCAGTTTGTTGGTGGATGTAGGGACCAGCGACTGTTGACAGTGCATGAGTGCTCAGTGTGTTGGGTGGAGGGACCAGATTCTGTTCTGATTGTGCTTGACTGCACAGTGTGTTGGTGGTTGTTGGGACGATCGTCTGTTGACAGTGCTTAAGTGCTCTGTGTATTGGTGGGTGTAGGGAACAGCGTCTGTGGACAGTTCATGAGTGCGCAGTGTGTTGGTGGGTGTAGGGACCGGCGTCTGTTGACAGTGAATGAGTGCTCAGTGTGTTGGTGGGTGTAGGGAGCAGCATCTGGTGACTGTTCATGCGTGCTTAGTGTGTTGGATGTAGGGAGAAGCGAGTGTTGACAGTTCATGAGTGCTCAGTGTGTTGGTGGAGGGACCAGCGTCTTTTCTGATTGTGCTTGAGTGCACAGTGTGCTGGGTGTAGGTACTGGCGTCTGTTGATAATGCTTGAGTGTTCAGTGTGTTGGTGGGTTAGGGACCAGCGACTGTTGACAGTGCATGAGTGCTCAGTGTGTTGGGTGTAGGGACCAGCGTCTGTTGACAGTTCCTGAGTGCACAGTGTGTTGGTGGGTGTAGTTAACAGCATCTGTGGACAGTGCTTGCTTGCTCAGTGTGTTGGTGGGTGTAGAGACCAGATTCTGTTCTGATTGTGCTTGACTGCACAGTGTGTTGGTGGTTGTTGGGATGATCGACTGTTGACAGTGCTTGAGTTCTCAGTGTGCTGGGTGTAGGGACCAGCGTCTGTTGATAGTACTTGAGTGCTCAGTGTGTTGGTGGGTGTAGGGACCAGCGACAGTTGATAGTGCTTGAGTGCTCAGTGTGTTGGTGGGTGTAGGAACCAGCGACAGTTGATAGTGCTTGAGTGCTCAGTGTGCTGGGTGTAGGGACCAGCGTCTGTTGACAGTGCTTGAGTGCTCAGTGTGCTGGGTGTAGGGACCAGGGACTGTTGACAGTGCATGAGTGCTCAGTGTGTTGGTGGGTGTAGGCAACAACATCTGTGGACAGTTCATGAGTGCGCACTGTGTTGGTGGGTGTACGGACCAGCGACTGTTGACAGTGCATGTGTGCTCAGTGTGTTGGGTACAGGAATCAGCGTCTGTTCTGGTTGTGCTTGAGTGCACAGTGCATTACTGGTTGTAGGAACCATTGTCTGTTGACAGTGCTTGAGTGCTCAGTGTGCTGGGTGTAGGGACCAGCGTCTGTTGACAGTGCTTGAGTGCTCAGTGTGTTGGTGGGTGTAGGGACCAACGTCTGTTGATAGTGCTTGAGTGCTCAGTATGGTGGTGGGTGTAGGGACCAGCGACTGTTGACAGTGCTTGAGTGCTCTGTGTGCTGGTGGGTGTAGGGACCAGCATCTTTTGACAGTTCATGAGTACTCAGCGTATTGGTGGGTGTAGGGAGCAGCGTCTGGTAACAGTTCATGAGTGCTTAGTGTGTTGGGTGTAGGGACGAGCGAGTGTTGACAGTTCATGAATGCACACTGAGTTGGTGGGTGTAGGGACCAGCGACTGTTGACAGTGCATGAGTGCTCAGTGTGTTGGTGGATGTAGGGACCAGCGACTGTTGACAGTGCATGAGTGCTCAGTGTGTTGGGTGGAGGGACCAGATTCTGTTCTGATTGTGCTTGAGTGCACAGTGTGTTGGTGGTTGTTGGGACGATCGTCTGTTGACAGTGCTTAAGTGCTCTGTGTATTGGTGGGTGTAGGGAACAGCGTCTGTGGACAGTTCATGAGTGCGCAGTGTGTTGGTGGGTGTAGGGGCCAGCGACTGTTGACAGTGCATGACTGCTCAGTGTGTTGGGTGGAGGGACCAGCATCTGTTCTGATTGTGCTTCAGTGCACAGTGTGCTGGGTGTAGGTACCAGCGTCTGTTGATAGTGCTTGAGTGTTGAGTGTGTTGGTTGGTGTAGGGACCGGCGTCTGTTGACAGTGAATGAGTGCTCAGTGTGTTGGTGGGTGTAGGGAGCAGCATCTGGTGACTGTTCATGCGTGCTTAGTGTGTTGGATGTAGGGACAAGCGAGTGTTGACAGTTCATCAGTGTTCAGTGTGTTTGTGGAGGGACCAGCGTCTTTTCTGATAGTGATTGAGTGCACAGTGTGCTGGGTGTAGGTACTGGCATCTGTTGATAATGCTTGAGTGCTCAGTGTGTTGGTGGGTTAGGGACCAGCGACTGTTGACAGTGCATGAGTGCTCAGTGTGTTGGGAGTAGGGACCAGTGTCTGTTGACAGTTCCTGAGTGCACAGTGTGTTGGTGGGTGCAGTTAACAGCATCTGTGGACAGTGCTTGCTTGCTCAGTGTGTTGGTGGGTGTAGGGACCAGATTCTGTTCTGATTGTGCTTGACTGCACAGTGTGTTGGTGGTTGTTGGGATGATCGACTGTTGACAGTGCTTGAGTTCTCAGTGTGCTGGGTGTAAAGACCAGCGTCTGTTGACAGTGCTTGAGTTCTCAGTGTGCTGGGTGTAAAGACCAGCGTCTGTTGATAGTACTTGAGTGCTCAGTGTGTTGGTGGGTATAGGGAACAGCGTCTGTTGACAATGCTTGAGTGCTCAGTGTGTTGGTGGGTGTAGGGACCAGCGACAGTTGATAATGCTTGAGTGCTCAGTGTGCTGGGTGTAGGGACCAGCGACTGTTGACAGTGCATGAGTGCTCAGTGTGTTGGTGGGTGTAGGCAACAGCGTCTGTGGACAGTTCATGAGTGCGCACTGTGTTGGTGGGTGTACGGACCAGCGACTGTTGACCGTGCATGTGTGCTCAGTGTGTTGGGTGCAGGAATCAGCGTCTGTTCTGATTGTGCTTGAGTGCACAGTGCATTACTGGTTGTAGGAACCATTGTCTGTTGACAGTGCTTGAGTGCTCAGTGTGCTGGGTGTAGGGACCAGCGTCTGTTGACAGTGCTTGAGTGCTCAGTGTGTTGGTGGGTGTAGTGACCAGCGTTTGTTGGTAGTGCTTGAGTGCTCAGTGTGTTGTTGGGTTTACGGACCAGCGTCTGTTGACAGTGCTTGAGTGTTCTGTGTGTTGGGTGTAGGGACCAACGTCTGTTGACAGTGCTTGAGTACTCAGCATGTTGGTGGGTGTAGGGAGCAGCGATTGTTGACAGTGCATGACTGCTCAGTGTGTTGGGTGGAGGGACCAGCGTCTGTTCTGATTGTGGTTGAGTGCACAGTGTGTTGGTGGTTTTAGGGACCATTGTTTGTTGACAGTGCATGAGTGCACATTGTGCTGGGTGTAGGGACCAGCGTCTGTTGACAGTGCAGGAGTGCTCAGTGTGCTGGGTGTAGGGACCAGCGTCTGTTGACAGTGCTTGAGTGCTCAGTGTGCTGGGTGTAGGGACCAGGGACTGTTGACAGTGCATGAGTGCTCAGTGTGTTGGTGGGTGTAGGCAACAACATCTGTGGACAGTTCATGAGTGCGCACTGTGTTGGTGGGTGTACGGACCAGCGACTGTTGACAGTGCATGTGTGCTCAGTGTGTTGGGTACAGGAATCAGCGTCTGTTCTGGTTGTGCTTGAGTGCACAGTGCATTACTGGTTGTAGGAACCATTGTCTGTTGACAGTGCTTGAGTGCTCAATGTGCTGGGTGTAGGGACCAGCGTCTGTTGACAGTGCTTGAGTGCTCTGTGTGTTGGTGGGTGTAGGGACCAGCGACTGTTGACAGTGCTTGAGTGCTCTGTGTGCTGGTGGGTGTAGGGACCAGCATCTTTTGACAGTTCATGAGTACTCAGCGTATTGGTGGGTGTAGGGAGCAGCGTCTGGTAACAGTTCATGAGTGCTTAGTGTGTTGGGTGTAGGGACGAGCGAGTGTTGACAGTTCATGAATGCACACTGAGTTGGTGGGTGTAGGGACCAGCGACTGTTGACAGTGCATGAGTGCTCAGTGTGTTGGTGGATGTAGGGACCAGCGACTGTTGACAGTGCATGAGTGCTCAGTGTGTTGGGTGTAGGGACCAGATTCTGTTCTGATTGTGCTTGACTGCACAGTGTGTTGGTGGTTGTTGGGATGATCGACTGTTGACAGTGCTTGAGTTCTCAGTGTGCTGGGTGTAAAGACCAGCGTCTGTTGATAGTACTTGAGTGCTCAGTGTGTTGGTGGGTGTAGGGACCAGCGACAGTTGATAATGCTTGAGTGCTCAGTGTGCTGGGTGTAGGGACCAGCGACTGTTGACAGTGCATGAGTGCTCAGTGTGTTGGTGGGTGTAGGCAACAGCGTCTGTGGACAGTTCATGAGTGCGCACTGTGTTGGTGGGTGTACGGACCAGCGACTGTTGACCGTGCATGTGTGCTCAGTGTGTTGGGTGGAGGGACCAGATTCTGTTCTGATTGTGCTTGACTGCACAGTGTGTTGGTGGTTGTTGGGACGATCGTCTGTTGACAGTGCTTAAGTGCTCTGTGTATTGGTGGGTGTAGGGAACAGCGTCTGTGGACAGTTCATGAGTGCGCAGTGTGTTGGTGGGTGTAGGGACCGGCGTCTGTTGACAGTGAATGAGTGCTCAGTGTGTTGGTGGGTGTAGGGAGCAGCATCTGGTGACTGTTCATGCGTGCTTAGTGTGTTGGATGTAGGGAGAAGCGAGTGTTGACAGTTCATGAGTGCTCAGTGTGTTGGTGGAGGGACCAGCGTCTTTTCTGATTGTGCTTGAGTGCACAGTGTGCTGGGTGTAGGTACTGGCGTCTGTTGATAATGCTTGAGTGTTCAGTGTGTTGGTGGGTTAGGGACCAGCGACTGTTGACAGTTCCTGAGTGCACAGTGTGTTGGTGGGTGTAGTTAACAGCATCTGTGGACAGTGCTTGCTTGCTCAGTGTGTTGGTGGGTGTAGAGACCAGATTCTGTTCTGATTGTGCTTGACTGCACAGTGTGTTGGTGGTTGTTGGGATGATCGACTGTTGACAGTGCTTGAGTTCTCAGTGTGCTGGGTGTAGGGACCAGCGTCTGTTGATAGTACTTGAGTGCTCAGTGTGTTGGTGGGTGTAGGGACCAGCGACAGTTGATAGTGCTTGAGTGCTCAGTGTGTTGGTGGGTGTACGGACCAGCGACTGTTGACAGTGCATGTGTGCTCAGTGTGTTGGGTACAGGAATCAGCGTCTGTTCTGGTTGTGCTTGAGTGCACAGTGCATTACTGGTTGTAGGAACCATTGTCTGTTGACAGTGCTTGAGTGCTCAGTGTGCTGGGTGTAGGGACCAGCGTCTGTTGACAGTGCTTGAGTGCTCAGTGTGTTGGTGGGTGTAGGGACCAACGTCTGTTGATAGTGCTTGAGTGCTCAGTATGGTGGTGGGTGTAGGGACCAGCGACTGTTGACAGTGCTTGAGTGCTCTGTGTGCTGGTGGGTGTAGGGACCAGCATCTTTTGACAGTTCATGAGTACTCAGCGTATTGGTAGGTGTAGGGAGCAGCGTCTGGTAACAGTTCATGAGTGCTTAGTGTGTTGGGTGTAGGGACGAGCGAGTGTTGACAGTTCATGAATGCACACTGAGTTGGTGGGTGTAGGGACCAGCGACTGTTGACAGTGCATGAGTGCTCAGTGTGTTGGTGGATGTAGGGACCAGCGACTGTTGACAGTGCATGAGTGCTCAGTGTGTTGGGTGGAGGGACCAGATTCTGTTCTGATTGTGCTTGAGTGCACAGTGTGTTGGTGGTTGTTGGGACGATCGTCTGTTGACAGTGCTTAAGTGCTCTGTGTATTGGTGGGTGTAGGGAACAGCGTCTGTGGACAGTTCATGAGTGCGCAGTGTGTTGGTGGGTGTAGGGGCCAGCGACTGTTGACAGTGCATGACTGCTCAGTGTGTTGGGTGGAGGGACCAGCATCTGTTCTGATTGTGCTTCAGTGCACAGTGTGCTGGGTGTAGGTACCAGCGTCTGTTGATAGTGCTTGAGTGTTGAGTGTGTTGGTTGGTGTAGGGACCGGCGTCTGTTGACAGTGAATGAGTGCTCAGTGTGTTGGTGGGTGTAGGGAGCAGCATCTGGTGACTGTTCATGCGTGCTTAGTGTGTTGGATGTAGGGACAAGCGAGTGTTGACAGTTCATCAGTGTTCAGTGTGTTTGTGGAGGGACCAGCGTCTTTTCTGATAGTGATTGAGTGCACAGTGTGCTGGGTGTAGGTACTGGCATCTGTTGATAATGCTTGAGTGCTCAGTGTGTTGGTGGGTTAGGGACCAGCGACTGTTGACAGTGCATGAGTGCTCAGTGTGTTGGGAGTAGGGACCAGTGTCTGTTGACAGTTCCTGAGTGCACAGTGTGTTGGTGGGTGCAGTTAACAGCATCTGTGGACAGTGCTTGCTTGCTCAGTGTGTTGGTGTGTGTAGGGACCAGATTCTGTTCTGATTGTGCTTGACTGCACAGTGTGTTGGTGGTTGTTGGGATGATCGACTGTTGACAGTGCTTGAGTTCTCAGTGTGCTGGGTGTAAAGACCAGCGTCTGTTGACAGTGCTTGAGTTCTCAGTGTGCTGGGTGTAAAGACCAGCGTCTGTTGATAGTACTTGAGTGCTCAGTGTGTTGGTGGGTATAGGGAACAGCGTCTGTTGACAATGCTTGAGTGCTCAGTGTGTTGGTGGGTGTAGGGACCAGCGACAGTTGATAATGCTTGAGTGCTCAGTGTGCTGGGTGTAGGGACCAGCGACTGTTGACAGTGCATGAGTGCTCAGTGTGTTGGTGGGTGTAGGCAACAGCGTCTGTGGACAGTTCATGAGTGCGCACTGTGTTGGTGGGTGTACGGACCAGCGACTGTTGACCGTGCATGTGTGCTCAGTGTGTTGGGTGCAGGAATCAGCGTCTGTTCTGATTGTGCTTGAGTGCACAGTGCATTACTGGTTGTAGGAACCATTGTCTGTTGACAGTGCTTGAGTGCTCAGTGTGCTGGGTGTAGGGACCAGCGTCTGTTGACAGTGCTTGAGTGCTCAGTGTGTTGGTGGGTGTAGTGACCAGCGTTTGTTGGTAGTGCTTGAGTGCTCAGTGTGTTGTTGGGTTTACGGACCAGCGTCTGTTGACAGTGCTTGAGTGTTCTGTGTGTTGGGTGTAGGGACCAACGTCTGTTGACAGTGCTTGAGTACTCAGCATATTGGTGGGTGTAGGGAGCAGCGATTGTTGACAGTGCATGACTGCTCAGTGTGTTGGGGTGGAGGGACCAGCGTCTGTTCTGATTGTGGTTGAGTGCACAGTGTGTTGGTGGTTTTAGGGACCATTGTTTGTTGACAGTGCATGAGTGCACATTGTGCTGGGTGTAGGGACCAGTGACTGTTGACAGTGCTTGAGTGCTCAGTGTGCTGGGTGTAGGGACCAGCGTCTGTTCTGATTATACCTGAGTGCACAGTGTGTTGGTGGTTTTAGGGACCATTGTTTGTTGACAGTGCATGAGTGCACATTGTGCTGGGTGTAGGGACCAGCGTCTGTTCACAGTGAATGATTGCTCAGTGTGTTGTTGGGTGTAGGGAGCAGCGTCTGGTGACAGTTCATGCGTGCTTAGTGTGTTGGATGTAGGGACAAGAGAGTGTTGACAGTTCATGAGTGCACAATGTGTCGGTGGGTGTAGGAACCAGCGAATGTTGACAATGCATGAGTGCTCAGTGTGTTGGGTGCAGAGACCAGCGTCTGATCTGATTGTGCTTGAGTGCTCAGTGTGTTGGTGGGTGTAGGGACCAGCGTTTGTTGACAGTTGTTGACTACTCAGTGTGTTGGTGAGTGTACGGACCAGCATCTGTTGACAGCGCTTGAGTGCTCAGTGTGTTGGGTGGAGGGACTAGCGTCTTTTCTGATTGTGCTTGAGTGCACAGTGTGTTGGATGTAGGGACCAGCATCTGTTGATAGTACTTGTTGCTCAGTGTGTTGGTGGGTGTAGGGACCAGTGTCTGTTCTGATTGTGCTTGACTGCACAGTGTATTGGTGGCTGTAGTGACCAGCGACTGTTGACAGTGCTTGAGTACTCAGCAAGTTGGTGGGTGTATGGACCAGCGACTTTTCACAGTGCATGAGTAGTCAGTGAGTTGGTGGGTGTAGGGAGCAGCGTCTGGTGACAGTTCATGAGTGCTTAGTGTGTTGGGTGTTGGGACAAGCGAGTGTTGACAGTTCATGAGTGCTCAGTGTGTTGGTGGGTGTAGGGAACAGTGTCTGTGGACAGTTCATGGGTGCGCAGTGTGTTGGTGGGTGTAGGAACCAGCGACTGTTGACAGTGCTTGAGTGCTCAGTGTGTTGGGTGGAGGGACCAGCGTCTGTTCTGATTGTGGTTGAGCGCTCAGTGTGTTGGTGGGTGTAGGGACCAGCGTTTGTTGACAGTGGTAGACTACTCAGTGTGTTGGTGAGTGTACGGACCAGCATCTGTTGACAGCGCTTGAGTGCTCAGTGTGTTGGGTGGAGGGACCAGCGTCTTTTCTGATTGTGCTTGAGTGCACAGTGTGTTGGATGTAGTGACCAGCGACTGTTGACAGTGCATGAGTGCTCAGTGTGTTGGTAAGTGCAGGGAACAGCATCTGTGGACAGTTCATGAGTGCGCAGTGTGTTGGTGGGTGTAGGGGCCAGCGACTGTTGACAGTACATGAGTGCTCAGTGTGTTGGGTGTAGGGACCAGCGTCTGTTGACAGTTCCTGAGTGCACAGTGTGTTGGTGGGTGTAGTTAACAGCATCTGTGGACAGTGCTTGCTTGCTCAATGTGTTGGTGGGTGTAGGGACCAGATTCTGTTCTGATTGTGCTTGACTGCACAGTGTGTTGGTGGTTGTTGGGATGATCGACTGTTGACAGTGCTTGAGTTCTCAGTGTGCTGGGTGTAAAGACCAGCGTCTGTTGATAGTACTTGAGTGCTCAGTGTGTTGGTGGGTGCAGGGACCAGCGACTGTTGACAGTACGAGTGCTCAGTGTGCTGGGTTTAGGGACCAGCATCTGTTCTGATTGTGCTGGAGTGCACAGTGTGTTGATGGTTGTAGGAACCATCGACTGTTGACAGTGCACGAGTGCTCAGTGTGTTGGTGGGTGTAGGGAACAGCGTCTGTGGACAATGCTTGAGTGCTCAGTGTGTTGGTGGGTGTAGGGACCAGCGACAGTTGATAGTGCTTGAGTGCTCAGTGTGTTGGTGGGTGTAGGAACCAGCGACAGTTGATAGTGCTTGAGTGCTCAGTGTGCTGGGTGTAGGGACCAGCGTCTGTTGACAGTGCTTGAGTGTTCAGTGTGCTGGGTGTAGGGACCAGCGACTGTTGACAGTGCATGAGTGCTCAGTGTGTTGGTGGGTGTAGGCAACAGCGTCTGTGGACAGTTCATGAGTGCGCACTGTGTTGGTAGGTGTACGGACCAGCGACTGTTGACAGTGCATGTGTGCTCAGTGTGTTGGGTGCAGGAATCAGTGTCTGTTCTGATTGTGCTTGAGTGCACAGTGCATTACTGGTTGTAGGAACCAGCGTCTGTTGTCAGTGCTTGAGTGCTCAGTGTGTTGGTGGGTGTAGCGACCAGCGTTTGTTGATAGTGCTTGAGTGCTCAGTGTGTTGTTGGGTTTACGGACCAGCGTCTGTTGACAGTGCTTGAGTGTTCTGTGTGTTGGGTGTAGGGACCAACGTCTGTTGACAGTGCTTGAGTACTCAGCATGTTGGTGGGTGTAGGGAGCAGCGATTGTTGACAGTGCATGACTGCTCAGTGTGTTGGGTGGAGGGACCAGCGTCTGTTCTGATTGTGGTTGAGTGCACAGTGTGTTGGTGGTTTTAGGGACCATTGTTTGTTGACAGTGCATGAGTGCACATTGTGCTGGGTGTAGGGACCAGTGACTGTTGACAGTGCATGAGTGCTCAGTGTGTTGGTGGGTGTAGGGACCAGCGTCTGTTGACAGTGAATGAGTGCTCAGTGTGTTGGTGGGTGTAGAGAGCAGAATCTGGTGACTGTTCATGTGTGCTTAGTGTGTTGGATGTAGGGACAAGCAAGTGTTGACAATTCATGAGTGCTCAGTGTGTTGGGTGGAGGGACCAGCGTCTTTTCTGATTGTGCTTGAGTGCACAGTGTGCTGGGTGTAGGTACTGGTGTCTGTTGATTATGCTTGAGTGCACAGTGTTTTGATGGTTGTAGGAACCATCGTCTATTGACAGTGCTTGAGTGCTCAGTGTGCTGGGTGTAGGGACGAGCGAGTGTTGACAGTTCATGAATGCACACTGAGTTGGTGGGTGTAGGGACCAGCAACTGTTGACAGTGCATGAGTGCTCAGTGTGTTGATGGTTGTAGGAACCATCGTCTATTGACAGTGCTTGAGTGCTCAGTGTGCTGGGTGTACGGACCAGCGTCTGTTGACAGTGCATGTGTGCTCAGTGTGTTGGGTGCAGGAATCAGCGTCTGTTCTGATTGCGCTTGAGTGCACAGTGCATTACTGGTTGTAGGAACCATTGTCTGTTGACAGTGCTTGAGTGCTCAGTGTGCTGGGTGGTGGGACCAGCGTCTGTTGACAGTGCTTGAGTGCTCAGTGTGTTGGTGGGTGTAGGGACCTGTGTCTGTTGATAGTGCTTGAGTGCTCAGTGTGTTGGGTGAAGGGACCGGCGTCTGTTGATAGTGCTTGAGTGTTGAGTGTGTTGGTTGGCGTAGGGACCAGCGCCTGTTGACAATGCATGAGAGCTCAGTGTGCTGGGTGTAGGGACCAACATCTGTTGATAGTGCTTGAGTGCTCAGCGTGTTGGTGGGTGTAGCGACTAGCGTCTGTTGACAGTGCTTGAGTGCTCTGTGTGTTGGGGGTAGGGACCAGCGTCTGTTGACAGTGCTTGAGTGCTTAGTGTGTTGGGTGTAGGGACCTGTGTCTGTTGATAGTGCTTGAGTGCTCAGTGTGTTGGTGGGTGTAGGGACCAGCGACTGTTGACAGTGCATGAGTGCTCAGTGTGCTGGGTGTGGGGACCAGTGTCTGTTGACAGTTCATGACTGCACAGTGTGTTGGTAGGTGTAGGGAACAGTGTCTGTGGACAGTGCTTGCATGCTCAGTGTGTTGGGTGAAGGGACCACTGACTGTTGACAGTGCATGAGAGCTCAGTGTGTTGGTGGGTGTAGGGAACAGCGTCTGGTGACAGTTCATGAGTGTTCAGTGTGTTGGATGTAGTGACGAGCAAGTGTTGACAGTTCATGAGTGCACAGTGTATCAGTGTGTGTAGGAACCAGCGTCTGTTGACAGTTCCTGAGTGCACAGTGTGTTGGTGGGTGTAGGGAACAGCGTCTGTGGACAGTGCTTGAGTGCTCAGTGTGTTGGTGGGTGTAGGGACCAGATTCTGTTCTGATTGTGCTTGACTGCACAGTGTGTTGGTGGTTGTTGGGATGATCGACTGTTGACAGTGCTTGAGTTCTCAGTGTGCTGGGTTTAGGGACCAGCGTCTGTTCTGATTGTACTTGAGTGCACAGTGTGTTGATGGTTGTAGGAACCATCGACTGTTGACAGTACACGAGTGCTCAGTTTGTTGGTGGGTGTAGGGAACGGCATCTGTGGACAGTGCTTGAGTGCTCAGTGTGTTGGTGGGTGTAGGGACCAGCGACAGTTGATAGTGCTTGAGTGCTCAGCGTGCTGGATGGAGGGACCAGCGTCTATTCTGATTATGCTTGAGTGCACAGTGTGTTGATGGTTGTAGGAACCATCGACTGTTGACAGTACACGAGTGCTCAGTTTGTTGGTGGGTGTAGGGAACGGCATCTGTGGACAGTGCTTGAGTGCTCAGTGTGTTGGTGGGTGTAGGGACCAGCGACAGTTGATAGTGCTTGAGTGCTCAGTGTGCTGGATGGAGGGACCAGCGTCTATTCTGATTATGCTTGAGTGCACAGTGTGTTGATGGTCGTAGGAACCATTGTCTATTGACAGTGCTTGAGTGCTCAGTGTGCTGGGTGTAGGGACCAGCGTCTGTTGATAGTGCTTGAATGCTCAGTGTGCTTGTGGGTGTAGGGACCAGCGTCTGTTGACAGTGCACGAGTGCTCACTGTGTTGGGTGTAGGGACTTGCGTCTGTTGATAGTGCTTGAGTGCTCAGTGTGTTGGGTGTAGGGAGCAGCATCTGTTGACAGTGCTTGAGTGCTCAGTGTGTTGGGTGGAGGGACCAGCGTCTTTTCTGATTGTGCTTGAGTGCACAGTCCGTTCGTGGTTGTAGGAACCATCGTCTGTTGACAGTGCTTGAGTGCTTAGTGTGTTGGGTGTAGGGACCAGTATCTGTTGACAGTGCATGAGAGCTCAGTGTGCTGGGTGTAGGGACCTGTGTCTGTTGATAGTGCTTGAGTGCTCAGTGTGTTGGTGGGTGTAGGGACCAGCGACTGTTGACAGTGCATGAGAGTTCAGTATGTTGGTGGGTGTAGGGACCAGCGACTGTTGACAGTGCATGAGTGCTCAGTGTGTTGGGTGTGGGGACCAGTGTCTGTTGACAGTTCATGAGTGCACAGTGTGTTGGTAGGTGTAAGAACAGTGTCTGTGGACAGTGCTTGCCTGCTCAGTGTGTTGGGTGAAGGGACCAGCATCTGTTGACAGTGCATGAGTGCTCAGTGAGTTGGGAGTAGGGACCAGTGACAGTTGACAGTGCATGAGAGCTCAGTGTGTTGGTGGGTGTAGGGAACAGCGTCTGGTGACAGTTCATGAGTGCTTAGTGTGTTGGGTGGAGGGACCAGCTTCTCTTCTGATTGTGCTTGACTGCACAGTGTGTTGGTGGTTGTTGGGACGATGGTATGTTGATAGTGCTTGAGTGCTCTGTGTTGGTGGGTGTAGGGACCAGCGACTGTTGACAGTGCATGAGTGCTCAGTATGTTGGGTGGAGGGACCAGCGTCTATTCTGATTGTGCTTGACTGCACAGTGTGTTGGTGGCTGTTGGGACGATCGTCTGTTGACAGTGCTTGAATGCTCAGTGTGTTGGGTGCAGGGACCAGCGTCTGTTCTGATTGTGCTTGAGTGCACAGTGTGCTGGGTGTAGGTACCAGCATCTGTTGATAGTGCTTGAGTGTTGAGTGTGTTGGTTGGTGTAGGGACCAGCGCCTGTTGACAATCCATGAGAGCTCAGTGTGCTGGGTGTAGGGACCAACGTCTGTTGATAGTGCTTGAGTGCTCAGCGTTTTGGTGGGTGTAGGGACCAGCGACTGTTGACAGTGCATGAGTGGTCAGTGTGTTGGGTGTAGGGACCAGCGACCGTTCACGGTGCACGAGTGCACAGTGTGTTGGGTGTAGGCACCAGCGACTGTTGACAGTGCATGAGTGCTCAGTGTGTTGGGTGTAGGGACCAGCGTCTGTTGACAGTTCCTGATTGCACAGTGTGTTGGTGGGTGTAGGGAACAGCGTCTGTGGACAGTGCTTGAGTGCTCAGTGTGTTGGTGGGTGTAGGGACCAGATTCTGTTCTGATTGTGCTTGACTGCACAGAGTGTTGGTGGTTGTTGGGATGATCGATTGTTGACAGTGCTTGAGTTCTCAGTGTGCTGGGTGTAAAGACCAGCATCTGTTGATAGTACTTGAGTGCTCAGTGTGTTGGTGGGTGCAGGGACCAGTGACTGTTGACAGTACGAGTGCTCAGTGTGCTGGGTTTAGGGACCAGCGTTTGTTCTGATTGTGTTTGAGTGCACAGTGTGTTGATGGTTGTAGGAACCATCGACTGTTGAAAGTGCACGAGTGCTCAGTGTGTTGGTGGGTGTAGGGACCAGCAACAGTTGATAGTGCTTGAGTGCTCAGTGTGTTGGGTGGAGCGACCAGTGTCTTTTCTGATTGTGCTTGAGTGCACAGTGTGCTGGGTGTAGGGACCAGCGTCTGTTGATAGTGCTTGAGTGCTCAGTGTGTTGGTGGGTTTTGGGACCAGCGACTGTTGACAGTGCATGAGTGCTCAGTGTGTTGGGTGCAGGGACCAGCGCCTATTCTGATTGTGCTTGAGTGCTCAGTCTGTTGGGTGGAGGGACCAGCGTCTTTTCTGATTGTGCTTGAGTGCACAGTGTGCTGGTTGTAGGTACCAGCGTCTGTTGACAGTGCATGAGAGCTCAGTGTGCTGGGTGTAGGGACCAGCATCTGTTGACAGTGCTTGAGTGCTCAGTGTGTTGGTGGGTTTAGGGAACAGCGTCTGTGGACAGTGCTTGAGTGCTCGGTGTGTTGGTGGGTGTGGGGACCAGCGACAGTTGACAGTGCTTGAGTGCTCAGTATGCTGGGTGTAGGTACCAGCGTCTGTTGATAGTGCTTGAGTGCTGAGTGTGTTGGTGGGTGTACGGACCAGCGTCTGTTGACAGTGCCTGAGTGCTCAGTTTGTTGGGTTAGGGATCAGCATCTGTTGACAGTGTATGAGTGCTCAGTGTGTTGGGTGTTGGGACCAGCGTCTGTTGATAGTGCTTGAGTGCTCAGTGTGTTGGGTGTAGGGACCAGCGACTGTTGATAGCGCTTGAGTGCTCAGTGTGTTGGGTGTAGGGACCAGCGACTGTTGATAGCGCTTGAGTGCTCAGTGTGTTGGTGGTTGTAGGTACCAGCGTCTGTTGACAGTGCTTGAGTGCTCAGTGTGTTGGTGGGTGTAGGGAATAGCGTCTGTTGACAGTGCATGAGTACAGAATGTGTTGGGTGTAGGGACCAGCATCTGTTCTGATTGTGCCCTAGCGATCAGTGCGATGGTCGGTCCAGTCTCCTGTTACGCCCAGAGAGTTTCCTGGATTAACACATTAAATTTACATTAGGCAATTATAGCCAGTACTTTGGTACAAGCAGCCTTTTAATGAGAAGGTAATCATTACACAGTGGCAGTGTACTGTGACAATTAAAACTTCAATCTCCTTCCTGCAGCCCCATGGAGAAGTTGTTTATTTTCCCTCCTAGCTTTCACCTTTTCTCTTTCTCAACTAATTCTTTCTGATGATTGACAGAGGCTGCTGGTCAGATCCTCATACCCTAACTTTCAGAAGATGAATGTGCTTAGAATGTTTGTGCCAGTGAGGGAGGTAAATATCTGATTTTCGTACACCTCACTCCAAAGAGGTGTGATGTGGAACCAGTCTGCTGGAGACATGCTGACACATCACTTTCTGGGCTGTGGTCAGACAGATTCTCACAGCTCTTGACAGGACTTTCTGCTGTCGGGTGAGGCGAAAATTCACTGTAACTAACAGTACCTCCGTGACCTCACCCCAAACTTGACAGAAATCACAACTCAACCCCATGCATGGGACGTGGGCTTTACAGAAAGTGTTTAATTTAGGTAACCACTGATATGTCGGTGTTGGCCCAAACTTCCTCGTTGATTCAAGGACAAAGTTTTGGCCATCACTCCTAGCAACAGTACATACAATTCAGGAAACAGTGAGTGGAATCTTTTCCATTCCTTTCTGTTCCTCTGGGCCTTCCACATTGGAATGTTTTGGAATGAAAACACTGACACCCCATAGCAGAACAGGCACACAAAGAGGTACCTCCTTGAGGGGAACTCCAAGGATCTCCATATTTCCTCCCCTCCCACATCCCAATACATCCCTCCTATTAATTCTCAGGAGCCTATCAACATTCCACATGAGATCAAGGAGGGTTTCACACCAGCCTGGATGAGTCAGGTCAGTTGGACATCTCAAAGTAAAGCTGCCTTGGGAACTCGTTATGACAGTCCTCGCTACGGGCAGCAGGCAGACTGTGTGAAGCACTCACACACGTGCTTTCTCTGCCTCTTGTGGTCTGGATGCTCCAGTGTCAATCTGCAGGGAACCACTGTTCCTTGCGTCGCTTCACCAAGCAGCTAGTGATGGCCAGAGCTCCACCCTTCACAAACCGCACAAAGTTATCACCCACCAGGGGTCCCATTGCAAACAAGGAGGACTCCTGCACCAGCTCGTGGGTGTAGGGGTGAATGTGTATGGGGTTGTAGCGGCAGGAGATGGACAGTTTGGGGTCCAGCCCCAAGTAGGCACCATTGTCCCTCAGGAAGGAAAGCTTGGGGTTGGTGCCAATCAGCACAAGTGCCATGGACACACTCACTCGTGTTTCCACCCTGTCCCAACTCTCCAGGACACACTTGTGATCAGGCTGGAAACTACAGACCCGGTGCTGTGGCAAGCTGACGTAACCCTGGTAAGAGGTGGGCTCCTCACCCACTCGCTGCTGGCTCATCATCTGGTGCACCTTGTGGTATTCTGGATACAGCACCTTCGGCAGCTGGTTGAATATCAGGTTGGGATCGGTAACAGAGGACCGGAAGGCATGGAGGACTGGCACGTTTTGGTGGTGGGCACAGAGAATGGCATCAGCCGCACTCAGTCCAGCACCTACAATCAGTACGGGCTCCGAGAACTGGTTCAGCCGCCCCTGGACCACGGCCGCCTCCAGCTCTGAGACACTATGACCCACGAAGGGCAAGTCCTCGCCTTGTACTCCCAGCCACAATGGCTCGTCATGAGTCCCCGTGGCCAGCACTACGTTCTCTGCGTAGATGAGGAAGGGTGTCTGTGTTCCGTTGCTCCAACTCTGATACCCCTGGACCTCCCACAAGGACGGGCTCCTGTCCTCTCTGCTCTCCTGGTTTACAGGGTGCTCTCCGCCCTTCTCACCCTCAGAAGCACCACAGGCTCGACGCAGCAACGTCACACGGCTTCGGTTCACAAAGTTCTTCTCCAGACCCATCTCACTGACAAAGTTTTGGTAATAGGCAGCAACCTCAGCCGGAAGCACCCGGTCATTCCTCAGGCTCCTGTGGTGGTTGGGGCGGGGGTAAGGGGGAGGGAGGGAAAGATATAAAGTGTACAGTGAAGACACTGGGCTGGCAGATGTGCCTCACCCTGGAAGATTCAGCTTTTTGAATGATCCCAGTGGATGGGAACTGTGGATGTCTCCATATCGTCACCAGCCATCAGGGACATACATACAAAAAGGTGCTGGAAAAGGGCCAGTAACATCATGAAGGAACTCACCCACCCTGCTCATGGACTGATTCCACTTCCATCAGGGAGGAGGCTACGTAGCATCCACACCAGGACCACCAGACTCAAAAACAGTCACTTTCCCCAAGTAGTAAGGCTGATTAACACCACATCACCAACCACCACTACCTTATCATTTCCTGCCAGTCACTCCCCAGCCTAGTGCGACTTTATGGGCAGATAATTAGTCAATGTACAGTGCCTATAAAAATATTCACCCCCTCCCCCCCCCCGGAACTATTCATGCTTTATTGTTTTACAACACTGAATCACAGTGGATTTAATTTGGCTTTTTTTGACACTGATCAACAGAAAACGACTCTTTCATGTCAAAGTGAAAACAGATCTCTACAAAGTGATCTAAATTAATTACAAATATAAAACATAAAATAATTGATTGCATAAGTATTCACTCCTTTCAAGTCAGTATTTAGTAGATGCACCTTTGGCAGCAATTACAGCCTTCAGTATGTGTGGATAGGTCTCTATCAGCTTTGCACATCTCAACACTGCAACTTTCCCCATTCTTTACAAAACTGCTCAAGCTCTGTCAGGTTGCATAGGGATTGTGGGTTAACAGTCTTTTTCAAGTCTAGCCACGAATTCTCAATTGGATTGAGGTCTGGACTCTGACTTGGCCACTCCAGGACATTAACTTTAACAGGAGATACTGGCTTTGGAGTAGTACAGAGGAGGTTCACCAGGTTGATTCCAGAGATCCGAGGGTTGAACTATGAGGAGAGATTGAGTCGCCTGGGACTGTACTTGCTGGAATTCAGAAGAATGGGAGGAGATCTTATAGAAACATATAAAATTATGAAAGGGATAGATAAGATAGAGGTAGGAAAGTTGTTTCCACTGGTAGGCAAAACTAGAACTAGGGGACATAGCCTCAAGATTCGGGGGAATAGATTTAGGACGGAGATCAGGAGGAACTGCTTTTCCCAGAGAGTGGCGAATCCGTGGAATTCTCTGCCCAATGAAGCAGTGGAGGCTTCCTCAGTAAATATATTTAAGACAAGCTTGGATAGATTTTTGTATAGTAGGGGAATAGGCAAGTCGGTGGAGCTGAGTCCATGGCTAGATCAGCCACGATCTTACTGAATGGTGGCACAGGCTCGATGGGCCGGATGGCCTACTCCTACTTCTTATCTTCTTGTTGTTTTTAAGGCCATTCCTGCGCAGCTTTGGCTTTATGCTTGGGGTCATTGTCTTGCTGGAAAACAAATCTCCCAAGTCGCAGTTCTTTTGCAGACTGCATCAGGTTTTCCTCCAGGATTTCCCTGTATTTTGCTGCATTCATTTTACCCTCTACCTTCACCAGCCTTCCAGGGCCTGATGCAGTGAAGCATCCCTATAGCATGATGCAGCCACCACCATGCTTCACAACAGGAATGGTGTAGTTTTGATGATGTGTGGTGTTCAGCTTAAGCCAAATATAGCATAAGTGGTTTCATCAAATCATAGAACCTTCTTCCAGCTGACTTCAGAGTCTCCCACATGCCTTCTGGCAAACTCCAGCCCAGATTTCATGTGAGGTTTTTTTCAACAGTGGCTTTCTATTTGCCATTCTCCCATAAAGTTGCTGTGAAGCACCCGAGCACAGTCTCTTCCATCTCAGACACTGAAGCTTGTAACTCCTCTAAGTTGTCATGGGTCTCTTGATGGCCTCCATCACTAGTCCCCTTTTTGCACGGTCACTCAGTTGTTGAGGACAGCCTGCTCTAGGCAGATTTACAGCTGGGCCATATTCTTTCCATTTCTTGATGACTGACTTCACTGTACTCCAAGGGATATTCAGTGACTTGGAAATTTTCTTGTATCCATCTCCTGACGTGTTTTTCAGAGTTGCTTGGAGTGTTCTTTTGTCTTGGTGTAGTTTTTGCCAGGATACTGACTCACCAGCAGTTGGACCTTCCAGACACAGGTGTATTTTTACTATAATCAATTGCATATAAGTCTCCAAAATCAGATCTCCATTTAACTAATAACATGACTTCTAAAACCACTTGGCTGCACCAGTGATGATTTGGTGTGTCATATTAAAGTAGAGTGAATACTTATGCAATCAATTGTGTTTTATATTTGTAATTAATTTAGATCACTTTGTAGAGATCTGTTTTCCCTTTGAAATGAAAGAGTCTTCTCTGTTGATCAGTGTCAAAAAAGCCAAATTAAATCTACTGTGATTTAATGTTATAAAACATGAAAACTTCTGGGGGGGGGGGGAGAATACTTTTTATAGGCACTGTATACAAACTAATGTATTTATATTTGTTTTTATTATTGTGTACTTATCTTATTCTCTTTTTTCCAGCCTAACCACTATTTCATTCTCCATTACTCTTGTGTACTAGAATTAACATTAAGCAATGAAGACCTTAAGACATAGGTGCAGAATTAAGCCATTTGGCCCTTCAAGTCTGCTCTGGGCTGAATCCTCACCCTTCTACCCACAATCTGCTCCTGGGGAGACCTCCTCATCTTCTGTCCAGGGTCACTTGCCACTACCTCCACTGCACACTCAAACTATTTCCAACACTTTTCCACTTGTCCTCCCTTGTTCCTTCCTATCATCACCCCAATAAAGACATAAAATGCCAGAAACACTCAGCAGGTCTGCCAACATCTTCAGGGGCAGAAACTGGGTTACTGCTGCAAGTTGAGGACCATCCACAAGAAGCTTCCTGCCCTACAAAGGATTCTTGTTAGGCACATTTTGTATTTGACTGGTTCTCAGTCACTGAGTTAGCTGTCGACCTTGACCCTCCTGGATACTTAATCACGCAACTGATTTCACAAACAGCCCCTCACAACACTAAATAAAGTTATTTCCTGTTTCTTTTCACATAATTCTATCCCAATGCTCACTCCTCCCTGACTCAGCCCCTTCATATTCTGGCAGCTGATTTTCCCTGTCCAGATTTCCATTTCTGAACACAGGCATTCCTGAACTTGCTACCACCCTCCTCACCCCTCCCTTTTATCCTGAACCCAGTTCCCTATCCCCCTTCTCTATGCATCTTTTAATTGGACCTCAGGACAAGTCATTCAGTCCTCTGGAAGGATGTTGGCCAGGCCTGAGCTGCTTGGATGCAAACACAAGCCACTGATAAGGTCACGTGGGACCAGACTGTTGTAAAGCATCAAACAGCAGGTTTGATGCAAGATAGTGCAACTCAATCCTTCGTTCAAGGTGGTGGCTAAGGAGAGCTTCAACATAATCCAACTCTCTCCACTTCATCAGTTTGACTTCTGTTCAAACCCTTGGCCAATAAACTTACCGAATGGAGGTTTAAAAATCTCCTGGCCTGTGATCCCTCACCCAGCCCTCGGATGACTTACATAGAAACATAGAAAATAGGTGGAGTAAGCCATTCGGCCCTTCGAGCTTGCACCGCCATTCAGTACGATCATGGCTGATCATCCAACTCAGAACCCTGTACTTGCCTTCTCTCCATACTCCCCGATCCCTTTAGCCACAAGGGCCATATCTAACTCCCTCTTAAATATAGCCAATGAATTGGCCTCAACTGTTTCCTGTGGCAGAGAATTCCACAGATTCACCACTTTCTGTGTGAAGAAGTTTTTCCTCATCTCGGTCCTAAAAGGCTTCCCCTTTATCCTCAAACTGTGACCCCTCGTTCTGGACTTCCCCAACATCGGGAACAATCTTCCTGCATCTAGCCTGTCCAATCCCTTTAGAATTTTATACATTTCAATAAGATCCCCCCTCAATCTTGTAAATTCCAGCGAGTATAAGCCTAGTCGATCCAGTCTTTCATCATATGAAAGTCCTGCCATCTCAGGAATCAATCTGGTGAACCTTCTTTGTACTCCCTCTATGGCAAGAATGTCTTTCCTCAGATTAGGGGACTAAAACTGCGCACAATACTCCAGATGTGGTCTCACCAAGGCCTTGTACAACTGCAGTAGTACCTCCCTGCTCCTGTATTCGAATCCTCTTGCTATGAATGCCAGCATACCATTCGCCTTTTTCACCGCCTGCTGTACCTGCATGCCCACTTTCAATGACTGGTGTACAATGACACCCAGGTCTCATTGCATCTCCCCTTTTCTGGGGAATAGGCTGGTCCTGGACTTATTTCCTGGCGTAATTTACATATTACTATTTAACTATTTATGGTTTTATTACTATTTATTATTTATGGAGCAACTGTAATGAAAATCCAATTTCCCCCAGGATCAATAAAGTACGACCATGACTATGACTACTATTTTGCTAATCAGCCACCATTCAGATAGTATCTGTTTTCCTGTTCTTGCCACCAAAGTGGATAACCTCACATTTATCCACATTAAATTGCATCTGCCATGAATTTGCCCACTCACCTAACCTATCCAAGTCACCCTGCATCCTCTTAGCATCCTCCTCACAGCTAACACTGCCACCCAGCTTCGTGTCATCCGCAAACTTGGAGATGCTGCATTTAATTCCCTCATCCAAGTCATTAATATATATTGTAAACAACTGGGGTCCCAGCACTGAGCCTTGCAGTACCCCACTAGTCACTGCCTGCCATTCTGAAAAGGTCCCATTTATTCCCACTCTTTGCTTCCTGTCTGCCAACCAATTCTCTATCTACATCAATACCATACCCCCAATACAGTGTGCTTTAAGTTTGCACACTAATGTCCTGTGTGGGACCTTGTCAAAAGCCTTTTGAAAATCCAAATATACCACATCCACTGGTTCTCCCCTATCCACTCTACTAGTTACATCCTCAAAAAATTCTATGAGATTCGTCAGACATGATTTTCCTTTCACAAATCCATGCTGACTTGAACACACTGTGCACTTATGAACTGTCAACAGATGCTGACTTTGTCCGATGATTTCACCGCTTTCCAAATGTGCTGTTATCACATCTTTGATAACTGACTCTAGCATTTTCCCCACCACCGATGTTAGGCTAACCGGTCTATAATTCCCTGGTTTCTCTCTCTCCCTCCTTTTTTAAAAAGCGGGGTTACATTAGCCACCCTCCAATCCTCAGGAACTAATCCAGAATCTAAAGAGTTTTGAAAAATTATCAATAAACCTTCTCTGGTTTATTCTTTTGTTAGACTGGGATGAACAATTGTTGTAGTTCATCCATGCAAACTTTAAATGCTTGCCATTGCATATCCACCGTCAACCCTTGAAGTATCATTTGCCAGTCTATCTTAGCTAATTCACATCTCATACCTTCAAAGTTACCCTTCTTTAAGTTCAGAACCTTTGTTTCTGAATTAACTATGTCACTCTCCATCTTAATGAAGAAATCCACCATTTTATGGTCACTCTTACCCAAGGGGCCTCGCATGACAAGATTGCTAATTAACCCTTCCTCATTGCTCAAAACCCAGTCTAGAATGGCCTGCTCTCTAGTTGGTTCCTCGACATGTTGGTTCAGAAAACTATCCCGCATACAATCCAAGAAATCCTCTTCCTCAGCACCCTTACCAATTTGGTTCACCCAATCTATATGTAGATTGAAGTCACCCATTATAACTGCTGTTCCTTTATTGCACACATTTCTAATTTCCTGTTTAATGGCATCCCCAACCTCACTACTACTGTTAGGTGGCCTGTACACAACTCCCACCAGTGTTTTCTGCCCCTTAGTGTTATGCAGCGATTCCATATCGATTCCACATCCTCCCGGTTAATGTCCTTCCTTTCTATTGTGTTAATCTCCTCTCTAACCAGCAATGCTGCCCCACCTCCTTTTCTTTCACGTCTATCCCTCCTGAATATTGAATATCCCTGAATGTTGAGCTCCCATCCTTGGTCACCCTGGAGCCATGTCTCTGTGATCCCAACTATATCATATTCATTAATAACAATCTGCACTTTCAATTCATCCACCTTGTTACGAATGCTCCTTGCATTGACACACAAAGCCTTCAGGTTTGCTTTTACAACACTCTTAGCCCTTATACAATTATGTTGAAAAGAGGCCCTTTTTGATTTTTGCCCTGGTTTGCCTGCCTGCCACTTTTACTTTTCACCTTACTACTTGGACTTCTTCCATGAACGGTTATTTCCCTCCCCAGGAATGTGGTGACATAAGTGGACAGGGTGCTTGAACTCACTGACCACAGTACCATAGTTGGAACATCGGGTTATAAAGCCGGTTAAGCCACATGTTGAGTATCATGTACAGTTCAGATTGACAAGGTACAGAAATGGCATGCTAAGTTAGAGGGACACAAAAAATTCACAAAGATGTTTTCTGGAGTGAAGAGCTTGAGTTACAAGGAGATACTGGACAAGCTGGGACTATTTTCCATGGAGTGAAAGAGGCTGATCAGTGACCTTATAAGAGGTTCAAAACATTATGAGAGGAAATAGATAGGATAATGATGTTTTTTTTCTCCCCAGGATGAGGGGAGTCTAAAACTAGAGGGCATATGTTTAAGGTGAGAGGGCAAGGATTTAAAGGGGATTAGAAGGCAGGTTTTCTCCCCATAGAGAGTGGTGGATATACGGAATGGGTTGCTGGAAATGAGGAAAGGTTCAGAAAGATATGGTCCAAAGCAGACAAACCGGATTAGTTTGGAGAGGCAGACTGGTCAGAAAGGATGAGTTTGGCTGAGGGGTCTGTTTCTGTGTTGTACAAACCTGTGAACTTGTAAAGACTCTCCTTTTAGTAGGAGAAGTCCCAATCCCCACCAAGCCCATATTTTCCAGAATTCTACAAATCACAGTGAATTTATCCATCAGCTTTTTGTATTCCATAGAATACAAGTTTGTGTAAACCTGCTCATAATCTGACCAGTAAACAGAAGCCCTTTCAGGAAAAGAGCAATGTTGAGAAGGCAGAGGGTGGATTCTGGTACAGACCTGCGCTTCTCCCCGACCCAGTCCTTCATCTTCAGAGCCGGTAATTCCATCCAGCTGCCAAAGCTTAGTGTAAGCATCGAGCCCTCCATATCCTGAAAGACAAAGCAGCAAGAGGTTTAGATGACCCAGATATGAAGCACATTGAACATTGAGCCCTCCTTATCCTGAAAGACAAAGTCTGAGATGGCGCAGGAACAGATCGGCCTCCAGGTCCCAGGACCAAGAGCAGAAGCAGGCAGAAAACTTGGCAACACCTCTGCCATGACAGTGAGTATAGGAATAGAATGAGGTGAAGGATAAATGTGTGGCTGAGGGACTGGAGCAGGAGGCAGGTATTGGGACCTCTTCTGGGGCAGGTGTGACCTGTACAAAAAGGATGGGTTGCACTTGAATCCCAGGGGGACCAATATCCTGGTAGGGAGGTTTGCAAAGGAGAGTTTAAACTAGAATTGCTGGGGGGTGGGAACCGAACTGAAGTGACGGAGAAAAGGGAGGTTGGCTCACAAATAGAGAAAGCTTGGAGACAGTGTGAAAGGGAGGATAGGCAGGTGATAGAGAAGGGACGCGCTCAGACTGATGGTTTGAGATGTGTCTATTTTAATACAAGGAGTATTATGAACAAACCGGATGAGCTTAGAGCATGGACCAGCACTTAGAGCTATGATGTTGTGGCCATTACAGAGATTTGGATGGCTCAGTGGCAGGAGTGCCAGGCTTAGATGTGGGGGTGGGGCGGGGCATGGCACTGTTGATCTGAGATAGTGTCATGGCTTCAGAAAAGGAGGAAGTCATGGAGGGGTTGTCTACTGAGTCTCTGTGAGTGGAAGTTAGGAATAGGAAAGGGTCAATAACTCTATTGGGTGTTTTTTTATAGACCACCCAATAGTAACATGGACATCGAGGAACAGGTAGGGAGACAGATTCTGCAAAGGTGTAATAACAACAGGGTTGGTTGTGGTGGGAGATTTTAATTTCTCAAATATCGATTGGCATCTCCCTAGAGCAAGGGGTTTAGATGGGGTGGAGTTTGTTAGGTGTATTCAGGAAGGTTTCTTGACACAATATGTAGATAAGCCTACAAGAGGAGAGGCTGTACTTGATCTGGTATTGGGAAATGAACCTGGTTAGGTGTCAGGTCTCAGTGGGAGAGCATTTTGGAGATAGTGATCACAATTCTATCTCCTTTACCATAGCATTGGAGAGGGATAGTAACAGACAAATTAGGGAAACGTTTAAGAGAAAATATGAGGCTATCAGGCAGGAACTTGGAAGCATAAATTCTCAGTGAAACGAATGGAAGAAATGTGGCAAATGTTCAGGAAATATTTGTGTGGGGTTCTGCACAGGTACGTTTCATTGAGACAGGGAAAGGATGGCATGGTACAGGAACCATGGTGTACAAAAGCTGTTGTAAATCTAGTCAAGAAGAAAAGAGCTTACGAAAGGTTCAAAAAACAAAACGATAGAGATCTAGAAAATTCTAAGGCTAGCAGGAAGGCGATTAAGAATGAAATTAGGAGAACCAGAAGGGGCCATGAGAAGGCCTTGGCGGACAGGATTAAGGAAAACTCCAAGGCATTCTACAAGTATGTGAAGAGCAAGAGGATAAGACATGAGAAAATAGGACCAATCAAGTGTGACAGTGGAAAAGTGTGTATGAAACTGGAGGAGATAGCAGAGGTACCTAATGAATACTTTGTTTCAGTATTCACTACGGAAAAGGATCTTGGCGATTGTAGGGATGACTTGCAGCAGACTGAAAAGCTTGAGCATGTATATATTAAGGAAGATAATGTGCTAGAGCTTTTGGAAAGCATCAAGTTGGATAAATCACTGACTGGATGAGATGTACCCTAGGCTACTGTGGGAGGCGAGGGAGGAGATTGCTGAGCCTCTGGTGATGATCTTTGCATCATCAATGAGGACGGGAGAGGTTCTGGAGGATTGGAGGGTTGTGGATATTGTTCCCTTATTCAAGAAAGGGAGTAGGGATAGCCCAGGAAATTATAGACCAGCGAGTCTTACTTCAGTGGTTGGTAAGTTGATGGAGAGGATTCTGAGGGGCAAGATTTATGAACATTTGGAGAAGCATAATATGATTAGGAATAGTTAGCATGGCTTTGTCAAAGGCAGGTCATGCCTTATGAGCCTGATTGAATTTTTTGAGGATGTGACTAAACACATTGATGAAGGAAGAGCCATTGATGTAGTGGATATGGATTTCAGCAAGGCATTTAACAAGGTACTCCATCCAAGGCTTATTGAGAAAGTAAGGAGGCATGGGATCAAAGGGGACATTGCTTTGTGGATCCTGAACTCGCTTGCCCACAGAAGGCAAAGAGTAGTTGTAAATGGATCATATTCTGCATGGAGGTCGTTGACCAGTGGTGTGCCTCAGGGATCTGTTCTGGGACCCCTACTCTTTGTGAGTTTTATAAATGACCTGGATGAGGAAGTGCAGTGATGGGTTAGTAAATTTGCTGATGACACAAAGGTTGGGGGTTTTGTAGATAGTGTGGAGGGCTGTCAGAGGTTACAGTGGGACATTGATGGGATGCAAAACTGGGCTGAGAAGTGGCAGGTGGAGTTCAACCCAGTTAAGTGTGAGGTAGCTCATTTTGGTGGTCAAATATGACGGCAGAATATAGCAGTAATGGTAAGACTCTTGGCAGTGTGGAGGATCAGGAGGATCTTGGGGTCCAAGTCCATAGGACACTCAAAGCTGCTACGCAGGTTGACTCTGTGGTTAAGAAGGCATACGGTGCATTGGCCTTCATCAGTCATCGGATTCAGTTTAAGAATTGAGAGGTAATGTTACAACTATATTGGACCATGGTCAAAGCCCACTTGGAGTACTATGCTCAATTCTGGTCATCTCACTACAGGGAGGATGTGGAAACCATAGAAAGGGTGCAGAGGAGATTTACAAGGACGTTCCCTGGATTGTGGAGCATGCCTTATGAGAATAGGTTGAGTGAGCTCAGCCTTTTTTTTCTTGGAGTGATGGAAGAGGAAAGGTGACCTGACTGGGGTGTATAAGATAATGAAAGGTATTGATCCTGTGGATAGTCAGAGGTTTTTCCCCAGGGCTGAAATGGCTAGCACGAAAGGGCATAGTTTTAAGGTGCTTGGAAGAAGGTACAGAGGAGACGTCAGGGGTAAGTTTTTTTTTTATGCAGAGAGTGGTGAGTGTGTGGAATGGGCTGCCGGCGACGGTGGAGGCGGCGGAAACGAAAGGGTCTTTTAAGAGACTCCTGGAATGGTACATGGAGCTTAGAAAAATAGAGGGCTATGGGAAAGCCTAGGTAATTTCTGAAGTAAGTACATGTTCGGCACAGCTTTGTGGGCCGAAGTGCCTGTATTGTGCTGTAGGTTTTCTATGTTTCTAAATGAAGGCTTCAAAAAGGCTGGTTAGAGAAGAGGGCTTCTTCTTTAGCAAAAAATGGGAGAAACTAGAGCGCCTGCAGTCAATGGATTGTACATACAAGGGCACTGTGGATAAACATAGGGAGAGAGGCACAAAGAAGTATGAGCTGAGTTTGTGTAGAATCTAAGAGGCCCTTTGGACCTCTGTGTCTATATTGACCAGTGGGACTACCTATACCAATACTTATTAAGTGTACTTAACAATTTCATACTAAGTATAAATCAATAACTTTTATTAAAAATTCATTAACAATAATCTGTAGAAAATTACAGCACAGTACAGGCCCTTCAGCTACAATGTTGAGTCAACCTTTTAATTGAATTGAATTGACTTTATTTCTTACATCCTTCACATACATGAGAAGTAAAAATCTTTACATTATGTCTCCACCTAAATATGCAATGTGCAATAAAGGTAATTTATGATAAATAGAACAGTCAATGTAACATAGAAATACAATTGTAGCAGCGTGAGTTCATCAATCTGATGGCCTGGTGGAAGAAGCTGTCCTGGAGCCTGTTGATCCTGGTTTTTATGCTGCGGTACCATTTCCCGGATGGTAGCAGCTGGAATAGATTGTGATTGGGATGACCCAGGTCCCCAGTGATCCTTTGGGCCCTTTTTTTTTTTTTTTTTTTTTTTACACATTTGTCATTGTAAGTGTCTTGAATCATGGGAAGTTCACATCTACAGATGCGCTGGGCTGTCTGCACCACTCTCTGCAGAGTCCTGTAATTGAGGGAGGTACAGTTCCCATACCAGGCAATGATGCAGCCAGTCAGGATGCTCTCAATTGTGCCCCTGTAGAAAGTCCTTGGGATCTGGGGGCCCATATCAAACATCCTCGACCGTCTGAGGTGAAAGAGGAGCTATTGTGCCTTTTTCACCACACAGCTGGTGTGTACAGACCACGTGAGGTCCTCAGTGATGTGGATGCCGAGGAACTTAAAGCTGTTTACCCTCTCAACCCCAGATCCATTGATGTCAATTGATCTTACCCTACTTTAAGATCAACCTAACCCTTCCTTCCGACATAGCCCTCCATTTTCTATCATCCATGTGCCTATCTAAGAGCCTCTTAAATGCTCCTGATGTATCTGCCTTCACCCCGACCGCTGGTGGGGTGTTCCATGTACCCACCAATCTGTGTAAAGAATTTACTTTTGACATCCCCCCCAATATTCTGTTTCCAATCATCTTAAAATGATACCCCCTTACTTTAGCCATTTCTGTCCCAGGAAACCTATAGTGATTATTCACCCCATTTATTAATTCCCTGCCCCCCTGGTTCCCTGCTCATTTTTGCACCCTACCTTTATATCATCAATCTTTGTATCAAATAATACCAAAGTGAATAGTAAAAACCTTCTCAACTGTGTAAAAAATAGAGAGATGAGAGTGGATAAAGGACCGCTAGAAAATGAGGCAGGTGAAATAATAACAGGGACAAGGAGATGGCAGATGAACTAGAGTATTTTGCATCAGTCTGCACAGTGTAAGACACTAGCAATGTGCCAGATGTTGTAGTGTGTGAAGGAAGAGAAGTGGGTGCAGTTACTATTACAAGGGAGAAGGTGCTCAAAAAAGCTGAAAGACCTAAAAGGACATAAGTCACCCGGACCAGATGAACTGCACCCTGGGGTCTGAAAAAGGTAGCGTTAGAGATTGTGGTGGCTGTTGTGAGCTGGGGCATTACAGGACTTGGGAGTCCTCGTACAGGATTCCCTTAAAGTTAACCTCCAGGTTGAGTCTGTAGTGAAGAAGGCGAATGCAATGTTGGCATTCATTTCTAGAGGAATAGAGTATAGGAGCAGAGATGTGATGTTGAGGCTCTATAAGGCGCTGGTGAGACCTCACTTGGAGTACTGTGGGCAGTTTTGGTCTTCTTATTTAAGAAAGGATGTGCTGATGTTGGAGAGGGTACAGAGAAGATTCACGAGAATGATTCCGGGAATGTGAGGGTTAACATATGAAGAATGTTTGTCCACTCTTGGACTGTATTCCTTGGAGTTTAGAAGAATGAGGGGAGACCTCAGAAACATTTTGAATGTTAAAAGGCATGGACAGAGTGGATGTGGCAAAGTTGTTTCCCATGATGGGGGAGTCTAGCACGAGAGGGCATGACTTCAGGATTGAAGGGCGCCCTTTCAGAACAGAAATGCGAAGAAATTTTTTTAGTCAGAGGGTGGTGAATCTATGGAATTTGTTGCCACGGGCAGCAGTGGAGACCAAGTCATTGGGCGTATTTAAGGCAGAGATTGATAGGTATCTGAGTAGCCAGGGCATCAAAGGTTATGGTGAGAAGGCGGGGCAGTGGGACTAAATAGGATAAAATGGATCAGCTCATGATAAAATGGCGGAGCAGACTCGATGGGCTGAATGGCCTACTTCTGCTCCTTTGTCTTATGGTCTTACGGGCAGCAAGCTGAGGGTAGCAGACATCAACAGAATCAACAAACTCATCCGTAAGGCCAGTGATGTTGTGGGGATGGAACTGGACTCTCTGATGGTGGTGTCTGAAAAGAGGATGCTGTCCAAGTTGCATGCCATCTTGGACAATGTTCCCCATCCACTACATAATGTACTGGGTGGGCACAGGAGTACATTCAGCCAGAGACTCATTCCACCGAGATGCAACACAGAGCGTCATAGGAAGTCATTCCTGCCTGTGGCCATCAAACTTTACAACCCCTCCCTTGGAGGGTCAGACACCCTGAGTCAATAGGCTGGTCCTGGATTTATTTCCTGGTATTTACATATTACTATTTAATTATTTATGGTTTTATATTGCTTTATTTATACTCTATTCTTGGTTGGTGCAACTGTAATGAAAACCGATTTCCCTCAGGATCAATAAAGTATGACTATGACTATGATTAGCAATGATCTTTCAAAAATCATTGGACTCTGGCATGTTGCCAGAGGACTGGAAAATTGCAAATGGCACTCTACTCTAAGAAAGGAGAAAGGTAGCAGAAAGGAAATTATAGATCAGTTAGCTTGACCTCAGTGGTTGGGAAGATGTTAGAGTCAATTGTTAAGGACGAGATGATGGAGTACTTGGTGACACAGGACAAGATAGGCCAGGGATGGCCAACCTATGGCACATGTGCCAAAAGTGGCACATTGGATGATTAGAAGTGGCACATTGCACCCCAGTGATAATAATAAAAAAGTAGGCCTTCTCATGCAAAAAGTATTAACCAAAAACCGATTTGCAGAACAAAAAATCTATAACAGGAATTCAAGTAGCTTAGAGCTACAAATGGGTTTTCCTGAGAATAAATCTAAACCTTAGCAGTTATTTTTAGCGATTTTATTATTTCGCGCACATCTTTTGGCGAATGTTATCTTCTTTCACATTAATCTGTTTTCAATTAAAAAATGTTCAATGAGTCAAACTAGGAAAGAAGGACTTCTGTTCTGCAGTCGTTCAATAACTGTTCAATACACGTTTGATACTTGTTTGATCCTGAGGCGCCAGGCGTCTGCACCAGCAGTGCGTCGCAGGTTTTTGCCAGTCAGTTTACAATTGACACTCGTGCGCTACAGAATTGTGCTTTGTTTGTCCTTTGTGAACACTTGCAGTTTTGTACTGTTTCAAAAATTAAGCCTTGTTTTTACATTCAGTTCCCCATCACAGTGCAAAAGAAAAGCAGAAAGTGATAGCAAGCGTGAATTCAATGAACAGTGGGAAAATGAGTTCTTATTTATAGCGGGTCTGTCAGGAAAACTGTTGTGCATTGTTTGTGAAAACACTTTCTCACATGATAGAAGACATGATCTTAATAGACACTATAAAACACAACATCAGACTGAAATAGAAGAAAAACTGAAGCTAATGCTTGGGTCTGAGTTACGGAAAGAATATGTGATTAAGAAAAAGGAAGAAATCAGAAGAAGACAATATATTTGTTAAAAGTCTCATTAAGGTAAGTAATGTTTATCTTGTTCTATATTAAATCAATATATTACATAAAATGCTAAATATGTCTATATTAACATATTTTTACAAGAATTGAATGGGGGTACAAGAGTTGTATGGTGCACCTGAACTCGTGTGTGAAACAACTGACACATGGAATGTAAAAAGTCAGCCACCCCTGAGAAAGTCAGCATGGTTTCCTTCAGGGAAAATCTTGTCTGCCAAACCTGTTGGAATTCTTTGAGGAGATTATAAGTAGGATAGATAAAGGGGATGCAGTGGATGTTGTATATTTGGACTTTCAGAAGGTGCCCACACATGAGGCTGATTACCAAGTTAAGAGCCCATGGTATTACAGGAAAGTTACTAACATGGTTAGAGCATTGGCTGATTGGTAGGAGGCAGTGAGTGGGAATAAAAGGATCCTTTTCTGGTCGACTGCCAGTGACTAGTAGTCTTCCACAGGGATCGGTGTTAGGACCACTTCTTTTTATGCGGTATAAAAATGATTTAGATGGTGAAACAGATGGCTTTGTGCCAGGTTTGCAGATGATATGAAGATCGGTGGAGGGGCAGGTAGTGTTGAGGAAACAGGTAAGATGCAGAAGGACTTAGACAGATTAGGAAAATGGGACTATTTTCTAAATAGGGAGAAAATCCAAAACTCCGAGATGCAAAGGGACTTGGAAGTCCTTGTGCAGAATACCCTGAAGGTTAACTTGCAGGTTGAGTCAGTGGTGAGGAAGGCAAATGCAATGTCAACATTCATTTCAAGAGGTCTAGAATACAAGAGCTGGGATGTGATGCTGAGGCTTTATAAGGCACTGCTGAAACATCAACTGTGCTCTTTTCCATAGATGTTGCCTGACCTGCTGAGTTCCTCCAGCATTTTGTGTGTGGGTTGCTTGGATTTCCAACATTTGCAGTATTTCTCTTGTTTGTGATTGAACAGAAGTGGATGTTTGATGGTCGCTGTGGATTCAGTCAGCAGAAAGATCAGATACTGTGTTGCCTCTAAATCTTTAAGGCAGCAGATATATTTGTTAATGACAACTGATGAAGGGATATGGGAAACATAGAAACATAGAAAATAGGTGCAGGAGTAGGCCATTCAGCCCTTTGAGCCTGCACCGCCATTCAGTACGATCATGGCTGATCATCCAACTCAGAACCCCGCCCCAGCCTTCCCTCCATACCCCCTGATCCCCGTAGCCACAAGGGCCATATCTAACTCCCTCTTAAATATAGCCAATGAACTGGCCTCAACTGTTTCCTGTGGGAAGAAGGTGGGAACAGGATACAGAAGTGAATGGTTCAGCAAGCTGATAGCACCATCCCTCCTCCTGGTCTCCATGTTTCTTGGTGTGTAGCTACTGCCTATAGTTCTTTACATCATCTCACACTGACCTTGTGCTTGATAATGCATCACTTCCATCAAAACCTTTTCTCTACTATCATCTCCCAAACTTTGGTTAGCGCTGTGAACTTTGCCAAGATCTTCCTTACCTAATGAGATTCTTAAACACAAGAGATAGTGCAGATGCTGGAAATCGAAAGCAATGCAAACAAAACGCTGGAATTACTCAGCATCTAAGGAGAGGAATACACAGTCCATGTTTTGTGTTGAGTTTCTTCATCAGGACTGGAAAGGAAGGGGCTTGAGGCCAGAATAAGATGATGGGGGGAGGGGAAGGTGTGTAAGCAGGCAGGTGACAGGAGAAACCAGATGGGTGGGGAAGAGAGGCTAAAGTAAGGAAGTTGGAAGGTGATAGATGGAAGAGTTAAAGGGCCGAACAAGGAATCTCATAGGAGAGTAAACCATGGGAGAAAGGGAAGGAGTGGCACTAGAGAGATGATGGGCAGCTGAGTAGAACAGAAGGGAGGCAGAATGGGGAATGAGAAACTGGAGAAAGGACAGGAGGGAGAAATAACCTTTACCCAATTTCAACTCTCCCCAACTGCCCATATCCTTTAATAGTCAGAGAACAGCCCATCGCTTCCCGAGGTCATGTCCCTCAGAGAACAGCCCATCGCTTCCCGAGGTCACCTGTCTCAGAGAACAGTCCATCGCTTCCCGAGGTCACCTGTCTCAGAGAACAGTCCATCGCTTCCCGAGGTCACCTGTCTCAGAGAACAGTCCATCGCTTCCCGAGGTCATGTCCCTCAGAGAACAGCCCATCGCTTCCCGAGGTCACCTGTCTCAGAGAACAGTCCATCGCTTCCCGAGGTCACCTGTCTCACAGAACAGTCCATCGCTTCCCGAGGTCACCTGTCTCAGAGAACAGTCCATCGCTTCCCGAGGTCACCTGTCTCAGAGAACAGTCCATCGCTTCCCGAGGTCATGTCCCTCAGAGAACAGCCCATCGCTTCCCGAGGTCACCTGTCTCAGAGAACAGTCCATCGCTTCCCGAGGTCACCTGTCTCACAGAACAGTCCATCGCTTCCCGAGGTCACCTGTCTCAGACAACAGTCCATCGCTTCCCGAGGTCACCTGTCTCAGAGAACAGTCCATCGCTTCCCGAGGTCACCTGTCTCAGAGAACAGCCCATCGCTTCCCGAGGTCACCTGTCTCAGAGAACAGCCCATCGCTTCCCGAGGTCACCTGTCTCAGAGAACAGCCCATCGCTTCCCGAGGTCACATGTCTCAGAGAACAGCCCATCGCTTCCTGAGGTCACCTGTCTCAGAGAACAGTCCATCGCTTCCCGAGGTCACCTGTCTCAGGGAACAGTCCATCGCTTCCCGAGGTCACCTGTCTCAGGGAACAGTCCATCGCTTCCCGAGGTCACGTGTCTCAGGGAACAGCCCATCGC